>NC_084762.1:76356612-76657533 GCF_028858725.1 Colius striatus | reverse complement strand
GAAGGAAATTATCAACTTAAAGTGAGTTTATACAGGTTTTTTTGGTTCTTTATGTTATGTTGTTTTACAAGTAGTAGACAAATCCTGGTTTTGTGCATTCTCATCTAGCAGTCAGAGTACTTTCAGCTATAAGATTGCATCTTCTGTCTTAAAACATCTACTAATCATTCGTATTGGTGAATGGCATGTGAAAATTTTCTTTTCAATGTTCTTTTGCTGGTAGGTATGTTTAATCCCACATGCTGGAAACATCTTGTATTCCAAGGTCTTCTTTTAGATCTCATTCTTTGAAGATTTTCTGAATTTAGTCTAAAAGATATATTAAACCCTAAGAATAACCTAGGACTAGAAAGGAAACAGATTCCCAGCAGTTAGTCTCAGATAATAAAGATATGGATAAATAAGCATGCCTTAATTAATAATTCACTGAAACAGAAGCAAAAGATACACATTGGCCTCTTCAAAGATCTGCATGGAAGATTGTCACAGGCTAGAACTCTAGAAGGGAAGAGTGCCAAAAAAAAGATAGTGAATTTTCAATTGTCACTTCCTCCAAACACGAGATCAGTGTATTCGTATGAGTAAAAAGCAAGGAAAAGGCAGTAAGAGGCCTACATAGATGAACGAGGAGCTTGGACAACTCAAATGGAAGAAGGAAGTCTATGGAATATGGACAAAGGGCCTGGCTGCTTGGGAAAATTGTCAGCTTGCAGGGATGAAACAAGGAAGTCTAAAATCTTCTTGAAATTAAATCTGGCGAGGGGTGTAAAGGACAAGAAGGGTTTCTTCAAGTAAATGATCAGCAAAAGGAATATTGTGGAGAATGTGAGCCTGACACTGAATGACGCAGAGCTACTGAATCCTTTCTTTGCTTCAGTCTTTACTGATAAGGCCATCCCTCGGGAATCCCACTCCCTAGTAAATAAAGTCCAGAGAAAAGAAGATCTTCCCTTGGTTGAGGTGGATTAGGTTAGGGATCTACTAGTCAAGCTGGACGTCCATAAGTCCGTGGGTCCTGATGGGATGCACCCACAAGTGCTAAGGGAGCTGGCTGATTTTATTGCTAAGCTACTCACCATCATTTTTGAATGATCATGGAGCAGACATGAGGTGCCTGAGGACTGAAGGAAGGCTAATATCACTCCACTCTTCAAAAAGGACAAGCAGGAGGACCTGGGAAATTACAGGCCACTCAGCCACACCTCCATTCCTGACAAGGTGATGGAACAACTGATTCTGGATGATATCTCAAAATACATGAAGGAAAAGAAAGTTATCAGAGTCAACATGGATTCAACAAGGGGAAATCCTGCTTGACCAACCTGATAGCCTTCTATGAGTGCATAACTGGCTGGCTAGATGAGGGGAGAGCAGTGGATGTCATCTACCTTGACTTCAGTAAGGCCTTTGACACTGTCTCCCATAACAGACTCATCAGAAAGCTCAGGCAGTGTGGCGTGGATGAGTGGATGGTGAGATGGATTGAGAGCTGGCTGAATGACAGAGCCCAGAGGGTGGTGATCAATAGCACAGAATCAAGTTGGAGGCCTGTGGTCAGTGGAGTTCCACAGGGATTGGTTCGGGGGCCAGTCTTGTTCAACATCTTCATCAACGACTTGGATGAATGGACAGCAAGTTCCCTGATGACACCAAACTGGGAGGAGTAGCTGATATATTGGAAGACTGTAATGCCTTTTGGTGAGATATTGTCTGTCTTGAGAGTTGGGCAGAGAGGAACGTCATGAGGTTCAACAAAGGCAAGTGCACCTCAGAAGAAACAACTCTATGTGCCAGCACAGGCTAGGGGTCAACCTGCTGGAGAGCAGCTCTGCAGAGAGGGATCTGGGAGTTCTGGGTGACAGTAAACTAAAAATGGGCCAGCAATGTGCCCTCGTGGCCATGAAAGCCAATAGTATCCTGGGGTGCATTAAGAAGAGTGTGCTATGGGAATTTGTCCAGCACACAGGTCAAGGGAGTTATCCTCCCCCTGTACTCTACCCTGGCAAGGCAATATCTGGGCTTCTCAGTTCAAGAATGATAGAAAACTCCTGGAGACAGTCCAGCAGAGTGCTACCAAGATGATCAGGGGACTAGAACATCTCTCTGATGAGGAAAGGCTGAGAGACTTCAGGCTGAGGGACCTTGGGAACGGTATCTGCTTATAAATACCTAAAGAGTGAGTGTCAAGAGGATGGGGCCAGTCTTTTTTCTGCAGTGCTCAGTGACAGGACAAGGTGTAACAGACACAAGTTGGAACACGGGAAGTTCCATCTGAATATGACAAGAAACTCTTTCCTGTGAGGGTGAGGGAGCCCTGCCACAGGCTGCCCAGAGAGGGTGTGGAGTCTCCTCTGGAGGTTTTCCAAACCCAGCTCCATACATTCCTGTGCAACTTGAATGAGGTGAGCCTGCTTTAGCAGGGTTGTTGGACTAGTTGATCTCTAAATATCCATTCCAACCCCTGCCATGCTGAGATTCTGTGAATGAAATCTAAAGAACCCTAAAAGTCAGTGGTGCTAGGGAAAGTGGCTGTGGCATTCTTATAAGACCAAGAAGTGAAAAGTTGCTCTCAAAGGCTGTGAGATTCGACTCTACCTAGATCAAGATGTCTATGAGGCAGATTTCTACATCTGACACATTCACTCTATCTTCTTTTTTAAGTCCATAGCCAGAAATAGGCTCTGCAATTCTTCCAGCCTATTTTAAATGTTTAATTTAAGATGAGATGGATCAGATCCTAAAGGCATTTCTTTATTTCTCTTTGCTTTAAACTGAACCTAAGCAATATCAGGTGTAGATGTCTTTACATTCTAGATATTCCCATCTGGTCAGAAGTATCCCAGAGATTGGTCTTAACCCTTAACCCAGGCTCTAAATGTTGTAACACAGGAATGAAGAAGTGAGGCAATCTTTTTCATTAATGAAGGAGTTCCATACGTGCTGAATCTAAAGATGTCTGATTTTGTGAGGACTCGTGGGTCATGACTGATTTCTTTTGATGCCTATAGCTGGTTCTGCCCTATAAGGACACCTTGGTATGTAACATAATGTGAGTAGACATTTCCACAGTCAGGAGTGTGAAAAACCTCTTTCCCCTACCCATCTACTTATTTTCATTAGACTCTTAGTAATTAAGCATCTTTGGGACCTCAACTTTTTAATCAAATTTGTTTTAAATCAGACAACAGCTTCCACAGCATGAATAAATATAGCAGAAGAGATGACTGTTTTCCTTACAATAGTGCAGCAGTTTTGTCTTTCCAAAGAGGTGCAAGACCCATACTGAAGATCCTTCTCTGCTTGAGAAAATTTAAACACAGCTTGCTCTTCCCTAATGAATAAACTATGGACAAAACTGATACAAGATTATTCCGCATCCTACCAATGAAGTCATGCAACTGTGCAGTCACAAATGCCAACGTATAGACAAGTAAGAGAAAGTCTAAATACCTCTGTGATTAGGACACTCTCCAGAGGCAAATCTTTGTTCTTAAAGAGCTGTTTGTGCATTTTATTTAAGCACTCTAATGCAAAATTCATAAGAGGCATCTGATTCAGGCAGAATACAACTCAACAGAGATGAAGACTAACCCCACGCATAGCTGAGGTAATCAACTTCAAAATACAAAATGAAGAATGATTGATTCAACAGTAAGTCTGCAGAAAAATGTACTGAAGGTACACAAACTGACTGCAAGACCATAACTCTATATCACAACAAAAAACCCAAACACACATGACACACTGACTGTAGAAGGAAAGTGTTTTGTGCAAGACACAAGGCGTTATCTCTGAGCTCTTCCCATACACTTTTGTTTGGAATACTGTGTCTGGTTTTGGACATTGTAGTTCACAAAAGATCAGTTAGAATAGTCAAAAGTCTTGAAAATATAAATATACTGAGTCTACAGAAAGGAGATAATGAAAATTTACAGGAGAAGATAAAATCACATTTGTGAAATATATAAAAAGTTGCTGCAAACAGAAAAGCAACAGATTGCTCTGCATTTCCAGTGAGGATAGTCTAAGTAGCAAATGGCAGGAAAGAGATATGGGGGTAACAGTAGGGCAGAAAATCTAATCTAAAGGTACTGAGTGTGAGTAACTCAGATAAATTACTTAGAGAGTTCAACTGATCTCCATCCATGGTTATATCAGTCGCTGGCTTCATTGTTCTTATACCTTTAAGTAGTAAAATCATCATTTGACAAAAAAATCTAAAAGTTTCATGCTGGATTAAAGAGTTTTACCCTAAGATCTGTTTATCCCACTCCTGACCTTTTGCTATAGAAGCAATACACAGCTCTTGCAAAGCCTCTGACATGAAGTCTATTTATTTCACTGGACAGTTGAGTCCTTACAGTTGCGAATAACTAGACTAGACAAATAAGTGTTACGAATTTCTATCTTATAGTTGGTCTGGACTTTAAACAGCTTTAAAAGCATTACAGAAAGGGTGAGTGAGAAGAGTAAAATGTAGAAATGCACCAAGAGTTAGAGTAACTGTATATGGAAAAAGATTACTTGCTGACACACTAGAGCATTTATTTCTGTAAAGTTATATCAAAGACGATTGTAAAACATTTTTGAAAAAAGGCTGACTGCTTCTAACTGGAAATTTTATTCAAAGGTCAAAACATTTTATGTCTCTCACATGTTTAAGATAAAATATATTGGGGGGGGAAAAAAAAAAAGACTGTCACAATTACAAAGAGTAAAAATACCATGTTGTTAACTAGTAATGATACAGAACCTGTGAGATATGCTATGTAAAAATACAATATAATATTTGCTATGAGAAACTAGCCAATCTAAAAATATTAATGTGAGAAAAGACTGTTATTAGAAACTATTTAAATAATTTCATACAAGATTTAAGAAGAAAAAAAACCAATCTCATAGAGACAATAAAAAGAAAATAAGATTTTGATCAAGGATTTTCTAAATAGAAGCACTCAGACTTTTTTAAAAGACAAATTCAGCTCTCTCTAACTCATGTTAGAACAAACAGGGTGCTCACTGGTTTTAATAAAAGACTCTAAAATCTAAATCAATTATATTATTTAGGCTCTCACATTGAAACTTTAAAACACCATAAGATACATAAAGTAGAATATTATAAACTCCTTTATCAAAATGCATTAATTTAATTTCAGCATCAAAATGCAACTAAGATGACTCTGAAAACATGTTTAGGTAGAGAAAGGTGACGACAGCTGATCTTTGAATTCAAGACTACAAAAGAATTGTCTTAGATCTTCAATTAAACCAGGTATAAATCCCATTGAACTCTAACTTTCCAAAACTGACACATATTAACTTCTTAAATTTACTACTACTTCTCTGTACAATGTTGTACTGTTACATTAACTCTTATAATCTCAGTCCTGGTCTCTTTGCAGGGAGAAGCAACATGAGGAAACAGTCAAACATAGTATCACACAGAAGCAACTTTTCAGCACAGTACTGATTTTGCAATTTTTTTGTATCACTAGAAACAAAAAAATCACAAGTTGCAGTTGCTAAAGTTTACTGAGCTTACAAAAGTGCTATCAGATTACATGTAATGTGTTCTTATTGATAATATACCCTCAATAGACATTTATATTTCAAGAACAAGACAGTTCCTCTTGTTACATCACATTAGTCCTGCAAGAGACAAAATCTAAACTCACTAAACATTGAAAGTAATGCTATTTGGTTTTAACTTAAGATTTCTAATATTAATTGATTTGTCTGAAAGACAGACGAGGTTTTTTAATGTCATTTTTAATCAATTAGTACTTCAAGAGATTTCTCTTGCTTATGAATCTAAATTAAGAAGACTCACTACTGCTCACTTTTAAAGAGGTTAGGTTGTCTATGATAACTTGTAGCTATTAATCATGATATAGTAAGACATTTGATTAACACAGCCCACATCATCTAATCTTAACTCAAAAAATCATCTCTACCTCAAAGCTCATTGTTAAGGTGTAATGTCTGCTACAGTCAAAGAAGCTTGGAAGAGATCATAGCTCATCGCTTCATGTGTTCTTTTGTGTTCTATCTCCCCAAGTTCCTGTCAAAAAGCCATCAAAGATGATGTTCAGAAAAATAAGAAGATGGAAACACACATACACAAAAAAAAAATTCTTCTTGGAAGAGGTAGACCTTTTCTAAGTCTAAGGTAGACTTAGAAGCTTTCATAGTCTTCTAAGACTATGAAAGTCTTCATAGACTCTGAATATGACAGAAAAAAAATTAAGGAAGCAGAGGGGTCAGAGGTGGCATAGAGCTGAAGAATGTTCCCAAGACTGTCAAATTTACCCTGCAGAAAAAAAGTGAACGTGTATCTACATGGCTAATTTCACATTCCAGTGGACTAATTTTTGAAGTACAAACCATTATATTACTTTTACTATAGAACTTTGAATACGCTGCAAGTATTTTTAAATTTCATTGGCAGGGTAAAAACACATTTTATATTAGTTCTGTAGTAAACTATCACTTCTGTGTACTTCTGCACTTACAATATATACACTAATTAAGCCATTGTTTCAATGGAAAAATCAATTACTTGACATTCTCAGTTATTTAAATACTGCTCAGCTCACAGATGCATTCAAGCAGAATCCAGAATGGACCATTCAGCCCCCTAACTTTACTTCCACAGATTACTGAATCTCACTGTCTCCACTTTCTGGGATACAGTCCCAGTACCTTAAAGTACTAAATGTTTTCTTCTTTTCAGATTCATTTGACAAGATTTCAGAAAGCACATACTGGCTGGTGTTAAGTATCTATTTTTTGGGTCCTTTGTTAACTAAATCCTGTATCAGCTTTTCTATTTTTTGGCCCCATATGATGTCAGGCCTTTCTACATCCAGCCCACTCTGCTTGTACTTTTTTGAATGCAGAAACATCAGCATTATTGCATTATTCTGAAATTTTACTCAACATTAACATTAGCAAGCCTAGTAATTAGTGTAACTGCCACGATGTATAATCACCAAATACATTCTGCTTAGTCACAAAGAGGAAGTACTACTGCTATTATTTGTAGACAGTGCCCAAAAGCATGCTAGATGCTTTAAAGAATATTTGTAAACACTGTGACTTCTTAAAGAGCAAATGAGACAAGCCATAACATCATGATGTGTATTATCTATGGTATAAAACGGTCAACCATATAGTAAGGAAGAAGAGTAAGGAATAATGACAACTTGAGAGAGACTCAAAAAGCAGTACAAATTTGTAAAACAAAAGAAAGAGGAGGTGACAAAGAATATTAGGAGGGAACAGAGAAGGAATGAGTAGGAAGGCAAAAGGGCAAGGAAGAAGGCAGGGCAGGGGACAACTATCTTCCTCAACTGTATATTTTCATATAACTTCCACTCTCACTTTTTTTACACTACATAAAAGTATTGAAGTCAGATTGGCCATAGAAACAAGAGCAAAATGATGAGTGGTGTAGCAATGAACTCTTCTGATCAGTAATCCATATTGAGACAAAACGCAGTGTAAAATTATGGAAGCAAAACTTAAACAATTAACATTGCCTGGAGTCCTAAGTTTACTACATAGCCAAAAGCAAATCTTTTTGCATGACCTTACACATATCCCTATTTTCAAAAAACAAAACCAATAATCACCATCTACACCTCTTTCATCCCTCCAGGTCAAAAATCAAAATCCAAAATATATAATGATTTCAAAGCAGTGTAAATCAGAGTTTATTATCTATAACACAGGATAATTATTTATAAAGCAGTACAACAGCTTTCTGAGGTGGATATTTACACTGCTGTGACTCACAGTCATCAATCTATTGCTTCCTCTCCCCCAGGCTCAGCATCTTGCCTTACATCTCACTCACCCACAGTACCATACAGAGCCCACACAGTCTAGCTTCTTTGAGGTCTGCTTGTCAGAGATTTTGTTTCAATTTTTATCATGGCTGTAGGCACATATGTAGCTTGGACCAGCCAGCTTGAATAAAGATGGTAGGGATAAGTTAATGCAGCTGGCATGCTACTTCAGAAACAGGTGCTGCAAGTTAATCAATTGGGCCCTGGGTGATCTCATGGGCAGAAGCAGCATATAAGGAGGTAGCTAGCAAAGGAAGGGTGGCTTTGAGTCAACTCTGGTGGTTGTACTGTGTTGCCCCTGTACGTCTCTGCACGTGCATTACTTAGACCCTCTACGTCTTTGAGTGATTATTGCCTGCACAACAACAACACATGGCTCTGCAATTACTGCCACAGCAACTGAGCACACATAAGGTTGCAGTCAGTCATGCCTTCCTAAAGCTTACTCTGGACTTGACAGTGGACTAACGAAGAGCCACCATTCTCCACCTAGCCCACCATATTTCCATCTGTCTTCTGCCACACACATACAAAAATGATCTTTTATGAGGATCTCATGGTAAACCTGTGATGTTCTTTAAATATATGAAAATATTATTTAATTATGAAATTTCTCTTGGGAAAACATATCCTCTACTGGCCCAAACTGTCCATACCCATGAAAAGCTGAGACACAGTGTCATGGTTTGACATGACAGCCTTTTCTGGTAAGGGGGAAGGGGCTGTAAAGATGGCTCCTGTAAGAAGTTGCTCGCAACTCTCCCCAGCTCTGAGCCAGACCCACTGCTGGGGCTGAGCCAATTAGATGTCTCCAGGATCACTTTTTAAGAAGAAGCCGGAAGGGGAGGTTTCTTCCTCCATCTTCTTCCTTCTTCTGCCTTTTATTTTTCTTCTGGCTGGTAGTGGTGCAAGAAGCAGGAACAATGAGAGAAACAACCATGCAGACACCAAGGTCAGTGATGAAAGAGAGGAGGAGGTGTGCTGGAGCAGAGATTCCCCTGCATTCTATGGAAAGAACTGGTGAAGTTGAGATTATTTTCATTTCTTTAAAGACCCGGCATCAGCAGCAGAGGCTCATTTTGATAATGACCCCATATCAGGGGCAAAGACTCATTTTGCTAAAGCTGGCCCCAGACCAGGGGCAGGGATTCACTTCGTTAAAGGCCCAGAACCAGGGACAGTAACTATGGCCGGAGGAGGCCGTGTCCCATGGGAGGGACCCAACCAATTCACTGCAGACCCCGAGACAGGGGCAGTGATTTTCTTCTTTAAAACTATGGCCGGAAGAGGCCGTGTCCCGAAGGAGAGACCCGTTATCACTATGGCCGGAGCAGGCCCTGTCCCGAGGAAGGGACCCAATATCCACAGCTGTAACTGTGGGGAGAAACCCATGACAAAGCAACTCATTAAACTTCTGCCCAGAAGAGGCCTTGTCCTGAGAGAGGGACCCTGCAACTGCAGAAACTGCAACCGTGGTGAAGAATCCACGCCAGAGATATTCACCAAGGACTGCGTCCCATGTGAGGGACCCTGTATTGGCAGAAGCTGCAGTTGTTGGAAGCAACTCACACCAGAGAAGTTTGTTAAGGACTGTGTCCTGGGGGAGGAACCCCGTGTTGGAGCAGGGGAAGAATGCCAGGAGCCGTCCTCATCTGAGAAGACAGAAGTGGCAGAGCCCATCTGTGAGAGACTGACCACATCCCCCATTCCCTGCCGCCCTGAGCCGTTGAGGGGGGAGGAGGAAGAGATATTGGGAGCAGTGAGCTGGGCCTGGGAAGAAAGGAGGGATGGGTGACAGAGATCTTGAAGTGCTGGTTGTAATTTTCTCATCATCCTACTTCCTTTTTGCTTTTATTCCGTTCAGTTTCTTGTAGAATAAACTTTCCTCTCTAAGTCAAGTACTGGAGTCTGTTTTGCCCAGAACCATAATTGTCAGCGAGTCCTCCCTGCCCTTGTCTCAATCCACAACAACTTTGCTCATCTTTTTACTCCCATTTCGCTGGGGCCTCCGCCATCCAACGAGGGTGGGGGTGAATGGAGGCACCGAGCAAGAGACTGTCATGGTGCTGCTGTGCTAGCTGGGCCAAACCACGACACACAGATGTTTTCAGAGCTGCAAGTCTGACTTTACAAGGAGAGCATTTTGTTCTTAGACTAGTTAGGCAAAGGAGCTAGGAAATCATATTAATGCAAGTAGAAAAGAGTATATGCACATCACACAGTCTGAAACATAAGCTTTTACAAATAATGTCGGCATCCTAGCAGCTTCTGCAAATCTTTTTTCTGTGTGTACCCTCTCAAGCCAGTCCTTTTATACAGAGTGAAAGTACAAATGAAAAATAAAAAAGCACAAGATTGGTCCCATAAATCAATTCATATAGAGGAAATGTGCTATCTTAAATCTGCTAGAAAACTTACACACATAAAACTAGCATTTATAAGAGGGTGTGCACAATGTAGAGGAAATCATCATCAATAGTTCTATGTTATGTGCATAAAAATAAAACATCCACACAGTTGAAAGTTGAAAATATGTAAATATTCCTGTAACAGCAGAGAAGGACCTACAGCCAGTCATAAATTCACTCTGAGTGTCATGCATTATACATATTATTTTTTATGCAAAATATACTTTCAACAAGCTTGTCAGAAAGGTACTTTCTTAGTACATGGCATTCAAAATGCATTCCACGGGTCCCAAAAATTCCAGAAGAGAGGTAGTTGAAGCAGCAGCATTTGCTGCCCATCCTCCTCTTTAAATCAAAAGCTCTGCCACAGGAACACTGTACACAACTGTAGCTAGGCGTATTTCACAGATCGAACCAGGCCAAAGGAGACAGCAAATCTGGAAAGCTTCTGCTTTCCATGCCATCATGTTCCAGTAAATCCTGGCAAGAATTCATACTGACCTGATCACCATTCGTTGCTACAGATTACAACTCAATACCATCTGCATTTCCTTTCCTCAAAAAAGGGGAAAAAATCATAAGGCAAAGAAGTTATGTATCTATTTTAAATCCACACATATTTACTCCAGGGAGTGAAAGGAAAAGAATAAATAGTCCACATTACAGATGTGAGTCACACTACTTAATGCACTTTTGGAAGATGCTCAAATACCACAGTGGTGGGCATAGCAAAGGTATTTGAAAAGCACCAAATAGAAATAGAATAGAGAGAGGAAGTAAAGCCCAGGAACTAGCCATTCATACTGACACTCAATTACCATAAATTAACAAAAAAAAAAAAAAAAAAAAAAAAAAAGAGGAAATCCATGTTTGTCCCATTCTAAAACATTCAAACAGTTCTTATGCTAATATCTCTAAATGTCAACTCTTGTTTTCAGCATCTTTTTTTTATCCTCCCATATTTCTCCATGGAATGAAATGACACAATTTTATTGCTTAGTCAGACAAAAATACCTTCCACTTCAAAAGGAGCTTGCCTTCGAGGAGAATTACACTTGAACAAAGACTGCAGGATTCAGCTCTATATTTCTCTCTATGCAATAACAGTAATTCATTCATATAAATATGGGAGGGGTTATTTCTCCTTTTTTTTCTCTTGACAGAAGGAAAATATCTGTCCAGAGAATTACACTCAGTAACATCTATCTGAAAACACAAAACAAGGTCTGGCATGACTTCAGTGGAGGATTGTACTTAAAGAATAAACATGTACTTGAGGGTTCAACCACTTCAAGAAAAATGAAACTGGTGAGTTATTCATCTGACATAGATCACTTCTCAGTATCCTTTAAAATATCGGAGGCCATCTAGCCAAATTCATTAATAACAGCCTTTTCTTGAGAGCTCTTTTAGGTGATCCTTTGTGTATAAACTATGCCACACCACTTCCCTCATGGCTTACACAGAACTCAAGAGGAAGCTTTAGTGTGACATAACGAGAAACTTAACTCCACATGAAGTTTATAGTTTATCTGTAGATTTGATGAAGACCTTTTTTTGTCCATTGACTGCTTCCAAGATTCTGAAGATTATAAATACAAACAGTTCTTTATTTCTTAGGTTAGTTTTACCTTGTCATTACTTAAGAACAATTTATTTTTCATTTTCAAGCTGATCATACTGAAATCATACACTATATTAGATCACAAGTATAATTGCCCACTAAACAAAAGTTACCAGGAACCTTCTCTAAAACTGTAATGTTATTGAACTGCAATTCTAATAATTTTCCATTTCCTTCCTCGTTAATAATTCTTAAGAGTGCAGACATTGTATTAAAAAATTTGCATTTATTTTTATATGCCTCACAATTTACAAACGTAAAGTCTAAACTACTTTAAAATGAAACTATGACAATAGCTGATAAAACAAGATATGGTATTTTATTACCAGTGCTCACATTACACTGTCACTCTTCAAAATGCTCACTTTGAGCAGACTTTGAACTGTTTTTAGGAGTTCACCTCACAGTTTAGTAGCTGTCACACAAATGCTATCTAAAGTTTTTATTACGATGCTGACAGTGATACAATCAATCATGGAAATAGAGTTCCAAAGCAATTAAAGCCCAGAAGACAGTTTCCAGGTCCTGAGTGTGAAGGGCCAGCTGTAGTTAACATGTTTAAGGCACAATACTAATTTGGGTATTAAAAATATATTAAAAAAAAAAATCTCCATTTTTCAGCTTTTCACACTCGCGAAAGTCATGTCCACAATAGTAGTAGCTTTGCTTATTTCTAAGACGCTAAAAGCCAGCGTGGCAACTTCTCCACGGAGGGAGAACAGTTTTCTTGACTTTACTCGGTGCCTCCGGGACATGCTGCGCAAGGACACACACCCTCCAACTCCATCGAGTTCTCCCATGCAGCCCGGGATCTAGCCTCCCCGTCCCTCTCGCTTTACCCAGCGCCCGAGCAGTAGTGGCAGGACGGGACCCCGCGCCGGGCTTCGGGGCCGCCGCCGCCCGGACAGCTCCCGGTGCTGGAGCCCGAGCCGGGCGGCCGCCGCCCGGACAGCTCCCGGTGCTGGAGCCCGAGCCGGGCAGCCGCCGCCCGGACAGCTCCCGGTGCTGGAGCCCGAGCCGGGCGGCAGCCGCCCGGACAGCTCCCGGTGCTGGAGCCCGAGCCGGGCCGCCACCGCCCGGACAGCTCCCGGTGCTGGAGCCCGAGCCGGGCCGCCACCGCCCGGACAGCTCCCGGTGCTGGAGCCCGAGCCGGGCAGCCGCCGCCCGGACAGCTCCCGGTGCTGGAGCCCGAGCCGGGCGGCCGCCGCCCGGACAGCTCCCGGTGCTGGAGCCCGAGCCGGGCGGCAGCCGCCCGGACAGCTCCCGGTGCTGGAGCCCGAGCCGGGCCGCCACCGCCCGGACAGCTCCCGGTGCTGGAGCCCGAGGCGGGCCGCCACCGCCCGGACAGCTACCGGTGCTGGAGCCCGAGCCGGGCAGCCGCTGCCCGGACAGCTCCCGGTGCTGGAGCCCGAGCCGGGCAGCAGCCGCCTGGACAGCTACCGGAGCCGGACTGCGGGCGCCTGGACAGCTCCCGGTTGCTGGAACGGAGTCGGGTCGCTGCCGCCCCTCATGCCCGGGCCGGCTGGACGGCAGGGCGTCCTGCTTCCCCTGGCGCCGGGGCTTACGCTTGGAAAGAGCAGCGGGGCGGGGGCGGGCGGCAGACACGTTGTCGGGGGAAGATGGCGGCGGCGGCAAACCCACCCAGAGAGACGGCCGAAATCTAGGCCCCAGTGGGCCCTCTCTGCCCCGGGCAGCCGCGCCAGCGCCGCGGCAGGGCCGCCGCCGCCAGCACGGAGCCCGCCGCGCCCCCAGGACGGGGACCGATGCCGCCGATCCGCCCCCTCCGGCGGCGCCAACCGCCGGCTCGAACCACCCCCCCCCTTCCTCCTGATGGCACACGCCGGGTGAGAACGGCACCTGTGCGGCCATGTTGGGCGCCCTGCCCTCGCCAGCACCGGGGCGTGTGGAGTTGGAGCCGCCGCCTGCCCCGCGGAGCGCGGCCGAGACGCGAAGCGAGCCCGGCCCGCGGCGCCTGGCCAGCCTGGCAGCCTCCCGGCCCCGTCTCCGCCCGCTCCCGCGGCGGCATGTCCCCCCCACCGTGCCCCTCACTCGCCCGGCGCCGAGCAGCCGCCGGGACACGGCCGGCGACGAGAGACACCCCTGCCCGCCGCCGGCTGCCCGGCTCCTCTCTCCCACCCCGGCCGTGCCGCCCCTCGGGCTGGGGAAGAGATCTCCGCGCCCGCGACCGTGGGCCAGGAGGACGAGGAAGGGATGCGCCCGCCCTTACTTGAGCACGGATTGCTCCTTCTCCTCTTCCTTCTTTTGGCGGTCCATGACGGCCAAAATGATCTTCCGCTCTTCCTCCGTGAGGTGGCTGAGGTCAGGCATCTCGGGCTGAGGAGCCGGAGGAGGCTGAGGAGCAGCGGGGCCGCCTCGGGGCCCGGCGGGAGCCGACATGTTTGGTGGGAGCTCACCGCCGCTACGAGAAGCGCTGCCCTAACTCCAGCGGCCGCGGCGGCACCAGCGGGAGCGGCCGCCGCCGGCGCCGGGAGAAGCACATACAAATCAATACCCTGTAATCAACCGGCAGCCTAATGACGGCCCCGCCGGGGAGGGGCGGGGTGGCCGGCAGCCCCGACCCGGCACCCACCAGCCCGGCCGCCGGCTCGCCGGGGGCAGCGGGGAGGATGGGGACGGTAGGGCGCGGGGGGCGA
This sequence comes from Colius striatus, assembly GCF_028858725.1. Taxonomy (NCBI): domain Eukaryota; kingdom Metazoa; phylum Chordata; class Aves; order Coliiformes; family Coliidae; genus Colius; species Colius striatus. The sequence goes on along the minus strand of NC_084762.1, from coordinate 76,642,997 downwards.
GCAGGGGGAGCGGGGAGGGGAAAGGGAAGCGTCGGGAGAGGAAGGGCCAGGGGCGGGGTGGGGAGAGAGAGGCGAAAGGGCAGGATTAGCCGCGGGAGCGTTGTGGTTTGGGTGCGAGGGAGATTATCCTCACCCCCAGCACCCAGCGGGGAGAGGGGGAACGGAGCCAGCGGCGGGAGGGGCGGGAGACGGGGGCAGAGGCTGCCGGGGAGGCGAGGCGGGGGGCGTGCGAGAGCGGAGCCCCGGAGCCCCGGGGCGCGCAGCGAGGGAAGCCCCAGCGGGCGAGCGCCAGTCCCGGCCGCCGGCCGCGGCTCATAATTCCTCGCCGCCGCCCATGGAGGGGCCCGCGAGGCGCCGCGCCCGCCTCCCGCCGCCGCCACCACCTCCCACCGCCGCTCCTCGGCCGAGCCGCGCCGCTTCCTGCCGCCGCCGCGCTTGGCTGGTGCCCTCTCGGCTGCGGGATGTAGTCCGCCTAACGCAGGGCATGGCGGAGGGCCGGAGTCACGGGAGGGGGCTACGCATCGCCCCACCGCCGTCTCCACCCCAGCGGAGCGGGGCGCGGACCCGGCTGCCGCCCCTACCGGCGCCGCGCAGGTGGGCGAAGGGGGGGCAGCGGGCAGCCGCTGCCCTTATTTATTTATTTCGCCCCGCACGGGAAAAAAAATGGACGCGATAAAAATCACGCGAGGAAGGACAAGGAGGAGCCAAGGCGCCGGCGACGCGCTGGGAGGACCGAGCCCGGCGGCCGCGGGGGGCGGGGAGACGCTGCGCGGCCGCTGCTCTCGCCGACGGAGCTGCTCCGGCAGGCGGACGGCGATGGACACCCGCTCGGAGGCGCCCGGCCCCTAGAGCAGCCCCAGGGCGAAAGAGCTGGCCGGCGGAGCTCCGGCCCCGGGGAAGAGAAGCAGGAGAAAGTAGTGGCAGGAAAGCTGAAAGGAGAAGCGGCTCGGGAGGGAGTCAGAGCTTCCACAGACCCATCCCCTGGAAGGCCTGACGGCGCGGGCCGCAGTTCAGGCTGAGAACCGGAGAACAACGCCAGGGCAAGCGGCGGGCGGGCCTGTCTCTCCCTGGACCGGGAGCGTCACCGTTGTTAAGCCGGGCGGGCCCATCCCGACAGAGCTGCTGCTCCACCATCGACCGGGTAACGTCCTGCTGGAGAGTCCTTCCAGGGCAAGGTGTGGAATTTGCCCCTGCTTCTGTCTGGACAGATTCCTCCAACTCAGAAGAGCAAAAAATGTAACACGAATAAGGGAAGACTGGAAAATGAAGTCCTCCTCCTGCCCTGGAAACCAGGCAGTGGTGGGATAAACCTCACAAAATGCCTTTGCTAGCTCTAAATCCTCTACTTGAGCAGTCATTTTGACGGCAAGCAATAATTTCCAGAAAAAAAGCCAAAATGCCCAAAATGCCATTCAGCCCAAATAAATGGGAAATTACTTACCCAATAATACCAAATACCAAAGAAACAATTCCATCAAGATCTGTAGTTTTCAATCTATTTACAGACAGTAGAGTTCTACCTGGTCTCACATCATGAGATGCGACTGCTATCAATGCTGGTCATCATATAAGTGTATATACAATAAGTGGGAGCTGTTGCTATTTCTAATGGACTGTGACATCAGTTTATAACCAGATGTAAGGGCCTGAAAAAAAAATGTCGTCCTACTGAAAGTATCCTGGTCCCTTAGCTGTACTTCTACAAACAATAAATTATAGGGTGTACCTCCACTAGCTAAAGAGCTCTGCATGCAATATTGGGATGAATAACTCATTCCTTTGGGAAAACAAGTTCTGGAGGGACAGATCACTAGAAGGACATGATAAAGCTGTGGTAAAGCAAGTCGTAACAGTAATCCATACCTATTATCAAGCACAGAAGTTCATAACATTTTAATTTTGTCTAAGAATTGTCATTGATATCCTTATTTGAAAGGAGCTTGTTCCATTTCCTAATGTAAAATTCTGTATAAGAGACTCTTGGTTATTACACATAAACTGTTGCATACAAATTGAGGATACTATATTTAAGCAGATCTTGTAAAACAAACTATATGATTTTTTCATCAAGTCCTTTAAACATTCTGCTTTACCTTCTGGCCTACATTCTGGTCTACCTTCACCAACCACCTTCACCTTTCAGACTAGATTCCAGCCAGCTGACTCTCAGCCAGTTCCTTGTTTCTTCCAGGCACTAGATAAATCTGGCATCGAAGTCAAAAAGAGGAGGAAATGCAGAACCATGTGTCATCAGATTAGCAAAGATAGCACAGTCTTTTTCAGTCTATAGACATTGAGTGGAAGAATTAACTGGGCTGATCCCTTTGGGAAACTACATTTTATCCCAGGGAACTAAGGAAAGAGAGAAGTCATTCAATCACTTCTAAGAATCGTTAAAAAGAACCAGACCACTTGAAAGCAATCTCTCCACTCTGTCAGGTTAGATGGTTGTTCCAAAAATGTTTCGTGCCTTGTCCCAACCACAAACAGTAATAATATTCTGGCCATAGTTTTGGTTGCAAGACTTCACTACAATTCTCTGTGCATTAATTCATTCATTTGAATTTCTTTCTGATGGATATTTACCTCTGAATTTCCTGGATTTACAGTTTCTGCTTCTGTAATCATTTCAACACAACTGATTTTTCACCCAAAATTACAAATACCTGTTCTCAGTGTGATTGTAGAATGTCAAGACCTTTCTTTTCCCCTTACTATTTGTCCTGTTCCCACTAAATCCCGTACCATTAAGCAGGTAACTATAAACAAACAAATCCAGGGACAGGCCCTGTAATCCCCATATATTATCTAGTTATTTGATTTGAAAAGAGAGAGCAAATTCAGAGCAGAAGACATCCTGTGACTCACTGAAGAAATGGTTCGACTTGACCTTTCTATGCCTCTACCTTCCTTTCTTCCCATCGGTTCCACCTATCCTTCCTCATATTTTCCTGCAATAAAATTAAACCAGTATTTGTTCATGTTTTGGACAGCCTGCACAGAATTGTCTCATGCTGTTACTCTTATCTACATTACCCAGGTGATATACTGATGTAAAAATAGCCAGAGCACAAACTTGTCTACCTGCTCCAGAGTAATGGTGTCAACAGTAATATACAATTAACCAACACAACAAACTGTAATCATGTAATGTGGTCATTTATGAAACTTATTTTTAAGGATCACTCACTTGTAATTCCCTCAGTAGTGAAACACCTATAAATTCTGACCTTCACGTTTACTTGTCTCCAGGTACCTACCCTACCTGTTCTTCTCAGTTCTCATTCTAAACTCACTACAATACTCTGAAACAACAGATTCTTATCCCTGTTTTACATTTGCTTGTTGCAATTGCTCTTACACTGTATAATCTGCAATTGAAAACTCACTCCAGTCATATATCAAAAGTATGAGATACTCTTCTTTTTTTTTGGTGACTTCTCTATCATCTAAATGTACTGACACCAGCAGAGTTATTAATAAAAGTTTTCCAATACCCTTTTTTTTCCCTTTCCTTTCCAGTTCTGGTAGACAAGAAGGGTTCCCAAGGAAACAGTGGTATTGTAACCTGGTTCTGTATATGAGAAAATGTCTTTCACTAAGGATCTCATTAGACTTACTCACATTTTCTTTCTCATAGCAAGTACAAGAGTAAATGAGTTGGTAGATTCATTGTTCGAGCATCCTAAGTGCAAATCCTTCCTGAAAAGGTAATCCTAACATCTGCTTTGTAACGCTTTGTATGAAGGAGAAATGCAGTGTACCTAATTCTTTCCATTATTTTTGTCCCAAGTTGAAACATTCACTTGGAAAACATGTTTATATTTTTTTCAGGTAAAGAATTTTTAAAGTATTCTTTTATGGATCTCTGAATAGAGAAAATGAAAATCATGTTCCTGGTTGAAAAGCTCCCGTACTTGGACTCCTGATAGATCAAATCAGATGTATAGTCAGCAAGAAATGCATCCTGTGGGACTCCTCCTAGAGACTCCTCCTTTTGCAAGGGACTCCTCAAATTCCTGTTGAGGAAGGACAAATCTTTACGCTGCACCATTTCATGATTGCCAGGTCCTATCCCAAGTGCTACCAAAACCATCATGGACTAGGTTGCTGCTGCAGTCTTGGATCTTTCCCAGCTTTCTCCTGTCCAAATTGAGGAAGCTAATTACATTGTATAATGTCATCTACATTTTCATTTGATTTCTTTCAGGAGGATTTTGCTTAGCCTTTATGCATTTTTTTTTTCTGCTCCAAGTAAACTTCTTTCAGCTAGATACTTGTCCACAAGGGAATTAAGAATGCTAGATATTTATGGGTAAAAGCTCATTTTCTGTATTTGTTACTTTCATTTTTCATAAAAGACAGTTATCCATAATTTACACAGTACTGCCCATACCCCTATCATAGACTCTCCCAGTTTCGCTGGTGTAAATGATCTGTCTGCAGTAACTGGAAAAACGCTGGTCTTTTACCTAATGTCCCCACTTTTTCCTCCTCTCTGTGCATGTGATTAATATTTTCACAGACTCGGAAGAACAGGAAAGTCCTTAAATTGTGCTGGAAAGTGTAACTTAATTCTACCACCCTTCTCTACTCAGGAAGTACCATTAACAAAAACCTTTCAGATTAAAGGAGTGAGGGTTCAGCCATGGGCATCATGGGACCTGCTGCAGGTATGGACAAGTTTCAATCTAATTCCTAAATCAGCTTGAGTGGAGAGAGACTGATTTGCCTTCTCTCAGTGGACTGAGGAGCTGTTATCCAGGCTGTATCTTGAAATGGGATGTGAGAGAGGTCCTGACATGTAGTTGTTCTGTAAGCACAGTTGTCTGAAAACTGAAGAAAGGCTCAGATGGTTTAGACTGTTTTCTGTTTTAAGGCTGAGAAAGTTGGGGTTGTTCAGCTTGGAGAAGAGAAGGCTCTGGGGATATCATTCAAGAACAAAAGGGAGCTTATAAGAAAGATGGAGACAGACTTTTTACTAGCACTTGTGGCAATAGGACAAGGGATAATGGTTTTAAACTGAAGGAGGGCAGATTCAGACTAGATATAAGGCAGAAATTTTTTACAATGAGGGTGGTGAAACAATGCAACAGGTTGCCCTGAGAGGTAGCAGATGCCCCATCGCTGAAAACATTCAAGGTCAGATTGGATGAGGCTCTGAGCAATCAGACCTAGTAGAAAATGTCCCTGCTCTTTGCAAGAGAGTTGGATTAGATGACCCCTTTAAAGATCTCTTCCAACCCAAACTGTTCTATGATTCTATGAATGGGATATTTGATAAATATGGGATGTTTTGTCCAGCTCAGTTATACAGATATGATATTTATGATCTTATAAACTGTATAAATTCTAAAAAGTTCCTCATTTCTCATTCCTGAAATTCTGTTTACATGCTTAGTTTGAAATATTCTAAGTGTGACGTAAATTAATATTGCGTAAATTAAAGGTGTAGGTAAATGTCTTTAGAGGATGTTCAACTTAATATTTTCTGAATTTGACAATTCAATTGTGATTGTTGTTTAGTTAGTCATTTGAAATTCAAAGGAGGGATTTTTGAAAGAAGGTAAAAATTTCTACACTATGAGAGTTCCTCAGTTATAAATTTCTTTTTGATTCTTGACCTATACCACAAATGTTTCTAAGTGATGGCAGTAAATTAATTTTTGAACTCTAATAAGCCCTGATAGTAACAAGTCAAGTATTTTATTTTCAACAATGTAGAAATTGTAGAGATAATTTTCAAGGATCCTGCCAAAACCATACAAGAGACTATTTTCATTGGCCACCCACAGGGCGTTCATTGGTATTTAATACTTAACTTTCATTAGTATTAAAAATTGCCCCAAACTTGGGCACTTCAGATTCTTTTGAGCTATTGTAAGTTGTCAGATAATACACAGGTTTCAAAATCAAAAATAATGTATATATAGACATTATTCAACACATAAAGCACGGGCTCACACTAGTACTGTAGGTGCTTAAAACCACAGAATGGTATGGGTTGGGAAGGGACCTTTAGAGATCATCTAGTCCAACTCCCCTACAGAAACAGAACAACCTAGATCAGGTCACACAGGAACGTGTCTGGGTGGGTCTTGAAGACCTCCAAGGAAAGAGACTCCACATCCTCCCTGGGCAGCCTGTGCCACGGCTCCGTGACGGTGAGCCTCACAGTGAAATCGCTTTTTCTTATGTTTAAATGAAACTTTTTGTGTTCCAGCTTCATCCCATTAGCCCTTGTCCTGTTGCTAGATACAACAGAATAAAGGGATGACCCACCCTCCCAACTCTTTACATATTTGTAAATATTAATGAGATCCCCCTTCAGTCTCCTCCAGACTAAACAGCCCCAGTTCCTGTAAGGTACGATTGCAGCATTTCCTTCCCTGTTTGCTGCCTTCTAATCCTTCTTTCCTGACCTCTCCTACATTTCTGAAACTCAAGCTGCTCCAGAAGAAACACTAATATTCTTACATCCCCTGTGATTATTTTTTTTCATTTAGTCATAAGTCTGTCCTTCAGAGCTACTATAGAGTATCCTGTACCAGATCTCAGGTATATATTCACTCCCTTTGTAGTGACAGCTTGAAGGTCTCAAATCTCCTGATTTTATACAAGATAGAAATTATTATTTGCCTTTTTTTTTTTTAGTCCACTATGCAATTCTGTCTCTCGATTCTTGTTATTCATTATTTAAAGCACTCATATCCTGAATTATTATTACAGCAATGCCTAGAAAGCCTAGTCATGTATAAAGTCTAGTGCCCTATATATTGACAGAAAAAAAACAGCACAATGAACAGCCTGTTGCCACAGAAAGCTCAGATCTGGAATTCTTGCAGATTTTGAATACAGCAGCTTTGATAATGAAAACATGCCTGAAAGGGATGATAATTAAAGCTTAGCATATGGTATTTGCGATTTAGAAATCTACCTATCTAGGTTTCACATCTGTCAAATGACCAGAAAATTAATCAGGAAGTTCAATTAATTCAAATAATAGGTAAAGACAGAAGTGGTAGCTCTACTAAACTGCTTCTAAAAGCATAAGGGTACAGGCAATTTTTTTGTTAACTTTTTTGTGGGTTTTTTGTTGTTTTTTTTTTTTTTAATTGAAGCAAATAGTCTTTCAGTACAATTTTTGCTCTGGTACATGAAGAAAGGAGTCAGTATTTTGTGAAAGTTCATTTTATATTCCAGAGACAGAAGGCACTAGAATGACAAAATCTAAAAAACTAATTGGGAAAAAAAATTCTTTCTTGTGTATTGAAATCATTAGCACTTATTTGACTCTTTCTAGTACTGTTTACCTGAGAAAGCTCCCCATGATACTAGTTGGCATACCTCAGATAAAATCAAACTGTGCAGCATGAAAAAGTTTATGAAGTACAGTATTAATCAATGTTAACCAGTTTTGGCATTTTACTAGGCTAAGGGAAAAAATGCATTAGCCAGATGAGAGTCAGCAAATGCATGGTAACATTGTGATGCCTGCTTTGTGTTCTGCTCTCCAGATCAGGATTCTGTTGTACTCAAAAGCACAAGTATGATTAAAGCAAGATTCACTAACTAGCTACATTAATATAATTATATTCATAGCCATTTCCTAGAAAGTAAGAAATCAAGACATTCTGAGAAGGAATTCATGTTCACAAAAGCATGGCTATTTTTACAAGCAACATTAGTCTAAGAAAATATACAGGCTTTGAGTACAAAGCTACAGCATCTTACAAATTGACATGAAAATATACGTAAGGATTGCTGACAGATAAAGATGATTAGAACATTAATGGATGATAACTTGATATTTTTATTTCTAGCAGCAGTTTTAGCTCAGTGTTGCATACTTTGTAGGTATTAGAGTAGTTACTGGCTCTGTCATTTTCCTTTGCAACTCATAAACCCCCTGCTTTTGAAAGTGTCATTCACTAATGTTCTAGCAGGTGTAGTCCTTTTTATGACAGACAAGGCAAGGTTTTACAGCTGATAGTCAAAAGTATTGTCTCACTAAGAGATTCCTTGCACACTGAGAGTGAAATAACTCCACTTATATGCAAAGGAAATTCACTACACTTGTTTTTTTAATCTATTTAGGATGCAAGATGAAATGTCAAAAATTAGCTCATATTTTATTACCTTTTCCTTCCTTTGCAAGACAATTCTTCATTGAGTATGCTTGTATTTCTGTCCAATATGAAAACAGATGTGTCCAAACTGCTGCTTCTTTATCTCCCTGCTGCTTATCCTATAGTTCATTAACCACCATAGTACAATTCAGATTAGTGCTACAAAGCTGATGTACAACAAAACCCAAACAGAATAGACATGTACAGAAACACTTCCTAGCCTCATCTTAACTTTTGCCCCAGGAAAAATCCTCCAGTTCCCTGATCATCTTGGTGTCTCTGCACTGGACCCTCTCTAGGAATTTCCTGTCCCTCTTGAGCTGGGGAGCCAAAAACTGGACACAGGACTCCGGATGAGGCCTCACCAGGGCAGAGTAGAGGGGGAGGACAACCTCCCTCGACCTGTTGGACACACTCTTCTTGATGCATCCCAGGATGCCATTGGCCTTCTTGGCCACGAGGGCACATTGCTGGTTCATGTTCAGTCTACTATCAACCAGGACTCTCAGGTCTCTCTCTACAGAGCTGCTCTTCAGCAGTTCAACCCCCAGCCTGTACTGGTACACGGGGTTGTTCCTTCCCAGATGCAGGACTCTGCACTTGTCCCTGTTGAACCTCATGAGGTTCCTCTCTGTCCAACTCTCAAGGCAGTCGAGATCCCGCTGAAAGGCAGCACAGCTTTCTGGGGAATCAACCAGTCCTCCCAGTTTGTGTCATCAGCGAACTTGCTGAGGGTACACTCTGTCCCCTCATCCAGGTCGTTGATGAAGATGTTGAACAAGACTGGCCCCAGAACTGATCCCTATGGAACTCCACCGGCCACAGGCCTCCAACTCGATTCTGTGCCATTGATCACCACCCCCTGGGCTCTGTCATTCAGCCAGCTCTTGATCCACTTCACCATCCACTCATCCAAGCCACACTGCCTGAGCTTTCTGATGAGGATGTTGTGGGAGACAGTGTCAAAAGATTTGCTGAAGTCAAGGTAGATGACATCCACTGCTCTACCCTCGTCTACCCAGCCAGTTATACTCTCATAGAAGGCCATCAGGTTGGTCAAGCAGGATTTTCCCTTCCCTGTGTTGACTCCCCCAGATAACCATCTTTTCCTTCATATGTTCAGTGATAACATTCATGATGAGTTGTTCCATCACCTTTCCAGGGATGGAGGTGAGGCTGATCAGCCTGTACCTTCCCAGGTCCTCTTTCTTCCTTTTTTGGAAGATAGGAGTAACATTGGCCTTCCTCTATTCCTCCATGAGCATTCAAAAATGTTGGAGAGTGGTATAGCAATAATATCAGCCAGCTCCCTCAGCATTCATGGGTGCATCCCATCAGGTCCCATAGAGTCTTAAGCTTGCCCAATAGGTCTTCAACTCCATCCTCATCCACCATGAAAAAGTCTTTCATTCTCCAGACTAATCTACTATCCTCCAAGGACTGGGCTTCCCAAGGGCCAGCCTTGGCAGTGAACACTGAGGCAAAGAAGGCATTCAGTAGTTTTGCCTTCTCTGCATCCTCTGTCACCAGGACATCCTTCTTGTTCATCAGTGGGTCATCATCTCTAATCTTCCTTTTGCTGCTGCTGTTTTTGAAAAAGACCTTCATATTTTCCTGCACTTCCTTTGCCAGGTGTAATTCTAAAAAGTCTTTGGCCTTCCTGGTTTTGTCTCTGCATACTCTGGCAATGGTCCTATACTCTTCGCAAAAACTCAGGCTTTTCTTCCACCTTACATACATTTCTTTCTTCTCCTGATTTTCTACTTGTCAGGACACAACAATCTTTGGCTTGGAAGAAATGGTGCTTGAAGATCAATCAGCTCTCTTGGACACTCCTGCCATCTAGGAACCTAGCCCATGAGATTCTTCCAAGCAGGTCTTTGAAGAGGCCAAAGTTAGTTCACCTGAATTTCAGGGTCACAATCCAGCTTGGTGTCCTGTTTCTTCCACAGAAGATCTTGAAATCCACCATCTCATGGTCACTGCTGCCAAGACTGACTCCAGCCTTCACATCCTCAACCAGACCTTCTTTATTTGTCAGCACAAGGTCCAGGAGCACACCTCTCCTTGTTGTCTCCTCAACCAGGAAGTTGTCATCAACTGTCAGGAAGTTGTCATCAGCAATCTGTAGCAACCTCCTGGACCGTATGCGCTTGGCTGTGTGGCTTTGCCAGCAAGTGTCAAGGTGGTTAAAGTCTCCCATGAGGACCGCAGACAGTGATTATGAGGCAGCTCTCAGCTGTTTGTAGTAGGCCTCATTCACTTCCTCCTCCTGATCATGTGTCCTGTAGCGAACTCCCACAATAGTATCACCCACACTACCCTGTCCCTTAATTTTCACCCACAAGCATTCAACCTGCCCCTCATCCCCACCCAGGCAGAGCTCAATGCACTCTAATTGCTCTCTCACATAGAGAGCAACTCCACTCCCTCACCTCCTTTGCCTCTCTTTCCTAAATAGCACACAGCCATTCATGGCTGTGCTCCAGTCATGTGAGCTGTTCCACCATGTCTCTGAAACTGCAATGAGATCATGGCCCTGCATCTGCACCCTTTTCTCAGGCATTGGAACGAGCTGCCCAGAGAGGTGGTGGAGTCACCATCTCTGGAGGTGTTTAGGACATGGGTGGATGTTGCACTTAGGGAAATGGTCTAGTGGTTGATAGAGCTGGGACAAAGGCTGGACTCGATAATCTTAAAGGAGGTCTCTTCCAGTTGAAACAATTCTATGATCATCGAGTTCAACTGACTGATCAATTCAAGGCTGACCAAAAGTAAAGTATGTTGTTAAGGGCATTGTCCAAATGCATCTTAAACACTGTCAGGCTTGAGGCATTGACAGCTTCCCTAGGAAACCTGTTCCACCGTTTGACCACCTTCTCAGTCATGATAAATGCTTCCTAACGTCCAGCCTAAACCTCTCCTGGTGCAGCTTTCAACCATTCCCATGTGTCAGATTACTGGATAGCAGGGAGAAGAGCTCAGCACCTCTCCCTCCATATCCCCTCTTCAGAAAGCTGTAGAGAGCAATGAGATCACCCCTCAGCCTGCTTTTCTCCAAACTAGACAAGCCCAAAGTCCTGAGGCACTCCTCATAAGACATTTCTTCCAGCCCTTTCACCAGCTTTGTTGCCCACTATTGACCAACAGATGAGACATTTGATTCAAAGACAACTCACTTCAATAGGAAAAAAAAAAGTCATTAAAGGCCATTGTTGTGAGCATCCACAACCTCATTTCAAAAATAAGCAGATGGATTTTGCCAACCTGGCTATTACTGGAAGCATGTCCATTGCTCAACACTTTAACCTGTCACACGCAGAAGAAAAGCTCCATTCTATACTTCAGCTTATGCAACCTAGGATTTGCAAATGGAAGAGCTGCATCTAACCCATACCAGCAGATGACTGCAGGCCAACTAGCAATGACACTGCTGACTCATATCCTGAAAGCAACAAGGACATGTTGGACATATGGCTGCTTGCTTCTTTCACAGAGTTCTTTCCCATTTCTTTCTCAGAAAGTTGCCTCCTGTGACTTTGTTCACCTGATACAGAATCTTAGGCTTTCATATATTTGTCTGCTATTGCCCTAAAGTCTACACCATTACTATCCATGATTTCCTTCTCAGTAACTACTAGCTCCGTTGGTTTATGTCATGTTTTTTTCTGTATCAGAATATAGAATGAGAAGTGTATGCAAAAATGTCCCAGATTTTCTTTACTCGTTCACTACCAGACCAAACCATTTAATAGGGAGGAGTATATTGTCTATCTGCTGATGCCTACATGTACTTATCAACGATGTTTTGCTGCATTCCGACCTCCATCCTCAGAAGCAGGATGAAGGTATCATGAAGGAAGTAGCATAAAGTATCCTATTTGTGTTTACATTAATTTTTTTCCTACTTGGTTCTCCATCATATATATACTGATTGCCTGTCGTACTTCTCCAATTTTGGTACAATTAAGTCTACTTTGGAAGAGAAGAGAAAGCAACATAATATTTTTTTCCTCCGAAATGTGATGTTATATGAAGTAAAAATTACACAGCAAGAGAGTAGGATGCAACAAAGCTAATCACTAATGCAAGATCTATGGTGATAGGAAGCAACATTTGTGTGACTCAAGGAGTATGAATTTCTACAGGGCATAGATTCATGAGTCAGAACCACATATAGAAAATACGCAATAGATAAATTCTGGTTTATAGAGATATAATTCTATTGAGAATTTCTGTTAACTGGACCACAGACTAACTGAACTTCACTCCAGTGGTTCATCACGGAAACTTCTTGTTGTAGAGTCCATTATGCATCTTTGTTTTCTCACACACACACAATAATGCAGGAGTCTGCAGGACCTGAAGGATTAGTTAAATACTGAAAGAACCTTATTTATCAATTTCTAATCACATGCCATTGAGAAGCATTTTACTTTGTGACATTATGTGAAGAAGAAAATTATTTCAAAAAAAGGTAATAACAGAGTCCACCAGACAACATTTAACAGTTGTGATATATTTCATAAAAATAAAATTAGCTGATGACTGAGAATAGGATTTTCAAAATCCTCTACGCACCAGATACGAACAAACAGAGGAAAAGCTAAATTAACCAGCTTAATTCTGAGTCTACAAGAATACTAGTTGCAAGAATTATGTGGAGTACACCCCCCTCCCCTGCCACACATGCATACACATACAGAGGTAAATACACATTTTTCCCCATTTCTGAAACTAGTACCTTGCTGTGTCGGGTTGCTTAGGAGACTGATCCAAAGAGTTATGTCAGCAGAATTATGTAAACTCCAGACAGGTCTACAGAGGCTGGGTACATCAAAGAGGCCAGACAGAAATTTCCCCTCTTGATTCTTCAAGCGTGGGAGCTGGATGCACGGCTGACCACCTTCCTCTTTTAAAATATTACTGATTAAGTCTTCACTTTGTCTCCATGACAATTTTCATCTCACTTCCTTGGATTAGTGAATAGTCTCAAATGAATCTGTGCAACAAGCATCAGTCCAATCCTGCCTCAGCAAAGAGCTCGAATCTTGAAGTAGCTGCTGCACCAGAGGCACTCCATGTTATGTATAGGATCCTGGTATGTACATACAATGCTGCAAGCTGGAAAAATCAGCTCAAGTTATGAGGGAGATGGAAAATTACGGTATTGATATTCTCAGCATGAGTGGGTACAGATGGTCAGGAACAGATTGTATCAAATTGAAGAACAATAATAAAATCATGAACTACTCAGGTTCCCCAGCTGGAGGGAAAAGGAGAGTTGTACTAATGGTGAGTGACACCATGTAAAGACCCCAGCAAGACAGAAGAGGAGACAATTATCAGCAAAGGAGTAAGTACACAGTTCAAGGTAGTATAGTAGGTGAGGATGAAAACCCTCCAAGTGCTACCACAATACAAGACCACCTTGTAAAACATCTTAAATAACCTCATTAGCCGCAGCACATTCTCATTGATGTGGATGGGCTCAAATGAGAGAACAGGGACAACTAATTATTGACTGAACATGACTTGGAGACCTGGAATTTGTTACACAGCAGCACTGATGAAGAGCTCATCCAACTTTGTTAACTAAATAATTCGTCAATGACAAGAATATGCTCTTCTGCCCACAAAATCACATTGGACTCGTTACAAAAACACAGGCATATCAGGTTTTAACCTACAGAAATTTTTGTTTGTTCCTTTAAACCTTTGAGCGTGTAAGTGTTATGTCAACAGTGAGTACGACATATATGCCACCATTGTGAAAGTAAATTTAAAGTAAATACTTGCAGAAGAAGCAAATAAGAAAAATAGCATGTATGGAATTTGAATGTCAGTTCTTAAAGTTTTCCACAGACAGGCATAATTTTCAGCTTTCACATAAACAAATTTTGAGGATCTTTGGTAGAAGTAGGAATTTTCTGGTATTTTTCAATGTCTAGGAACAGGAGGGGTAGATTTGCAGAGCTACAGAGTGGCACCATGAGAAAGGGACTGGCAAAGCAGAACCTCCCAAATATTCAGGCCAAAATGCCATTAAAAATGTAAAAGGAGAATAAATAGTACAATCACATTGGCAGGCAACAAAAAAGAGGTCCCTGAGGACTGTGTTCCAACCACAAAGAGCTTGTAGGTGATTCTAATCATAGTTAGAATGAATTAATAAAAAACAAATGGGAAAACGTTATTACTATAAAAAAAAATCAAATTAAAGATGAGAGGAGACTTTCACTGCATACTGAAACTGTCCTGTCACCTGGGAAAAAAAATCAATTTGTTTAATTTAAATAAGACAATAACTGTGAGAAAATTAAGCTTGCATTAAGCTGAAAGTAACTTAAAAATGAAGAATTGGAAGGCACAGTGTAGAGTAAAATAGATCAGATCTGCTCAAAGAAGATAGCAAAAAGCAATATGAAATTATGCCCTCCATCTTGCTGAGCACAAGAAAATGAGTCCACTGTAAAAGAATGTAGAAGAAAAACCTTCAAAACACTACCTGAAAGATACTTCTAGTGACTGTTAAACTGACATAGCATCACAGTCCTCTACAGAATATTCTTTTACATAGTTATGCTAAATTGGATTTGAAACATCACTACATCTTCAGGTACTTTAAGAGCCATAGATTACTTTTGGCAGCTTAATGTTATATTGACTGTATTTTCAGGCTGCACACTGTCACTCAACCATTAATGCACACTAGCAACACAGATCACATACCAGTGATAGAATCATAGAATGGTAGGGGTTGGAAAGGACCTCTAGAGATCATCCAGTTCAACCCCCTGCTAAAGCAGGCTCATCTCAATCACGTCACACAGGAATGTCTCCAGGCAGGTTTGAAAACCTCCAGAGAAGGTAACTCCACATCCTCCCTGGCCAGCCTGTGCCAGCGCTCCCTCACCCTCTCAGTAAGGAAGTTTTACCTTGTATTCAAGTGGAACTTTTTTTGTTCCACTTTATGTCCATTACCCCTAGCCCTGTCACTGGACAATACAGAAAAAAGACTCACCTCTCATAAGTACTTCATTTATACGATACTTACAAACGTTGATGAGGTCCTCCCTCAATCTTCTCCAGGCTAAACAGCCCCAGGTCCCAAAGCCATTCCTCATAAGGAAGATGCTCCAGTCCTCTGATCATCCTGGTAGCCCTGTGCTGGACTCTCTCTTGAGCTGGGGAGCCCAGAATTGGATGCAGTACTCCAGATGAGGCCTCACTAGGGCGTACCTAGATTGTCTTGACTTTCAGAAAGCTTCCAAGAGGCTCTCTGAAATTTTTCAGTGACTCTGTTCAATCCATAGAAATATTTTCTATTTTCATTAAGACACTTGATGGGCCACAATCTCTGACCAGTTAGTTTGGATTGCATCTGTGAGTAAATGTCTCAAGTGGAAAGCCTTGCTTTTCCATGGCTAGCCTCCAGCAGGGAAATCTAATGCCCCCATGACAAGCTAGGAGTCTTTTGTAGCTATGCATTAAACATATATCTGCGGGTCAGGAAGGAATGGAGGAAAACTGCTTTCAGCACTACTATTCCCCTTGGTTAGTCAGAGAGACACGGTTGCACAGAATAAAGCAAGCCCTGTTCTTGCATTGGACATGCCATTACGTTGTGTAACAAAACATATGAACTTTGGTATCCTCCAAAGCCAAGCAACTCAAAGCCAAGCATATAATTTTAGCATTCACTGAAGTAGCAGTTTTGCAAGACAATTTGGAAAACTGTGAAGACATTGGCTTCTGAGAGCACAGCTTAAAGGCAGATGAACGCTCATGCTTCTGAGATATGAAAGTGGGTTAAAACAGAAGGCTGTCGTTTCTTCCTTCAGATATCTTTTGCTGAAAGACTGAACTGGTTAGTTTAGCATCCCATTGCACACTATTTCAGCTCTTCCCATCTTGCAAGTCATAGAATCATAGAATGGTAGAGTTGGAAGGGACCTATAGAGATCATCTAGTCCAACTCCCTGCAGAAGCAGGTTCACCTAGATCAGGTCACATAGGAACATGTCCAGGCGGGTCTTGAAGACCTCCAAGGAAGGAGACTCCACAACCCCTCTGGGCAGCCTGTGCCAGGGCTCCCTCACCCTCACAGTGAAATAGTTTTTTCTTACGTTTAAATGGAACTTTTGTGTTCCAGCTTCATCCCATTACCTCTTGTCCTGGTACTATCTACCATAGAAAAAAGGGATGTCCCAACCTCCTGACACCCACCCTTTAGATATTTATAAATGTTAATAAGATCCCCCCTCAGTCTCCTCCAGAGTAAACAGCCCCAGTTCCCGCAGCCTTTCGTCATATGGAAGATGCTCCAGTCCCCTGATCATCTTGGTGGCCCTGCACTGGACTCTCTCCAGCACAAATAAAGTCTTTAGTTACTAAACATTTTCAAAACCTTTTTTTTTAATAGATTGTTTTTTAGCATTTAGTTCTGATACATACTGCCACATTTTTCCATGTCTGCCACCATTAATGTATCCCGTCGCATGACTATCTAGTTAAATTTTGACTCAGTCCAAAATTCACTGTGACATTTCTTCAGTGTATAAGAGCTCATCCAGAAATCTCTGTCTAGGGCAGTTCACATAAAAGACTCCATGCAATGAGGCACCAAAACCCATAAAGGTATTTGTCTTTTGAAACCAGTTACTATGCATTGCCCATAATTTAAAGAATTGCACTGAGTCAGATTCTTCTTTTTATTCCTGGAGGAAAAAAAAAAATCCTCTTCTGATTAAACTTTAGTTCAAAATCACATTTGGACACTCAATTACTGTATTAAGTTTATTCCACAGTTTGACATCAATATCATAATCCAGTTACCTACTCCATGCTGCTTTAACTTCTGATAGCAAACAGTTTCTCTCCAAGATATTGTACCGCAGCCACCGGACAGCCATAACTGACAGGATTATGTAAAAACAGTGGCTTATCATGAATGTCCTAACGTTTTCTGATGTTAAATACCCACTTGAGAATGACGCAACTGAAAATATTGCCAGTGGTTTTGTTTGCCAAGGTTATATTCTGCCTTAAGTGATGCAAAAGAACACAGACTCCATTCCTGAAATAGCTGGTCTATAAATATGATACCTTTAGATATCCAGCTGAGCCAATGAATCTTTTGCCTTCAGACTTAAATGCTGGATTATCCCATTTGTGGGGAAAAAAAATAAAAAATAAATGTAGGCATTTTAGATGTTTCACCTTCCAGTCTTACAGCATAAAAAGAGATTGATTTTTCCCTATCGTCTTTACTCAAACTGAGTGAGAAAACTGCTGACACACTCCTTCCTTTTCCATCTGTGCCTTGCAGCTCCCCTGGCCCCTGCCATGCCAAATCCCACCCATTTGGCCAGTTTGTAAAACCTTGTTATATTCTGGTAGTGATTCTTCTCCTTTGTCTCTCCTCTCTTCTCACACTCCAGGCATTTCTGACACCAGGTTTCCTTTCCCCTAATACATCCCAAACGCTGTGCACACCATAGTGTAGGTTTGTAAATGTCTGCAAATGATTAAAACGACCGTAGGTCTTCCGGAGCATAACAATCCAAATTTTTGGAGGGATTCAGGGTAATGTTCCACCAGATAATGCTACACAATAAACATAACCTCAAGAAAGAAGTATTTCTGTTTTCTGATTAGCAAAAGTTAACTGATACAGTCAAGTCAATGGCAACCCTAGAGAAAGCAAGAATTTCTGAGGAGCTATTTAGGGAAGCAGGGATATGAAGAGAACAAAAACAGAAGAGAAAGAAAATTCTAACGCTGGAAAACCTGTACTTCTCTGATCAAACCAATTTAACAAACAGGTAGAAGTTATTCTCACGTACTGTTCAATCTCTATCCTAGATCTCACGGTGCAGAAAAACAGGAAACAGCTGTTCTTGCAGGACAAAGTGAAATGGAAAGGAGTAATGAGCCAATCCTGCTGCCCAGCTACCCAGAGATATTTGCCTCAGACAGTAAAAGCAGGAGTGCTCCAACTGAGACTCTGCAGTCCTTGGTAAGATTAACTATCATTAACTATCAGACTTGTCTCATCCAAGTGTTTGATGCAATGGTCACTCTTAGCAGACTTAACAGATCCACTATCCCTTGCTACCTCCCACCATTCACTTCTACCTTATGTCAGCTTTTATGCATTGTTTTGTAAATTAATGGTATTTTTCAAGTCACTGAGAAAAATCTGTCTTATTCTACAACAAGGCTCTTAGAAGAGAAGCTGCATCCTCAAATAATTCCACTCTGCTTGAACACAAGAGGCTTAGATGTCAGTCTTGTAATAAATACAAGAGCAGCATGTCTACTAAATCTATATTAAATCTGTGTTTTTCTATCACATTGTGGTTTTTAATCATGCTTTTACAATGACAGTCAAAATATCCTCTCCATTTATCTTCTTAATATCAGCAGTGCTCCTTTGTCTGCTGAAAGATCTTTGGTTTTGCCCACACAAGCCCTAAAAGTAGAAAACATGATGCACCACATACTAAACTGCTGATCATATCCATCTACCCACTGAGAACACATTGTTTGCATCTGCTGAAGCTGCAGCAGACTTGGCTAAAATGAAATCACAAAGTCTACTAACATTTATTAATATAAGAAAAACTTCAAAGGACAAGGTCTTCTGCTTTATACCCTGAAATCCACAGAGATCCCAGATCAAACTTTGAAGGTACTGAAAAACAGCAGCTCTGCCTGAAGTCAGTATAACAGTATAATCACATTTGAAAACAAGACCTTAAAAGTTTGTTTCAAACTGTGTATAAAGAACATGATCTTTAACTCAGAGGAAGTGTGTATTTTTTTTTCATTTAGTATAGTAAGGAATGACACTTACTTGCTGGTCTTTGAACTATGATATTTGATTTTGTCCTAGAATTCTTCACATACTTTCTAAAGCCCTAGAAATCCTAGGTGAGCACACCACAGACTTTTCTTTCTAATTAAAGTCCTTCTTCTTCAAATGCTTTTCCATCTTTCTCCAGTATAACACTGATCTCTTCAAGTTTCACGTAAACTATTATCCAAAGAAATTTCTTTGTCCTCAGTTACAGAACCTCATTTGTCTCTCTTCAAATGTTTTCAGACTTTCACAACACCAAACAGCAGACAAGAAATTCCAGGTATTCACTTGTTGCTGATTTTGGTCATCTTAAATTGCCTGTGCACAATTCTGTCAAAGCCTAGAAGTTAACTAGTTGCCTCTTGTATAACAATGTTACAAAATAAAGTTTTAAATCATAATATATTTGAAGTATATGAGAAACATTCCCTATAGTAACTATTTACCTCCACCAATTATAGAGGGAGATCAGGTACACAAAGCTGTTCGCTGTGCCTCTACTACAGACATCTACGGCTAAGCAACATGGATCTTATTCCAACCACCATATTCTTGGTCCAGTAACTAGGATAAGAAGACACTGCAGAAATATTTTCATATAATAGACTGTGTTGAGTTTCCTTAGCCTTTGGACGGATAACCTAACACAAAGCCATGGGAAGGATCAGAATAACGGTGAAAATGAAGCACGCTGTCTCGCTGTCCTAAAGCCCTCAAAGAACAGTTCAGATCATTGTTCTTGGCACAAAAGCATGTATAACAAGCGCTGGAAACTCTGGAAAGCTGTGTAAACTGAGGGATAGTCTAAATGGCTACAAGACTTCCCACGGGAGAGAGAGATGAGAACTCGGGAGCTATGTAAAATCTATGATGATGTTTCTTAGGGGATGGCAGTAATGCACAAAACTTACTATAGGACATTTAAGGGAAGCACCAAAGGTGTGTAAAGGGAGGTAGGCCGGAGAGAAACATACATGGAAAATCCAAGGACAATGAGGATAAAGGGGGCTAGTTCCACGTAGACAGCTTATCAGTTATGCTTCAGAGCATGACCCTTGCACATCATCACTGCAGTTCTTCTGATATTCTTAGTACACCACACTTCTAACCGGTCTTATGTGCACGTACGTGTTTGCATTGGCTATCAAACTTCAAGTGGACTAGTCCAGGAGTGGGACAATACAAGTAAGCATGAGCCACTGGAGCAGGACCCTATGTCAGAGGAACTTGAGACACAGAGACCAACAACTGGGAAAGATGGGCTGGACAGCAGTCACTGCATTGACTGTCTCAGGTGCATATTGCCTGTGTCTGCTCACCACACGGGTGAACTTTGATCCTGACAGCTGGAGGAAGAGGGTTGAGCTTGGCTAACATCCAAGCTCAGCCTGCAATCACACAGGTGCCAGTAAAGGCACTGCTCACTCTCCATGCTGATTTATGGCTGGCCATGTGTTTATTTTTCACCCTGTGTGCAGGTGCACACTGTGTGTTGGTGTGCACACAGGTACTGCCTTGTATTACTGGGGGCTTGTGGATACAGAATCGCAACAGCCTTGGACCCTCTGGAGTGGGAGGGAAAATTTCCAAAGGTCAGGAGCCTGCTACCATAAACAAAGTGAAGAATACTCAACCCACACGGACATTCACAGGCAATTTTTTCAGTTGGTCTAAAATTTTTATCTATTCCTATATACATCTTAGAAAACTGAGTGGTAGTTTAGTTTGGTTTAGATATCTGGAATATATACAGATTAACATATTTCTTTGAATTTAAATATCTGTACCGCTATGATAAAATAGGAATAAAATTCTGATGATCCAATAGGAATAAAATTCTGATTACTCCAGAGATGCTTTATCATGAAAGAGGTAAGACTCAGCAAGGCTTTAAAGCCTGAATTAAATATTTCTGTATCAAACAAGTTACTCTTTTTCAAAACCGCCTTTAAACATCTTCCCAAAGTAAAAATATATAGAGAAATGATCTTTTTTTAATCAGGAGGTACATAAGTACTGCATTTGGATTAGAAAATAGTCCGTCCTCTCCCTTTTTCTTCCATCAACCACACCAAAATTTGGAAGGCAATTGTTAACATTTCCCTTTTACTTTCAGTATCTTAAGTGATATTAACCATTTTACATACACTCAGGTAAGCATACATGCAGACGCATGTATCCATATTCTTTTTGCATTGAACAGTTTTGATAAATGTAGGCAACTCCTTTAAAGTGAGGCCTGATTACACCTCTCAAATAAACTTCCAAGGAAAGGATGAAAACAAATACAAACCACGAAATGAAAATAATTAAGAACTCCATCTCCTTTAATGGAATTCCTAAACCATTTTAGTGATGCCATCTGACAGATTTGTATGAGCACTTCCTGGAATTAGAGCTACCATTTGGAAACTACTATGTTTAACCAAGTTTAAAAATCTTACTTCCAAGTATTGTGGCATTAAGTATTTTTGGTGGATGGTCACAAAAAATGTTGCGATATCAACTATAAGAGTTCCCAAAGGAGACAAATCAACAGCAGCTAAACCAATAGCATACAAATCCATGGCGAGGGATTCCTGAATGGACTGAGAACACCTGCAGAAAACAACTGACTTCCAACCAGAAAGCCCCAGCCCACACCTGCACTAGTTTTATAACTAACATAGAATCATAGAAAGGTCAGGGTTGGAAGTGCCCTTTACAGATCTTACAGTCCAACTCCCTGCTAAAGCAGGTTCACCTCAATCAAGACACATAGAAATGTGTCCAGGAAGGTATGGAAATTTCCAGAGGAGACTCCACAACCTCCCTGGGTAGCCTGTGCCATGGCTCCCTCATCCTCACAGGAGAGAGGTTTCTCCTTGTATTTAAGTGGTAATTTTTGTGTTCCAGCTGATGTCCACTACCCCGATCCTGTCACTGGACACTACAGAAAAAAGTGTCGCCCCATCCTCCTCTTTACATCCACCCTTGATGTGTTGACGACATTCCCCTTTAGTCCTCTCTTTTCTAGGCTAAACAGTCCCAGGTCCCACAGACTTTCCTCATAAGAAAGATGTTCCAGTCCCCTGCTCATCTTGGTAGACATGTTTCTAGAAGTCATAGTAAGTCTTGACTTTGGAAAGCAGACCTTCTCCTGAAATGTGACAGCGGCTGCTGCCCTACCTGATGACAAGACCAAGAGCTCTGTACAAGTCAAGGAATTCATATCTAAATATACAGCCTCCCCGTACCCTCCTAACTTTAAAATTCCTTTTTTCAGTATGCTGTTCCAATTTCTCTAGCAACATTTTTTGCCAAGCCCGATCCTGCTCCACTGTCTGAAAGCAGCAATGCATAAAGGTCTTTGAACATAAAGAGATCCTTTGGACTTGGCTCACACAGTAGAGCTCCACATCAATACCACACTGTAACCAAACTTCAGAACTGAAAGCTCTCTAGTTACACTCCAAGTTATGCACCAAAGCTAATAAATTCCAAGCAGCAGGGCTTGTTCACGCCAGAGGTTACCATGACTCGAAAAATCAACAACCAGCCACATCAACTCAAGCTAAATTGACAAGGCTGAAAAGGTTTAATCACATTCCAGAAGCTTAGTCTGGCTTTGCAAATTGTGCACAACTTGACTACAGCTGTGTCACAAGTCATATTTTGGACTGCACATTCTGCCTCAATTTTCTGAGTGTTTCAGGAAGGAAGTGAACTGTATTTGGCACGGAGTGCACTGTATTTGTATAACGGGCACACCGCCAGCACCAGTCTATTCCCTGCCTGTTCCACTGCTTCTCATCTTCCTACTTACAGCTCTTCAGATCTGCTTTTCTTCTTGCATTGCCCCATAAGGTAAGTGATCCAGAGAGCAAAAGACATATTATGGCCTCTTATCATCAAACAGCCACAGTTTTGTCATGATGATCCAGGAATCTTATCCAAACAGCATTAGAAGAGACAACCGAAACAGTAAGAACTAGGAATGCATATGGATGTTAGTGTCAATAGGTACCTTAAACAAGATGCTATATGAAAGCAAGTGCTCAAATTTCCAGATTTCTGGAAGTTAAACTATAACATTTATTGAGCTCATAAATTTTTTGGTGCATCAGCTTGGGGCAGGAGGGGTGTAGTTACAGACTGCACAGTACTGCAGAGGCTTAAAGAGTCCTTTTGTATGGAAGATGTTAAGCAACACTTACAGTCATTACGTATCTCATATTTCTGCAAGAGAGGCCTTCAGCCTAGAAGGCCTAAGTGAATTCCACCATACTTTTCTGATCATCTTAGTATCTTCAGTAAAAAGCTATCCAAAAGTCTATCCCAGTGGAAGAGCAGCAGAGCATTTCCCAGACAAACACTGAAAGAACTTTAGGCTACAGGTACAATGTAAAATGTGAAGCTTTTAATTTTTTTTTATATAAACTTAAAATAGAAGGCTTATGATAAATCTCACCTAAAGAAGCTTCTGTGTTTTATACAATTTCTATCATCCCCCATCCAGGTCTTAGAAATTTTAAATAACAGATATTTATTAAACTATGTCACTATTAATGTTAGTCACTTCAACAGTCTGTAGTTTTCTGAAGTCACATAACAGTAATCAAAGATACAGAACAAAACTATAAATACATTTACAGATGTATGAGAATCCTGTTGAATTCCTTTTAGAGAAAACAAAATTGATTTATTGTACTGCAGAGTAAGTATAACATAGTATATTTGTCAGTTGGAATAACCGAGATCTAGTCCATTGCCTTAAGGTCACTTGTTTATTTTATTAGATTTATTTAAAAGAAAACCCACTAAAAAAATCCAGTATAAGGACAACTGATTTTATAACTGTATGGCACACTGGGGTTTTTCCCTCTGGCAAGTCTGAATCTGTTTCATCCTTCTTTTGTAGTAACAGTGCCAAGGAGTAGGATTTGAACTACAGATAGCCTCCTCCACCAACTACCAAGTTATCTGCTTATATCAAAGGGTCAAACTCCGCTGCAATACACAGCATTAGGCCATCACCATCAGACAGGCAAATGTCAATAAAAGATTATAGTGCCAATTCTTATAACCAGCCAAAGTAGACACTGGCTTGAGAAATCAGAGCGTGAATATCCTTGGAAGAAAAGCCACACTTCTGGAGCCATACACTGCCTTACCAATGTCCATTAAATCTTGTACAGCGGATTCATTAAATAGTGACATTTTCTTTCACTGGGGCACTTTGTACATGTGAAGACAATTATTTTACTACTGCCACAACGTGCTTCTTCCTCTCGGACACAATTGGCACAGATCCTGGTTTGCTGTGCTTACGACGATTCAGTTCCCTGGAAACAAAAAAATAGGAAAAGGAAGTTCAGTTGTCAGAAGAAAGATTTAACAAATACTAGCTTCCTCCTTAAGCTACTAATGGAGATATCCTAAAATTAAAAAAACAGAAATTGCTCTGCTTTTATTCATCAAAAGCCATGTACTTCCTCTTTTGAGAACTGTCTCTTTGAAAAATAAACTTTCCTCAACTAGTCAATTTTCGATTTAAAATCAAGCCTTTTCTTGGGAGCTCAGCTTACTTGCTTTTCATGTCAATAGGATTTGCTGCTCAAGTTCATAGTCCTTCAGATGAGAAAGATGATTAAAACCCATCACTTTTGTTTTTATTGTTCTTTTAATGCTACTTTCTGCTCCTAGAAATTCCAATATGGCAATGATCCAGGTGAAGGAAAACACTCACCCTGGATTCTGACATTAGGAAAACAACACCAACTCAATAAAACAACCCCCAAAAAACCTCAAAACCAAACCAATAAAATCCTCCACACACCCAAACCAGTCTATTCTGTTTCCATTGCAACGCTGCATCATGTCATGCTTAACAGAGCACTTTGGCTCCCTCCAACATGGTATCTGCTGCCATTCCTTCAGTGCACTTTTGGGAAGCAGACAGTCCTCACTGTTACTAGCGCTTGTCTGTGTTTTCCTTAATATCGAAAGTTAAGCAATCCAGTAGTTCTCGATCACTTATTGAGATGTTAAAAAGTAGCTCAGGGTTGTTCCTCCCACACAATGTAGTTCTATCACTCCTACAGTACTGCAGTGATGCGTTTTATTAAGATGAAAACAAAGGCAGAAGAAGACGACATACTTTCTCCGACGAGCTTCTCTCATGATACGTTGTTCCTTGATTTGGCAAAATATACTTTTAGGCAAGTGACGGTGCTGAGCTATGCGTCTGATCTTTGGGTGATACTGGAACTTTTCCTTCAGCTTCTGATTGTAATTCATAGCTGCCTTCTCTCGTGGTGCAAGCTACAGGGAAAACAATACAGACAAGTATGTTATAAGAGAATAGGGATTTAACTACCATGATTTTCTCTATAGAACAAAATTAACTTTTAGCTCCAATGGCTTCCCTCTATTAACATGGCTGTAACCACAGGAACTTCAGAATCACAGTAGTTAAGAATTAAAACTCTACAACTTTAACAACACCTCAATGTTCAAACACGACACATTATCACAGATTCAAAGTATAGTGTGGTAATTGAATTTACTTCCTGAAAATCAGCTTTCAATGTGAACAGAAACAGCTGACAGTACAAGCTTTTTATCAGTCCGCCTGCTTTCGTTAGCTTTGCTGATGATCAACCATTGCTGTGAAAATGCGGGCATTTTAATCACTAGCCAGCATCAGTATAAATGCTATAAATGAATTATCTTCATGAATAGCTTTGCAGACAGTTTTTTAGGCGGCCTAACTCTTACTCAGTGCCTTGATCCATTAAGGAGCACAGTGCGCATATTAGATTTCAATTATTAGCTTGACTATACGGCACACAGGGAGTTCCAACTTTCATCACGCAGCTAGAAATATCTTAGTACCACAAACACAAAAATATAGGTGAGCTAGTATTACCATGACAGACTTTGGTTTTATCCAAAATTATGTCAGAGCCACCACTAACAACACTGGAAGTGAGAAAGCCTTTTCCAGGCAACAAAACTACAGAAGATTTTTCTTTTCCATCTAAGCATTTCCTTTGGTCCTAATGCCTACTTTTCAAAAGGAAAAAAAAACCCAAGAAAACCTGTGTGTGCTGTGTTTCTTTTTAAAGTATTCACTGCTTCACAAGGAATATTAACCTCTCTGTATTTTGGATTTGCTCTGATGTCTGGGAATTTCAGATGCACTTCAATCTAGTGAGCTTTCATATAAACAAAAACTTTATTAACATTAAATATTAACAGAAGATAATTCTATCCTCTTCTTCCTACCCTCTCAAACATACCTCATACCTATAATATTTCAGACATCTTAAAAACCCTTCATATTTTCAAACACACAGCGGCACAAGTCTTTTACCCTCCCACATTTACTTCATCCACTGCTACATGCACTTAAAGTAATAAAAGCAAAACAATAGTTCAGACAACTTCTATTTTTTCAGCTTTGTAAATGACTCAGTTTCATGAACTTCTTGCTTTCTCAAGAAAAATCATAACCAGAATTTCAAATGCTAATAATTCATCCCCCTCCCCCAACAGCAGTAACAAACAAAACTTTATTACATGCACAAACTCTGGAAATTTGATCTATAATACTACGAAATATGCTTCTTCCCCTCTGAAATCAGCAATTGGCTACTTCTCCATCTGGAGCTTAGTTTTAGAGTAACTTCTGTTGGAATAATTAATGAATTCTGAAAAAATAACTATCGTACTCAGATTATTTTGATCTAACAGCCTGAAAGAAAGCATTAATAAAACAATTTAGGACAACAAAGAAACCACATACCAGATGCAGCAAAATTTTTATTCAGGCATCAGATACACAACACTCTTTGAACAACTTGTTCTAGCAGAAGGTGCCCCTGCCCATGACAGAGGAGTTGGGACTATATCTTCAAGATCCCTTTTAACCCAAACCATTTGATGATTCTGTGATAATATTTCTGGTTCTCCACACCCTCTTATTTGTAAAAAGCAAATCCTTCTGCTTTACTTACATTTCTCATGACCTCTCAAATTGCAAGGGAGTAAATTTTACAAATCTTAACATACTTACACACACACACTCCATCCCCTCTTTATGGAATTTCTTTCTAGTGAACCAGCCTGAATAGCTGGTTCACTCTCAATAAATCCCAGGTGTTTCCACTCTACAGAAAACTGCCAACATAATCCAAACTAAAGAGCTTTTATTTTAATTAAATGCAACGATTTTGCCTTAATTTAAAAAGAGCAAATTGCTGCCGATTTAGTATAACCTTGACAATTCTACAGACAAGAGGTGAATCTGCAAATTAATGATATCTCCAGGATATCTTATTTAAAAACTTAATATAGATTAAGAGGTGGTTACGTTTCAGTCTGATTCCATTTTTGAGTAATGTGGTACTACAGAAAGGCACGTAGCTGGTGACTTTCCATCCAACGATCAAATGCCAACACCAGGCTGTGCTAAGTGCACCCTCATCTACATGATGGTAAAAGAAAATTCTACAGTAATGACAAGTATCTGTCTGTCTGAGAGAGATATCAGACGGCTAAGAAAGCAGAGTGCAGTAATGCACTGAATTCCAACCTCTCTCTTGCAAGTCATTTTACAAAGGTCAGTATGAGCAGCTGAAGGGAACAGCATTACTTTCCATTCTGTTTCGAGCTGGAGAAGCTGTTGTAAACACAGCACAATTTATCAGGATTAGAGATTTTATTTGTAGGAGCTAGAACAACCTGTAACATAATAAACTAGGATTTATATGACATCATGAGGGAAAGATATGCTCAAAGATAATTTGACCATTTTTTTATACACTCCAAAAGTGAATGTGCAACTTCCTTCCTATATGAGGCAAACAGAAATTATGTGGCAGAAAGACAGATGATTTGTGCTGTTACCACAACAATACTTCACAGGAAACATCTAAAGTCAAAAAGGGGGAAAAGGATCTCTAAAATGCAACCAAGTTGTTGGCAATAGGAGAACATGTCCTTGACTGAAGTGCCTACACCTCTCTCCTCCCTCCAGATGACGCTGGCTCGGTATTTTTCCCTTCTAAGCAGAAGGAAGGTAAGCATTTTTCCAGAGCCCTGACTGAAAAGCTAAAATCACCTTTAACAACAACTCTCCTTTCAAAGAGGGTTGTATTTGTAATGTGTAGTATTTTAAACTCCACACTGTTGGACTCCTGTAACTCAGCACAAGAATATGAAATGGCCATTTATCTACCCTGTCCAGGTTGCCCTTCTACGTTAGCGCAGACAGAATACAGATGTAATACATTTTTGGAATGAAAACGTATCCCAGTAGTTTTCTACGCCAGCATTAGCAATTTTCTACACTACAGTTTGTCTTTAAAGGTGCTGAAACATCTTTCTAAATTTATTTACAAAGTTTATTACTCATAATTTCCTTGGACAAAAAAATCTATGGCTTCTTTACATCTAAATGAGTAACAAAAAAGAAACATAATCTACACATTACGAGCACAGAGTCATAACTAAAGGAATGAAGACACAAGTGCACTGAAGCCCAAAATCACTATAAGAGGAATGCCACATCACACAGTATCTGGTACTGGTTTTTATGAGACTTACATCACAAAATGGAACTGCATACTAGAAGCAGGCTGAAAGGATATACCATTACTTAGGCAGTTTTGATGTGCTCCTGCTAATGCATGTTGCTAGATCAAAACCAAGTCTCATAACTGCACTTTCTCCTATCTTTTTCAGTCCTTACTCTAAAGTTGTTATTTCTGCACCTTGCAAGTAAGCGTCAAACAATGCTCCACTACTGTTACACTCAATCCTCACACTAGTTTTACACTTACTGAAATAAAAATTGTTCCCAAGCAGAAAGTTTTCTTCTGTGCTGTTCAAATTCCTAACTACTTTGGAAACATAACAGAATCAAACTTTGTAGCCATTACTCACACAAGTAATGTTACTAAGCATTTGTACTCTGAACTGTAGGTGTAGTTTTTTTTATGATGTGTCAATAGACTGAAGAATAATACAGCTTTCTGAAGTTCTGCTGATGGTTTCTTGCTTTCATTACCATTTAAAGAAAACCCCAATCTAACCCTTTCTTAGTCTTAATTAGACCAATACTAGTCTACTGAAATCTATTGCTACTGCTTTTCCAGCCTCTTCAACTCAGATGGGGCTCCATTTTCCTCTTTTCCTCAAAAGCCAGTCATTTACCTTTTCAGAAGTCTCAAACCTCTCAAAGAGCTCAAGTAAAAAAGCCTCAAACATACTTAACATTTCATATTTTATGCACAGTATTTGAACAGTCTGGAGTATCTTGAAAACCTTGTTTAACTGAGTCTTTTGCTTCTGTACATACAGAGCTAGATGTTTATTGCTTGAAGTCCTATTTAATAATATTTATTATTTAATCAACTTGTATTAAAAAACCTAAACACTGCAAACTATTTTAAAGCAACTTGTGCAGTAGCTCCAACGGAGAGATTTGGGGTTTTGTTATTCCCATGTAAAACCCATGCAGACTTAATTGCCAGTAGAGTGGAGACATAGTATGCCTCTGGCTGCTCCAGAGACCTCTACTCTTCCTGTAATGTTTCACTGATTTTCAGTAATGATTGTGATGCCAAATACATTAAAAAACAAAAGATGCATGTCAGAACTGATGACTGCTAGGGTAAACACTATTCAGAAATCACAACTTTCCAACTGGATAAATGCTCATCAGTCACAACCTAAGTACTATATATTCACTACAACTTCCTTGGAACGCTAAAAAACAGTAAGACTAAATACTCATTAAAGAAAATAAATGTTTGATTACCACTTTTCTATCTCTTCCAGGATGCTACTTTCCATCCACTCCCATCCGAAAAATATCCATCTGTCTAAAAATACAATGTATTACAAGATGTTAGCATTCTATCTGAAATACAGTGACCTTTGGATGAGTCACTGAACCAAATCTTCCCAGTGAAGAAAAACAGCAGACCAAGCAACTAAATGTTTAAGACACGTTCTGACACTTCCGACAGATTTACTGAGCGTTCAGCTTTGAATACTCAAAATGTTAAAAAACCAGCCACAGACATTGGAGAACTGGACATCTATAAAATGAGCAAGCATATGTCTATGAAGATAAGAACACTAATCCCTAAAAAAGAAGGAACGGATACTAAAGACAGACAGCAGAACCTGAAAAATAGCCATTAATAGTTGCAATGTTAAGAATCACAGGAACTATCAGGTTGGCTCAAACAAGGATTGACACAGTTGCCTGAATCCGAGCAACATTTCCAAGGTGTATCCAAGAATGTGATAAACTGAAAAGACTCCAGTCTTGAATTCTACTAGCAACAGTTACTCTCTAAACATCTGAAAAATAAAATCTCACAGTGCTGCTAAAAAACAAGTTTCAGACACTTTAGTAATTTAATATCCAAACTCGATGTCTTGCTAAATTCAAGGCTTCAACAGTACCCTGCTTGAACTCACTTCCACACAAGATCTGGGGATGTGAAACATTATCTCTTTTTACTACAACATAATTCTTTACAAGTCCACCAGCATCATCAATGTGACATGAAAGCAGTTTTTCTACATCTTTCACTACATCCCTTATGTAGTTCTTCCTGTACTTATAAATTATTTTTCTTTTTAAGATGTCTTTTGATGTTGCAAGGAAGTTTTTTTAAGATAAGATGACAAGTTTTGTATTCTAAATGAGATGTCTTTCCATTTGATAGTAAATAACCACACAGAAACCAAACAAAAAAACCCACAAACCCAAACCAAACCAACTAACAAACAAAATCAACCTGAAAATCCTACACGCCACTTGACCTGTGTGTTACATGTAGCTATTGACTTAGTTCTCTTGGGAGCTGACAGCCAAAGAGCTTTGACAGAAATGCTTACAAACCCTTATACACTTGCCTGCTGCAAAAGCTGTATTTGTGGGATCCCACAACAGTAGAACTGAGTCGTACACACAGGCTCCCAAGAGGCACATCACGCACCAACACTGTACTTACAAACAGAAAAAGAAAACAAAAGTACAGGCTATTTCATGTTGGGATTCACTGTCAGGTCAAGGAACACAACGGTTTTAATGTGGAGATTGTATCTAATACCCCACAGTCACAATCAGCACTGCATTTTTCAGGTCAGTTTTCACTGATGCAACTACTACAGAAAACAGCATAATGTCACCACTTTACATTTTCAATACTTAAACAACAGCTAAGTTATTCTTTTGGTAGTTGGGTTTATCTGTTACTTCCCAGAGCCAAGCATCCTTACTCTTTCATAAGAAAAAATGTCAATGGCATCTAGTAGTCAAGAGTGAATTTTCTGCTCACACCTGAAAATACTAGGAAACGCTCTGTACGAAAATGGTATTTTGGACATTCTGTTTACTCACTTGTCCCTCACACAAAGAACCCAGAGTAAAGACACATGTCAAAAACAACAAACAATTCTGTCAGAGATAACACATTCTCTCACTAAGCACATGGTGAAGAAAAAGAATATTTCAGCTAATACTGTAAAATCTGATGAAAAAGGCATTGCCATGAGCATATGGATACAACAGTAGGAAAACAGGTAATATTTCTGCCCAACACCACATTGTCTAAGAAAATTCAACTTTAAAGTTAAAAAGTGAAGTCTATAATGAACTTTGCTGAGTCCTTCAAATTGGCAATTATAGGGCTGATATTTAAATGCTTGACTGAAGGATCACATACAAAAATCCCAAGAATCAATTCAGAAGAGGGGAAAAAATAATAGTATGCTCAACATACTATGAAGTTCCATTAAAGAAATGGAACTTAAATAGCAGGTTGTATCCACAAATACTGTACAGGCTACAAAATTGAGGGATATGTCATCAGTAGCTCTATAACAAAGAAAAATAACAGGACTTCTAAATACCTATGGTGGGCCATGGCTAAAGACGCACATGATGTTTTGACTGTGTTACTCCATACCCAGTGCACCAGACTGCACAACAGTACATGAATTATCCAATTCTGCTCTGTAGCTGTAAGTAGTCCTTCCATTGCCATTTACCTGCCATCTCTCCCAGCTCCACTGTACTTCCCTTCTAGGCAGATACTTTCACTTGATGGAGCTTCAGGAAACCACAAGCAGCCTCAGATATAACTATGCAATAGATCCATTCCCTTACTGTACACTTTTCTTCCCTGAATTAGTTTCCCTTTCCTCCCCCCTCAATCTTTCACATGATCAAGTAGAAAATGCCCCAAGCATTATTTGGCAGCTGTGCTGCTCAGAAAAAGCAATGTAAGCACCTCCAAAATACATAACAATATAAAGCTATGCAAAGGGATTATTCCCAGCGGACAAAGTGTCAACTTCATTCTCCAGAGTCGCTCAATACTTTGCAGATGAATATATGCAAGTGGTAACTGTAAAAGAACATTTGGCTTTGTCTATACATAAACATTTGAACAAGTATAACTGAAAAGACGTATCTAATTAGACTGGTGTCTGCTCCTACTAGGAACACTTCAACTAAACTGACTCACATTCAATTAAATGGACTTCAGATACCACAGTAGTGTGCCCACTTGGTATCTGAGTTACACAGGTTAATGACAATCTCAGTTATGCATCAGTGCAAATGGTCTATTTTTCTATGCACATGCTTCTCACAGAATGTGAGAACCAGCATGTGAACCAGTTGCATGCCCATCAACATTTCTAAAAGTAGTAACCCTAAGCTTCAGCAGAATGACTTATGTATGGCAAATCAGAATTTATTGCTTTTTCTTTAATGCAAAAGGATATCTCACTTGTAGTACCCAGGTGAAAAACTCTTAAATCTAATTAAGTTAGAAATCATGATTATTGTTAAAAAGACTCCCCAAGAAAGGTCACATTGTGTATCAGTAATGAGGTATTTAATATCTTTATCAATGATCTGGATGAGGGGATCAAGTGCACCCTCAGTAAATTTTCTGATGACACTAGGTGCTTGAGGCCAGGAAGGCTCTTCAGAGGGACCTGGACAGGCTGGAGCAATGGATCAAGGCCAAGCACATGAGTTTCAACAAGGCGAAGTGATAGGTCCTGCACCTGGGCCACAACAACCCCAGGCAACACTACAGGCTTGGGGCAGAGGGGCTAGAAAGCTGTCTGGAATAAAAGGACCTGGGGGTGTTAACTGAAAGCCAGCTGAATGAGCCAGCAGTGTGCTCAGGTGGCCAAGAACACCAATGGCACCCTGGCTTGTATCAGAAAGTGTGACCAGCAGGACTAGGGAAATGACTGTCCCCCTGTACTTGGCACTGGTGAGGCCACACCTTGAATACCATGTTCTGTTTCAGGTCCTTCACAAGGACATTGAGGTGCTGGAGTGTGGTCAGAGATGGACAAAGAAGCTGGTGAAGGGTCTGGAGAACAAGTCTGATAAGGAGTGGCTGAGGGAACTACGAATATTTAGCGTAGAGAAGGCTTAGTGGAGATATGATCACTCTCCACAACTACCTGCCAGGGAGGTGGTGGGAGTCACCATCCCTGGAGATATTGAAACGAAGCATAGGTGAGGTGCTGGAGGGATTTGGTTTAGTTAAGTGATGGGCTTGGCAGTATGAAGTAAGTAGTTGGATTTGATGATCTTAAAGGTCTTTTCCAGCCATAATGATTCTGTGTACATATTTTATTATTAGTATTACTATTATTATTATTATTATTCTAAGCTGCAGCAAATGCCACGAGCTGCACTGTGTATGTCACTTTTCAAATTAAGTACCCATGTCAAACTACAATTTTACATTTTCCCTTTATAAACAATTGTTTTTAAAGTTGAATAGGCTGACCAGTTGCAATAACAAAAAACTAAACATCTTGTGTTGTGGTAACAAAAAGCAAAATGCAATTCTTACCACTCCCAGCTTTTCAGAAGCATTAGCTTTCCACAGACGAATATTCATCTCATCTGAGCCACACAGAATATATTTGTTATCTGAAGTCCATTTCACAGTGATGACGTGCTGCATTCGTTTTGTATGATATACCTCCCTAAGACAAAAAGAAACATTTTTAAATGACTTATCATCACTTTTCTCACCATCATTACCTTTCAAATAGCAGGAAGCATTCTGTTCAAAGTATAATTTTTAATGTTGTTCATGTTTTTTTAAAAAAGACAGATTTTTTTAAACACTGTGCTAATCTTAAACCTATACAGATAGATATCCCAACAAATCATGATAGTTGGACTAATATAAAGGATCACCTAGGGCAAGATGTTTTTTTATTAAGTGCTTTCACAGAAATTATAGTAAATAGCTAAAGAACAGCTCTTTTTGCAAAGCATGCCACTGCTGTACAATATTACATGCACATTATTTGCCCACAGACATCCAGTTCTGTTTAATCAAAATTTACTAAATTGAATCAGTTTCACAATAACTCTTATTTCTTATGGCTAATCAATTTCCTAATAAAATAGAAAGCAATCAAATTTCAGAGTTTTTCAAACTGACAGGAGATCAAAAGTCAAAACTGGGTCCATGCTTAGAGATACTTTTTACTGCCCTCTGAGTTTCCCGAGTGGGATGAGATCTTCCATTTGGAGACTTTCCTCCATTACTTTGGATTAATTTAAACTGCACATTTCTGAAAAAGCCCACTTCTAAAGAATTTAAATTGACAGTTTATATGAGGTTAAATACTTAATTTGTAGAACTTCTTCCTCATTAGATTTATGTTCACCACACAGAGTGGGGGAAAAAACGTGAGATAAAGAGGAAAATTCCTTTCACAGGTCTTGGCAACAATCTGCTATGAAGTGAAATAAAGCCTTTTACTGCTGCATTATGTGGTCTGCAAACTTCTCCCCAGTGATGCACTTTAACTTTGCCTATTGTCACTTTTGTGAACATCACTATTCCTTAAAAAGGAAAATCTGCAGAACATAGGAGCTGCTACCATACTGTTTAATAATACAGGATTTTAAAAAAATCAAATAAACAAACAAACATCAAACCCACAAAGGAACTGCAATATACAATTACATTTAAAATGTTATGGTAGGACACAAAGAAAATGAAAGCTACCTGTAGATTACATATAAAGGGAAAAGTAAACAGACCCTCTCAGTCTTTAATAGAATACAGGAGCATACAAACAGTTCCATTGAATAATGCATATGTAAGTGTGACAATCAATAATAAAAATATATCCTCAATAAATATTTCAACATTTCCAACCCCAAACTGCCTAGGACTTGACCTAGTAGCTACTTTGGGGTTAGGGCAGGGGGTGAGGTTGAAGAGAAGGTGGCAACTAGAAGTAAAATAAAGTTAAGAATAAAGAAAAGAGAGAAAGAACTGACATCAGAGAATAATGAAGGTAGGTTTATGAAGAACAAATGATACCAGACAGATCTGATAACTTGCTTCAGTTTTCATCATGGAGACACGGTAGATTCAATCTGAACTTCAGCAAAATATTTAATACACTGCCTTATGAAATCTTATATGAAAAACTAATTCAAAGTGAACTGCATTCAAAGCATTGTCACATGAATCAAAACCTCGTTAACAAAATAGGAGCAAAAGGTAATAAGCACACTGAAACAGCTCACAAAAGTGTTCCAAACTGAACAGAGCAATTCATACAACAGTGCTTTTCACGTAACATCTTTAGCAATCACCAATATAGGATGAAGACAATCCCCAAAAAACTAAATGCTACAATGTTGTAAAGCATTGCAAACTTAATTGGTGAAAGATACAGTACAAAGTGAACTAAAAGCATTAAAGATATAAACAGAGGGAAATAAGGTGGGATTCACCTTGGTAAAATACAAATTACTACATTCAAGAACAACAATCCACTAATTTTTAATCCAAAATTGAGGAAGTACTGCTATCTATTAAGCAGAAGTTCTACCTTAATGCGTACTCCAGAATGATCTGTCAACTACATGACCTGTCCATCTCAACTTACACAGAGAGTAAGATTTCAGTACTCACAAGACAGAGGTGATGCTCCAAAGAAGATATTAATGAATTAACTAAGAATTTTGAAGCCTAGACAGGAAGGTCACAGGAACAAATGACAACAAGACAGAAAAGTGTGAAGTCACTCACCTGCTGTGACCTTTGTCTACTGGAAAAATGCGGACAGACTTATCAAAGCTGGCAGACACAAATTCTTTCCCAGTGGGGGAATAATCCACATCAAGAACTGCAGAGACGTGATCCATATGCACTGTCACAGGTGATTCAAGGAAGCGCATATCAAAAGTATATAAGCTTTAAAATAAATACACCAACAGTTCAGTATCTTGACAACTCCTAAGTAAGTAGCACATTTCTGCTGAACAGCTACATTAACCATACAGAAACCACACTTACAGAAAAGAAGGGCTTGGAAAAAAATTATTACCCAAAGGCTTTAGCTGTTAGATCAGACTTAGGTTTCTTGCTCACTGTCAAGGAACAGATAGTCTCTGCTATTCATCAACTATTCATGGATCACTAATCAACCCTGTTCCTTCAACCAGCACACTGTCCTCCTTTACTTCATCTTCAGTATATAACCTGACAAACCTCTCTGAATGAATACACCAACTGCAATGCTTCTAAATATTCCTATATTGAGAACTACTAGTAATTCAGAGTTGCCAGTGAAGTGCCCATTTGACTGGTACCTTTTCCTACTGCCTAACTGTCTTTAGGCCAGACAATGTAGGAGTCCAAAGGAAGCTTAATCCCTTCACATATGGAAATACTAGTTCAGCAGAGCACACTATCTTCAGAAAAGTATTTTATGAAAACTACACACACAGCTGCTGGACCATAGCTGGTTATCTCTTAAGCACTTCAAAGCCCAGGTGAGATCAACCTGTACTCCCTTTGAATCAGGAAGCCTACTGATACATAGCAAAGCAGAATAATTGAGTAGATCATTACTTTGCCTAGCATCGGTGAGAAAAGGTGCTTCACAGACAAAGCATTTAATGAAACCTTCTTAAGACACTATTTAATAGAGCTACTATATTCAGATTTTTTTATTTTTGCAGGTTTCTCCACCCTCCATGCTACAGATGAATACTTAACTGGAATTAATTCCATGTCTCTTATTCAATAGTTTACTGGCAACTCTTGCTTTTTCCTTCTAACTTCCCCAGGGAAAAAAAAAATGATAGCATCATATTGAAAACCACTACTCCATATAATCAGGTAACACTTGCAGGTGTCTTTGAGTTTATACTAATAGCTTTAGTTTGTAAGAGGACAGTTGCCCCTGACAGTAACAGCTGTCATTTTTAGTTTAGCAAGGGGAAAAAAAATAACAAAAACCACAACACACCAACAATCATACAAACAAACCTATTAAGTAGCCTGGTAGCCTTTCAATACCATTAACCCTAATAGGTGAAAAGCAGTACATTAGATGCAACACTCAATTTCAAGGTCTGGGCCAGCTTCCATTTCCCCAGAAAATCAGCCTTAATATAAGTGATAGAATTTCTATATTCTAGAAAAAAGCAGTGATCTATTTTTAGATCACAGACTTCCTGGAAAAAAGGATATTAACTATATTTCGCAGTGGCCTAGTTTTGAAGAGCCAGCTTTTTCAGTATCAGACTGTTTACATGAATTATATTGTTCAAAAGTAAAAACTCTGAGACACCGAAAGGACAAGCATTGCAGTCTCTGGAACTGTTTTACAAAAAATTATATTCAATTTTTTTTAAGAAAAGTTCTCAGCAAAACAGTTGATCAGTACAATATATCAAGCTGCAGATGAGATGGCAAGGAAATAAACACTTATATTGCCAGAGACTGGACCAATAGTGCTTATTTTTCAAGTCACGTTGCAAGTTACACTTGCAGTGGTTCAGCTCGATTTTTTTAAGTTACAGGGTTTTTTACACCCAGGTATTGAAATATACCCACATATATATATACACACACATATATACAGACAGAGAAAGAAGCACTCTATCATCATTTTAAAAAATTTTTAGAATCAGGGAGCCTATAATTCTCTAGGTAATTACTTAAGTGATTCAAATTTAGAGTCTGAGTGGGTTTTTTTTTATTTTATTCTATGATAAATTACCAAAATACAGATTAAAACCACAACATGTTCAGGATTATAAAAAAAAAAAAAAGCAAGGTCACACTTACTTGTAATCTTCATTTGCTGCAGTAAAAACAAAAGCTTCCATGGGGTTCCAGCACAGTGTATTTGTCCTCATGTTCAAGATAACCTGAAAGACATTTACACGTTGCTACCTTGTTATAGGAAGTAAAATACTCACTATAGTTCAAAACTTCCTGTATCACCAGAGTCAAGTACTTTATAGGTATGGAATTACAGAAGAGGAATAGTGACATGATAGAATGTTCCCTGAGCACTGTAAGAATTGGAACTCAAGAACTTCCTGTCCCTCATTATATGCCCACTGCTTCGTACAACACAGCAACTAAATTTTCCTCTGTAAGTCATATTAGAAGTAAATTCCTCTAAGTGGTCCTTTAACACATAAACACGTTAGTAGTGAACATGTAAACCTGGAACCTGCAAAATTATCATTTCATCATATTTACAGGAATCTTTAGTTATCTATAAACATGCCTAATTAAATGGTTATTTCAAGGGATATAGTCATTAATTGATGCTGTGAACCAGTGTTGGCAAAACTATTACATCATTTTGATGCTCTCCTAGTTATTACTATCCTGCTATTTAATCTCTGAAATTGCGGTCTGTGAGTTGTCCAGGACAGTTGTTATTTCTTCTTGACATACCAAACAATGTATGTAGAAGTTGCCGTGCTGTAACTTATTTCCTCTACTGGGAGGAAGGCAGCTGATAGCAGCCTAGTAAGATCCTTCTACTTTGCTAACAGTGGACTAGATAAGAGGCATTAAGAAGCTGTATGTCAGATATTCCTACCTTGGGGGACAGCTGTGACAGTAACAGCTGGGCACTGGTGGGAGATGGGGAGGCAGGGCTGTACTTAGAAATACATCCCAGACAGGATGTCTGACATCAAGATGTGTCATTACAGAGCAATTTATTAATATGTTGAATAACTCTAAACAGGACTTTCCACAATGCTCCAGGCCACCCGTAATCCTACCTGAAAATCTCAAAGTTTGGGTGTTTAATACTATGGTACTCAAACTAATTCTTGCTGTCATCTTACTATATCAAATATAAATTTACATACATATTTGTACAATTACAACTTTTACGATAACAAACACAATCTCAAACCAAATTAATAGTGGTGAGACCTCTACTAAACCACACTCCTCATATTGTGATTCTATGCATGTATATTCTCATGATTCTCATTCTCATCAAAATGAGCAAAATACTGCTCATTTTCTGAAACTCTATGAAATCCAGAACTGAATGTTATCAGATGTCTAAAATGGTCTCTACTTTAAAAGGTGACCAGGCCATTAAAAGGCCCTGTGTTTATAGTTATGTGACAACCAGAATTCATTCAGATTTCAGGACTTCTGAACATCTTGGCTAGGTGCATATGGACGGAATTATCTGCATGCAAAAGAGAGAAATATATCCTTTCAAAGGTAGAGCCAGGATCTCCAATGGTGGAAAAGAAATGCCTTAGAAGTTACAGTGTTTCCTTCTGGCAAGGAGGAAAAAAAATTATTTAAAAAAAAAAAATCACAGACAAAATGCAATACAGGAACATAAAGTTCTTATTGTGAAATTGCTGTCAGGTCAGGCATTTTATCAAGAATTACAACAGAGTGAGC
The DNA here is from genome assembly GCF_028858725.1 of Colius striatus. NCBI lineage: Eukaryota > Metazoa > Chordata > Aves > Coliiformes > Coliidae > Colius > Colius striatus. The sequence goes on along the minus strand of NC_084762.1, from coordinate 76,603,236 downwards.
ATGACAGCTCACTGGAATGCAGAAAAGGGCTCTGCAAACTCTGCATGGTTTAAATTCCAACATTAATTCAAACTCAGTTAAAAGATGCAAAACAAGATGATGAAAAACTCAGTGAAATCACAGTTCAGTGCTTCCCTTTCTCCATCACCATCAACAGTAACACATTACTTACATATTCAGTATGACTACTAGTGCCATAAGCTTTGTTAAAAAGATTACCTTCTTTAATGGAGTTGATTTTCTCATATCATATAATACAATATTTCTGTCAGAAGCACAGCTCCCCAAAAGGTATGTCTGGAAAACAAAAAAGAAAGCTAGAGAGTTTGGTCTTCTAAACAGCTCTAGAGTATGGTTGACACTTTACATTAGATATCCAACTTACTTTACAAAGCTGGTAGTCAAATAGTTCCCTTTTCAGTCAAGGAAATACATTTATCATCCTTTCTGTGCAGCTAATTATTTAGCACAAACATTTTAAACAGTTTCCCCTGTAAGATTCAGAATCCATCCAGTCTTCTCTACTTCAAAAGTAATAAGCAAATCCCCAGAGACATCTCATCCAGGAACACAGCCTGGCTAAGAGGTACACAGGACATGCTGTAGAAGATCAAATGCAATTGTTCTGTCATGGAGTGAGAAAGAAGTCTTGGTCACAGAGAGTACAGTACTGGAAGAGATGAAAACTCCACAGCCCCAGAACTGTTATTCTATTCAAATGAGGTACAGAGTATGTATTGCTATGGGCAGAACAAAAATCCTCCTCTGTTTTAATTTCTCCTCTCTCCCACTAACAGAAATATAAAAATATGAAAATATAAAGTAATATGTTCCAAAACATAAAACAATAAAACACATCTATACATCCCCCTAAATGTTATGTAAAAACATACATCAAAATCTAATTTGAAGAAAGCTGCTTAAGATGGTGTGCATAGAATTGAGATCTTATAATGATAAGAAAAATATTGATTCCCAATATATAAAATGGAAACATTACCTCAATGGGATTAAATTTTACACTGCTTATGCTATCAAAACCCCACGTCAGGGAACACATGGGACTTGTCCTTTGCTCATCCCAAATGTCCACTTGCTGGCCACAGGTTGCAAAAACAGCTTCCTTCCAGTGGTGATCAATTCCCGTATACACTGTCTTTAAAAGAAAAACCAAAACAAAACCCCAAAACAATTTACAAAACAAATTGTATATATACATATGCAAATATGTTGTCACAAAAAAGATTAACAAATCATTGCATCTTAAGTCTGACATGTTTTTATTCTTTCATATTATGGAAAACGAAGTCACCACTGCTACCAGAAACAGTCTTGGCTGAGTTTAAAGCAAATAATGGAAATTTTAAGGATATAACTGCAAATTTTCAATGTAGACCTTATCAGATTCCATACAGAATAACTAAAGAGTTTCAAACAGTCTCTTTACAAAAAGCATTTAATGTTGTTCTTAAAACAAGCTTATACTAATTGAAAGCAGTGAAGTAAATATCTTTTAGTCTGCTTTTGTCAAAAAGACAAAGTTAAAATTTTGTACTGAATGGTTATGAGATAATGGCAAGAAAAGAAAAATCTAGTGCAGATTAAGCACTGAAAACACACATCTGAAAGGATTATAAAATGATCTGACTAGTTTACAGGAAAGAGATTATTAGCACAGACAGATCTAAGTAGTCTCTGATAGCATTTGAGATATTCCTTTATGGTTACATGTAAAATAAACACAGTAAAAACTTGAAGATACTTTAGAAGTGCCATTATAAAATTTGATGCCATAACCTTACAACCCATTACGACAACAGGTGATATCAAACTATTTCCCAAGGTAATGCAAGATAAGAATTGATTCAAACTTAATTCAAAAGAAGAGACATAGGAAAAACGCCACATAGATTTACTACCTTTCCAAGAATTGTATGAATTGGTTCTTCTTCTTCTCCATGTTCCGGGCTCTCCATTTTCCACTGCTTCACAGTTTTGTCATCGCCGACCTGGAAATATTAGAGACAGCATATATGGTTTGACATAAATGTATTCTTTACTTTACTAGATGTGCTTTGCAATTAAGTACAGGCAGTCTTTCTTTCAAAAGAGAACAGTCTTTGACATGCACAGAAGTACATTTCTCTCTCCTGCCTATTCACTGTTCCCTTCTGTATCTCCAACATGAAGATTAGTTCTCCTTGTCATAATATTTTGCTAGAAAGTGAGAAGGTACATGTACATCGTCTGGAGTTAACACTCCTCATAGCAGCCCATATGGCACCGTGTGTTGGATTTCAGGCTAAAAACCAAGCTGATAAGGCACCGGTGTCTTGGCTACAGCTGCGCAGTGCCTGTGTGAGGTCAAGGCATTTCCCCCACTTATTCAGTCGCCATCCCTGCCTCCTCCATCAGACAACAGGTAAGGTGTGGGAAACAGTCTGGAAGCAGACACAAGCACTACAGATAACCCATACTGGCCAAAGGAGTATTCCATACCATGTCTCATCAGCTCGACAATAAAAACTGGGAACTGGGAGAGAGGAGACAGTGACAGGCCTCCAAAGTGGCTGCTGCTCAGACCCTGGCTGGGGATCTGATGGATTTTCTGTTAGTCATCATTTCCTCCACCACCACCTTTCCTTCACCTGTTCAACTGTCTTTATCATGACTCACAAAAGTTTTCCAGTTTTAACAATACTTCCAAACAGGAAAAGGTGAGCTGGAATGATGATATTTTTTAGGCTACATTTAATGATTTATGCCTCAGCTCATGATCAAATAGCACCTTAAACTGCAAATTATCTTCTGGAAGTCATTTTCGTGAGCATGTAAACAGTCAAAATGCACTTTCCATCTCAGCTGCTCCAGTTGCCTGTTCCTAGCACCATGCTACCTCTTGCACTATAACAGCACCAAGTGGCATGGCTGTGTGGTAACCCAGATCAGGCAAAAAAAAAAAATAGCTATACAAGCTTAACTTCCTTTTCTGACAGCACTACCACCATTTCCTCTTCCCCTCTCTCAATTTTAAGGCAGATGGATTCTCATAAGGGGATTCTAATCTGCATCAATTTTTTGCTACGACTTCCCCTACATCCTGGTATGCTCTTCAGAAAAGATATGGTAGTGAAAATAGCTCTTTATGCCCAGTTCAAAAGAAGCAAAACCTCAGGACGCTCCAGTCTTCAAAAGCAATTATTTTTATTAGATCAGCTTAGAATTGTTTTAATGCAAACAGGAAGACATACTATTGCCAGATGATTTGCATGGAACTGACTCAGTTCTGGCTGATATAACTTATTAAGCTTAATTAACATGGAACCATTTTGATTTATCAGCTTATCTTTACTCATAGTATACATAAATGATTACTCTTTTAGGTGTACTCTTTTATATCTTTCAATGAACATAATCCATCTACTACTATAATGAAAGCCAGTTTATTCCAGCTTTAATTGCATGACCACCCATTACCAATTTTCCGGTATTTATCCCTTCCATAGTCGAATAACATTCACATCACAGCATCAAAAAACCCAAACATTAGGAACAGAATGGCCAGGTTACCTGACATATTCAATAAAGGTATTCACACAGTATTTAAATACTTTACAAACTAGAGTAAGTAGCTGACTGGAAAACAGATGGTGACTAGGGACTCTGTACTGAACTAACTATGCTCCACTGAACTAAGGAGACATTATACTTACAGTAAAGAAAGATGTGCCACAGAAACGAGCACACATGCCTCGAACAAAGCCTTCATGGGCTTGTATAGTACGAATACACTGTCGTGTGGTCAAGTTCCAAATTTTAACCTGTTAAAAATAGAAAAGTACACTGCCGTTAAAATTTAAGTTTCCTACAGCCCACAACTGCAGTTTATAATTTAAGTACAAGAGATCACACATGTTTCAACAAGTGCCATATCTGGCTTGAACACTGGCTGTATACTTAACATATTTTTGTATTACCCAATTTCTGAACTAGATTCCTTACTAAAAGTTCTATAAAAAATGAAGTCTTCTTAATGTACAGCAGTAAAACTTCTTCAAGGGGACAAGAAGGGTCATGTTGGTAGCAAAAATCAATCACTATGGACATCTCCATCAATGGTCTGTATCAGGGGACAGAATGTACCTGCGGCAAGTTGGCTGATAACACCAAACTGGGAGGACTGGCTGATTCCCCAGAAGGCTGTGCTGCCATTCAGCAGGATCTCGACCAGCTTGAGAGCTGGGCAGAGAGGAACCTCATGAGGTTCAGCAAGGACAAGTGCAGAGTACTGCACCTGGGGAAGAACAACTCCATGTACTAGTACAGGCTAGGGATTGACCTGCTGAAGAGCAGCTCTGCAGAGAGAGATCTGGGAGTGCTAACCACGAGCCAGCAATGTATCTGTGGCCAAGAATGCTAATGGCATTCTGTGATGCATCAAGAAGAGTGTGACCAACAGGTTGAGGGAGATTCTGCTCCCCCTCTCCTCTGCCCTGGTGAGGCCTCATATGGAGTTCTGTGTCCAGTTTTGTGCTTCCCAGCTCAAGAAGGACAGGAAATTTCCAGCACAGGGCCACCAGGATGATCAAGGGACTGCACCATCTTCCTTATGAGGAAAGGCTGCAGGAACTGGGGCTGCTTAGTTTGGCCAAGAGGAGACTGAGGGAGACTCTCATTAACATTTACAAATATCTAAATGGTGAGTGTCAGGAGGTCGGGACATCCCTGTTTTCTATTGTATCTAGTGACAGGACAAAGGGTAATGCAAAGAAGCTGGAAAACAAAAAGTTCCATTTCAACGTAAGAAAAAACTACTTCACTATGAGGGTGATGGAGCACCAGCACAGGCTGCCCAGGGAAGGTGTGCAGTCTCCTTCTCTGGAGGTCTATACAACTATATATAACTATAACTATATAACTATATAACTATATAACTATATAACTATATAACTATATAACTATATAACTATATAACTATATAACTATATAACTATATAACTATATAACTATATAACTATATAACTATATATATATATATATGTTGTTATCACCTTGTTCATTCACTAAATGTTTGACATTTAGAGCTGGAAAAGAGAAGGCCTATTGAAGTTAACAGAGTAAGTGGATTGGTCATTGGTCTTTGAAAATCTTTATCTATGGTGTTTTTAGCTAAGTTTTCTTAGAAATGAAAGATCTGAAATAAAAGTACAACTTCTATCAGCAAGACTTCTAATACCTTGTTTCTGACACACATTCTTGTACGTGCTTCTGTGTTGTATTTAGGTAATTGAAAAGACTTTTTAGTAGGACATTGGAGCATTCATTTAACACTGAACTAAGAGGGAAACTATGGGAGAAATAGTAATGGATTATTTTACAACTGTATTTCCAACAACCTATAAAGCTGCAACAGGCTGCTTCTATTAACCTGTCAGTGTGATTAAGCAAATTTCTCACCACCGAGGTCTCCATTAAATCTGGAACAGTTGTATACCTGAAGAATAACTTGGATAATCAGCACGTAAAGAAATTGCTTACGTTTCCTATCTACAACAGATTAAACTACTGCCTATGTAAAGGTGAGGCAATAAAAGGGATGCCATAGGAATATGCAAAAAAGCCATATGCTCTGCAGAGGTACCTCCAGTAGGAGGGAGTTGGACTTGGTTGTGAGCTTTGGAGGCAGAGAGAGTGAGCAATGGTGGGCACAAACTTCACCTCTTTTCAGGAAGAGGAGTACTCTCTCAGATAAGTACAAGGTACCCCTTGACAGGACAAGGGCTAATGGGATGAAGCTGGAACACAAAAAGTTCCATTTAAACATAAGAAAAAACTATTTTACTCTGAGGGTGAAGAAGCCCTGGCACAGGCTGCCCAGGGAGGTTCTGGAGACTCCTTCTCTGGAGGTCCCACCTGGACACATTCCTGTGTGACCTGATGATCTCTAAAGGTCCCCTCCAACTCCCACCATTCCATGATTCTGTGACTGTAATACTCACTGCTCCCTCCCAAGAAACTGAACATCACACCTTCTGCCCACAACTGAACAGCTGAAAGCTGCTGCCTTTGTGTGCTAGGAGATTATAACCTACAGTTAGAGAAACACTGTCCCAAATTGGGTAAGTTGCACTTTCTGAGAGAAGATAAGGTATCATGCTGAACAAAGACACAAAAGATAAGCATGGGGCATTTAAAACAAAACAAGATCAACAAAAAAGTCTACAAAAATCCACTGAGAAAGAAAAAAAGAAAAGGAGGGAGGATGAAAAAAAGAAAAGGAGGACAAAAAAAAGAAAAGGAGGAAGAAAGGTCCCTTGTTTGTTGTGGTTTGTAACTGCAGCTTACCTCTCCATCACAAGCTCCAGACAGCACTGTAGACAAACTCTTTGGATGTTTGGCCATGCAATTGACTCCATCTCTGTGGCCATCAAGTGAGCTAAGAAAGGGTTTTGCAAACACACGTTCTAGCTTTGTTGCATTCAGAGCTCTTGTGTACTCCCGTGGAACCTCAAATGGATGCAATGCAGGATCATAGTTTCTTGGAACTGCAAAAGGAGTAACACACACATTAGAAACTCACTATATGTAGTGTATTTTAAGGTAAGCTGAACTCAGAAGCTCTTTTACAATTTTGCTGCCATGGGATAATTTTCTGCAACACAGAGATTTTTGCCATTCCTACAGTTTTGAAACTGATCTGTGGGATCATTAGTATGTTCACTTCAGAAGCTTGAAGTGGATAAAATCTGAAATAACTTTGAAATTATTTTGTGTTATTTTAAGAGAAGATACAAATGTACACAACAAACTGGAACTGCAGATACCTTGCAACGATAATAAAAAAAAAATTAACAACAACAAAAAAAACCCCACACTCACAACAAACCAAATACCATCCTCCTACCACTAAACTCTTTTAACATATACAGAAAGGATATGACTACATGGACATGCAGTTCAGCTCTCTCACTCAACTGCAAGTTAGCCCTGGCTCAGATATGAGACTCATTAGTTTCATTAGCTTCTCTGCTAATGGCATCTGGTTTCCCAGACAGAAGTGTTTACAGCAAGGATCCCTCTGCATCTGCCTGCAGAGATATACCTTATAATAAATTGAGAGAGACAGTGGATATTGACATTGGGGTTCTGGCTTTTGTCTCTTCCATTCCATATCATGTAAAAAGCCTGAAAACTCAGTAGAGCAATTCACAACAGACCACTCATTGTGAATTGATAATTAGTTCAGTCTACTGTTTTCCAAAGACCATTTGATGCTTATTAAACTCTCCAAAATCTCTGAGGATATGGAGTTGAGTATCACTCTGTAATGTGACAGAGACTTTAACAGCCTACAAACAAACCCCATGTACAAAACTAGGATATATTCAGCTCTTGCCCCAATGGGTAACTTCAATAACATTTTTCCATGTGGTATATAACCACAATTGACTAACTAGAAAATGTTAGTTACGATGCTACTTTGCACAGCACAGCCGCCTGCCTCCAATTCAGTCAAATAATGAAGTACATGCAATTTAAAATAGCATGGGTCTATTGTCCTGTTCAGAAGAGTTTGATTTAGCGCATCCAACGTGCCCAGAGTTTTATTCTTGCTCTTTCTGGCAAATGGAGGTCATTTTGCAAACTTTGTTTCTGACACTAAACAGAAACTAACTCTTATTTCTATGCTGTTACAGAGATGAAACTGCACGATGGTGTAAGATCAGTTCTTTGGAGGATGAGCAGAACAGAGCATGGAGCATCATCATCTCATTTACCAGGCTGCAGCAGCTGCATCTAAAAACGTGTGAAATTTACACCAGTTATGCCAGTTTTATGAAGGAATATACAATAAGCAGGATGAGATGTACCAGGAAAGAAACTGCAGGAAGGGCAAAACAGTGCTGAGAATAACCTAGGTGGTAGTAAGAGCCATCTCGGAGTACCAGCACTGTGCTTAACTCCCCAGCTCCACACTCCGGCGTTTCCAGACTGCGCTCTGGTCCCGAGAACGCCCCCATTTCAGCAGTCGCCGGCCCGGACAGCCACTGCACGCAGCGCCGCGCCTCCCGGACCGGCACCCGGGGGCCTCGCCGGCAGGAAAGCCCGAACCGCGCCGAGAGCCGCACGGCCCCGCCGGCGCCTCACAGCAGGTCCGGCCCCGCCGCTACGGCAGAGCCTGGCGGGCCACCGCGCGTATAAGCACGGCCGGACCGGCGGCGGGAGGAGGGCAGACCACAGCCCGCAGACGCGAGGCGGGCCGCCGCTGGTGGGCACCCTGATCCGGGGGCGCCTCAGCAGCGGAGCGGGGAGGGGCGGGACTGGCGGAGCCCTTAGCGCCCGCCTCCCTCCCTCCCGCCGGCCCGCCGCTGCGCGAGGCCATCCCGGCCGGACCGGCCCGCCCCGGGCGCCCCGCTCACCGCGCTGCAAGTCCAGCTTCGTCTCACGGACGTAGTCATCGGGGTTGCGGCTCAGCACCTTGACCCGCATCCTCGCCGCCGGACGCGCCGCCGCTTCCGCCCCGCCGGCAGCCGCGGCCCGCGTGCAGCCTCACGTGACCGGATGCGCCGGGCGGGCTGTTCTCGCGCGAGGCCGCTCCGCCGGGGCAGCCCGGGGCGGGAGAGCGCGCGCCCGGCCCGTGCCCGCGCCCGGCCCGTGCCCGCGCGCGGCCGGCGGCGATGAGCGCCTCGGGGCCCGCGTGCGCCGTGGGGGAGCCGGCGGCGGCGCGGCCCGCGCGGTCCCTGCTGCGGCACGTGCAGCTGGAGAACCTGGCGGCGGGGCTGAGCGGCGGCGTCATCTCCACTCTGGTGCTCCACCCGCTCGACCTAGTCAAGATCCGCTTCGCAGGTGAGGCCGGACCGGCCGCCCTCCGCGCCCGCCCCGCGCCTGCCGCCGGCCCCGCGTCGCGAGCCCGCGGAACTCCAGATCGGAGTTGAGGCTGCAGTTGTCGCGCCGCCTGCTGGGGCAGGGGGTTGCCCTCAGGGAGAGGTCCCCGAGCCCGGTTCCCCCAGGGCTTGCCGCCGAGGGCTATCGAGACAAACGCTGCTTTGCCGTGACGATGTCCAGCTCTCGCTGAGCGCACCGTTTCCCAGCCGGTGGCCTGACGGCTGTACACCCAGCGGGGAGCCTGCACTGTTCTGCCCAGGCCTGTGTGCGGCTGCATGGCAGGACGTGCTGTCAGGGCACCACACGGCTTGGAATAAACAGGCTGTAGGTCGAAAGGAATGATCTCCAGTTCTTTTCTCTATCACAGAGCTTGATTTCCCTGTCATTCCTAGGGACTGTTACACACGCTGTGTGGCCTCGTCCGTCTTCGGGTAGATCAGATAGCTGACCGGGCTTTTGCTACTCTTTCACTACCACTAGTGCCATAGGACGCTGCAAGAGTCTCAGGTTTTAATACGCAGGTTGTCTCAAGCCAACGTTCAAAGTTCCTTTTTGTGCCCAAAATTCTCAACACTCAAAGCATAGCAATAGTTTTATCATAATCTTGATTGTTAACAGAACTGGTATTGATTTACTAAAAACTCGCAACTTGTTTGTTTTTCTGCAGGGAGGCGTGTCGACTTCTCCCTGTTGATTTTGCTGTTAGTATGATAATCACGTTGCCCTTTTCTCATATTCCCTTTAATAGAGACCAAAACATTTTGCTGTATCTTTGGATTGTTACGTTAAATAGATACATGGGTGTTTTTGTGTGTATCCATGTGTGGGCACATCCTGGGTTGAATTATGAAGAATGTAGCTAGCAGAAGTGCTCCTTGCTCTCCGTTTTGCACTTATAAGGTGATATCTGAAGTGTACTGTGTCTGCTTTGGGGATCACCAGTACAAGGGTAAAAGACAGACATTGATGTGGTGCCAGCAGATGCCCCAGTACTGGTGATGGGGCTGCAGCACGTGACACTAGGAGGACAGGCTGACGGTACAAGATCAAGTTGGCCTCGTGAAAAGCAGGCTGAGGGGAGAGATATTATTGCAGTCTGTGACTGGTTGGAGGACACAGAGAAGGTGAAGCCAGATTCTTCTTGGAGGTGAATAGTTGTAGGGCAAGAGGGAACAGGCACAAGTGGGAACATGGAAAATTCCAGTTATTTATTAGGAAAAATGATTTTTTTTTCCCGTGAGAGTGGTCAGATATTGGAAGAGGTTACCCAGAGAGACTGTGATCTCTTCAGCCTTGGAAACATTCAGGAACTGCCTAGACATGTCCCTGAGTAACCTGATCTAATTAGATCCGTTTTGAGTAAGGTACTGGATTAAGTGGCCTCTGCAGCTCAATTATCTTTACATGCTTGTTTGGGTTGAAAATAGTGATTCCTATGTTTTGTCTTCAACCAGGAAATAAGACCTGATATCAGAAATTAGTGTTGTGAAGATTCTCAGCACTGTCATTAACAGACAGACCTGCATTCATGTCTCATATTTCCCACAGTGTTTAATGTGTCCATAAACCTAATGGCAGTGTGGTAAAAAAAATCTCAGGTCTTTGGGAAAGATCTAGCAGTGCTCATTCAGGAGAGAGAAAAGAGGCATTTAATTTGGGTACTAGTTTTAATTTAATTTAGATTCTTGTTTTGAGTGTAGTCAAGGTGTTGAAGCCTTGTCACAGCGTGCTCAGAAAGTCTAAACTTGAACAAACCTGTTCTCAGAGGCCTCACACTGCTTGAAATTGATACAAAATTGCTGGGAGACTAAAATGAAGAGACAAAAAACTTTGGTTCCAAGCTGCTGCTCACCGAAACCTCACGTTAATAAATGCACAAAAGTGCATTTATTTAGTCTTGGTAGATTGATGACAACTTTCCTCTTGCAGAGCTTAAAAGATTTTTTTTCTCTTGTGGGTTTATGGGGTTTTTTTATGTTCTTTAGCCCTAGACTTATGAAGCTGTAAACCCTGCCTCTTGTCTACTTTTAAAAAGATGCTTGTAATATACAGCCAATCAGTTAGGTTTGATGTTCATTTGCCACTTGCTTTGCAGGCTGTGTACTTTGGTGGTGGCTTTTACACAGCTGAACTTCATGCTTCCTGAAATGCTTTTTAGTATAATCTCTTTCTTTCGTAGTAAGCGATGGATTGGAGCTGAGGCCAAAATACAATGGGATTCTCCACTGCATGACCACTGTCTGGAAACATGAAGGACTACGAGGCTTGTATCAAGGGGTAACTCCAAACATGGTGGGAGCAGGGGCTTCCTGGGGACTTTACTTTTTCTTGTAAGTAGAGCTGTCAAATGTGTCATATCCTGTGAAACGTAATGTTGAGATATTAACTACATCTTCTTTAAAGGGGTATAGAAATGTGCTAAGTAGCTTATAAACTTGTGGTTGTTTTAGTAAGTCCAGCTCTGTTACCCTTTATTATGCTTTCCTGTTTTAGAATTTAAGTGATTTGAGTCAGAGACCTGTTAACTGTTTCAAGTACAGTGCATTCCCTTGATGCTGTGGAAACACTAAGGAGCTTGAGAGATGGTGACATCGCCCATGAATGATCCTCTGAAAGTGCCAATATACTGTGTTTAAAACCTCACAAAAAAAAACCCCCTAAACTGACCTGTTGATACTGACAGTAATACTTTATTAATTTAAGTATGTATGACCATAGTTCACTTTGAAGAGCTAACTGTTTTGAGATCAATTAATCAACTAAACAAAGATAGTTTGCTTAGATATTCTGTTTTCAAAGGCTATGTACCACTTAATATTTTCCATTACCTTAAATGAGGTGTTTTGTTGATTTGGGTTTTTATTTTAGTCCTGTATGTTTGTTTTCACCTTTAACAAAATATGGTTTGCATTTCCAGTTACAATGCCATCAAAGCTTACAAGAAGGAGGGGAAGCTGGAAAGTCTCAGTGCAACCGAACACCTAGTGTCAGCTGCAGAGGCTGGTGAGTTTAAATGCAAAGAAGATCACTAGTTTGCTTCTAGCCTTTCCATGTGCTACTCCCTGCCTTTGTGTGTCAGTGCTACTTCTTATGGGTGGCAAATGTGTTTGAGTCCAAATGCAATAATTTATTGTCTGTAAATAAATTAATCATGTCTAAGATCACGGTGGTCTTCTCAGTTTTGCTCAGAAATAACAGTTGTGAAAATACCTTTTGACCTTGCTTTCATTGTGTATAAGGGTTTTGCATTTTTAGTAATATATCGAGTCACAAAATATAACTATATATATCTGCTGATATCTGCTTGTTCATTCATTAAATGTTTGAGAAGAGAAGGCCTATTGAAGTTAACAGAGTAAGTGGATTGGTCATTGGTCTTTGAAAATCTTTATTTATGGTGCAAGTTCTCTTAGAAATTAAAGATCTGTAATAAAAGTACAACTTCTATCAGCAAGACTACTAATATGTTGTTTCTGACACACATTCTTGTACGTGCTTCTGTGTTGTATTTAGGTAATTGAAAAGACTTTTTAGTAGGACACTGGAGCATTCATTTAACACTGAACTAAGAGGGAAACTATGGGAGAAATAGTAATGGATTATTTTACAACTGTATTTTCAACAACCTATAAAGCTGCAACAGGCTGCTTCTATTAACCTGTCAGTGTGATTAGGCAAATTTCTCACCACCAAGGTCTCCATTAAATTTGGAACAGTTGTATACCTGAAGAATAACTTGGATAATCAGCACGTTAAGAAATTGCTTACGTTTCCTATCTACAACAGATTAAACTACTGCCTATGTAAAGGTGAGGCAATAAAAGGGATGCCATAGGAATATGCAAAAAAGCCATATGCTCTGCAGAGGTACCTCCAGTAGGAGGGAGTTGGACTTGGTTGTGAGCTTTGGAGGCAGAGAGAGTGAGCAATGGTGGGCACAAACTTCACCTCTTTTCAGGAAGAGGAGTACCCTCTCAGATAAGTAATTTTGTCATTGAGTAAGTCTGTGTTACATTGGAATGAACAAAGTGGGACAAGCTTTGGAGTTGGCATAAAAATGGATCTGACTTGCATCTGTTCTCAGGAGCCATGACTCTTTGCATTACAAACCCAATATGGGTAACGAAGACGCGACTTGTGCTACAATACAACGCTGGTGTTGACCCCTCAAAACGGCAATACAGAGGAATGTTTGATGCTCTTATGAAGATACACAAGAGGGAGGGCATACGTGGTTTGTACAAGGTAATAACATTTAAGAAAAAAATCCCAGGAATGGCTGGCACCACTCAGCAGCTTGTTGAGGCATGTGAATACTTGTCTACAAAAAAAACCTGCAACTCAATTCTTGTATTACCTCAATTACTTTTATTCTGAGTCCTTTTTCCCACTGAAGAACTGCAGCAAAAAAGGCTTAATCAGAAGAAAAGCTAAAATAATTTTGAAGTGTAGGAAAATCACTGAAGAATAGAGTGTAAGCTCTGTGGCTAAGCCATCTTCTGTTGGGTAATAATGCTGAAATGAGAGTAAACTACAAGCTGCTTTTTAATTTTTTGGAGTCTTCCTATAATTAGAATTTGGATAAGGAGGACAGCAGTAGCATAATCTGTCTTGCTGCTAGTGCTTTCTTCCATTTCATCTCTTATCTCTGGATTTCTGATGTCTTGTGGAACATAACATATGACTAAAGCAGTTGCTAATTCTTCCTTCCACAATGGGTGGTTTCACAATGGCTCATTTGCCCTCTAGTTATTGAGGTCAGTAATCTGTCGTCTCTGGATCCTGAAAATTTGCAGACTTCTAAATATGGTTTGCATATGTGTAGGGTTCTTTGTCACTTTAATTTAGGGAAACAGATGGCAACTAGATTTGGACTTCTTGCCTCCTCCTTCCTTCAGGCCATGACATCAAGATGGATTCATCAGTGCCTGGAAGGTGTGAAAAAACCCTGTTTTAGTTCAGTCGGGCTCTTCTGCTGCAAGTAATGCTATAAAACAAGAACACTATCTCTTAGAAATTGTTTTGATTACTGAATATTAACCTGTTTCATTTGCAGTGAAAAATATAATCCTTCCTATGATGAAAGACTACTATGCCACATACTGGTGAATGCCAAATGCTGACACAAGGAACAAAGCACTTTACTTATTCTTAAGTTGAAATTGACAGAATCTCCAATTTGCCTGCCTGGGTGTCTGCTCTATTCCGTGTAGATAAGTTCCAATTTCTTGGATCTGTTAGGGTTTAAGAAGTCCTTCCATTGAGTTACTTTTCAGATTATTCGTGCATGTAGCGTGTGTTGCCGTTGGCACTAGACACTTATTTGTAGTGTGAATCTGCCAGTGGGGAACTAAACCAGGTGATTCCTTTGAAAGAGCAAATTACTTGCTTAAATCTGCAAAGAAGGTGACCTAGATAGGTCCTGAGTGCCCTACATAACTATGCATACTGAGCAGCTTTCATTTGACGTCAGGATTCTCTCAACCTTGTCTATACTGAGGGAAAAGGCACCTCTTCAAGTGGCTTTTTGACTTGTCCATACTGTAGCCTTCCTCCATTTTCTGGTTTAGGCAGTTTTCAGTATTTCTTGCTCTATTTGAAATTCGGTGGTTGAAGTTTTGTTAATTGCCCTGAGTTACAGGAGCTGTAGTGCACACAAATGTCTTCTTTTTTCTCATAGTCTTAGCTTTACATAGAGCTCCTTATCACAACTGAGGGGATCACATCTCAGACAATATCACCACGAGTTGGAAATAAAATCTGGAAGTAGTTTCCTTCTGATCAATTTGAGATTAGTCTTCTAAAGATTGGTGACTGTCCAATCGTTTCCCTGATTTGCTCTGTGTTGCACAAGATACTGTTACAGGTCTGAGCAATTCCTTTCAGAACTTTGGGCAAGACTAGTAATGTCAGGATGCACTGATCTTTCTAGCAGGGTCAAAGCTGTCTTTATAAGCTCTGTTGGATATTATTTATTCATTAAACTACAGTTCATCTGAGGCTGGGATCCTCAATAACTTGTTCTTGAACTTGGCCTGGTTTTGAAAAGACAGGAGGCTTTTCTTCACTGATTATTGCAGGAATGACCTAGTCAGGGATCTTCCCCACCCTCCATCCAGTAGGCTTTGTCCTTTGGCCTCTGTCTCGCAGACGACTGAGGACAAAGCTGCTCTGCTGCGCACCAGGCTGAGGGAAAAAACAGCATGGGGTTATGTAATTGGAGCATACCTATAGATCTGTTGAAAGATCTGAGCTCCAAAAGTTACTATGCCATGAAGCTGAATGTCATGCAGTGTTAATAGTGCTGTAAGGTTCTTTCCAAGCAGAGGGCAGGAGAGACCAGATATTGTAAAACAAGGGTAAGATTATAGGAGTTGTCACTTCAAGGAAAATATGAAATATCTCTGAGCTCTTGGGAAACTAATTATCTGATATCTAGTGTAGAATGATCAACTACTAGAACATGAATCAAGAATGCAGTTAATGCATTCTTTGTGACCTGTGTGATTTTGTATTTCTGTTTTGTTCTCTTTCAGTGGTGGCTTAGAAGCAGCAATTAGAAATGGAGCAATTCTTAATAGACAACTGTAAAATAAGCAGGAAGTGCAGAAAATATAAAGAGATTATAGGAAAATATAGAATCAAGACAGAATAATATTGCACTGTGCTTTCAACAACAACAAAGTCCTAGCAGCAATGTGTGCTTGTTACTAGGTGAAATAGATGTACTGGACACTTCTGTATCATTTCACCTGTGGTAGGCAAGATTCAATACTCCGAGGACAAAGTATTTTTTCCAGTCCAGTAATGTCTAGACCACTTAGCTCTCTGTATTTTTTTTGTTGTTTATGCTATTTTCCTCCTTCTTGCAAATGTGAAGCTTGTTAGCTAGGTGGCTTTCTATGTCTTTGTACTTGTACATTGCAAAATCCACAGAGAAATAGCCATCTTAATTTTAACTTTAGTCTCAGGTTCTACAGAGAGACAGAAGTGTAAGTAACTTTCACATAAAAGGTGGTATCATTGTTCACCATGAAGGAATGGAGACCTGTAGGGAGGTGTGGTAGTTTGAGCCTGGTAGTTTGAGCACAGCACTGCAGGAGCTGCTGTGGAAAATCACTACCATCCCAGACCCACTACAGGAGGTAATGGCATACCTCCATTGTCTTTCTGCACAAGCTGTCAGAGCAAGGCACTCTGATACTACTATCTTTGGCAGGCTCAGAACCCAAATGAAGACAGCACTAACCAGAGGGGAATCGTCTTCATTCTTTTGAAACATGTGGCAGAGGCTGCTCTCAAACACTTGAGGCAGCAACGTGAATACCACATCACCACATGAACACAGTTCTCTACTTTGCTAAGAAGCCTGGCCTTTCCACTCTCTGCATTTCCCTCTGTTCCTTTTGATTGTGATGGGCCACCTTCCAAACATGAACCAGTGGGACATTTTTCTCTTGTCCTGGATCTTCAACACTTACAGCTGTTTAAGCCAACTTTAATATACAATTTTTTCCCTGTGTCTAATACACAGAGTTACATGCTTTACCATTTAAATTTCTAAATATATATTTAATTCTGTCTGGTTTTCAAACAAAACTTCTTTGAGCAACCATTAATTCTGTCAAGCCTTCGTGGAAAAAAATCTTCTAAAGGTGTGGTTTGAATGTTGAAATTAAAAAATAAAGTACATGAAGTGAAATGATTTTAAGGTGAATCTTTACGGTCATGTTATAAATGACAAATAAATACCAAACTATCAAATTCTATGGCAAGAAAGATATTTGAGGAAAATTGTAAGAATAAGACAATAGAATAGGAACATCTTTCAAAAACCTCCTCAGCCAGGATATGTCATTACTGTGAAGAAATCAGTTTTGCTTTGAAACATTTTTTCCATAAGAACACATTGTTTTGTATGATCAATAGAA
Organism: Colius striatus; assembly: GCF_028858725.1. Classification (NCBI taxonomy): domain Eukaryota; kingdom Metazoa; phylum Chordata; class Aves; order Coliiformes; family Coliidae; genus Colius; species Colius striatus. The sequence continues at coordinate 76,586,419 of NC_084762.1, read as the reverse complement.
GCCTGGGTCAGCTTTTATTTTACTGAGGCGTGTTGGCTGACAGTTGTCTCACTCCCTTCTTGCATTTTTTAGTATTGGCCTAACATTAAAAGTCCTTGAGCCTTTGGAAGCTCCCCATCAGCACAAGACTTAGAGCGTGCAAGTATAATCAGTAGATGCTTTAGGACTCTTGGGGACAAGTTATCTAAATCTGCTGGCTTAAATGTAAGAGTTTAGCACTCTTAAATGTTATTTAACATTCTTCTTTTGTTGGTGGGGAAAATATTACCTCATTCTCCTATGATATAAATACATCATTCTAGTTCTTTCCAAGTACAGAGCAATTGCATCCTCTGTTTTAATGGTTTTACTCTCTGATGATGGGCAAATGCTTGTGAATACTTTCCCACCTGTCACTATACATAAATTTCATGCTGTTCCTTTTTCTGCTAACACAAATCATTTTTTTTCTGTGATATTTTCAATAACTCTGACTTTTTCTTTTCCTCCTCTTCTGCTTTTATGTTACTGGTTAATTTTCTTTTCTGATCCAGGATTTCTGGAAACCAAAGTTGTCTTTTTCCCAGTTGTGGCCCTTTGGCTTCAAACCTGACAAAATTCTGTGATTATGCTCACAGTTGATAAACCAGATGTTTGGTTTCATTCTGCTTGTTCTCCTTTGGCTAGCCTTTAAAGCATTTCATCAGTTCATGGTCACTCATGATGATTTAATGACCAGGATTTTCTACTGGGAGAAGAAATTTGTCCTCATTTATCAAATAGATCCTAAAAATCACCTCCTGAATGCCTGTGGTATCATAAGCTTAAGAAATGCATAGCATGCAGAGAGACAGTCTTTGAAGTGGTAGAAGCTCTGTGTAATTTTGATGCCTGCTATCGTTTGTTTGGGGTTTTTTTCTGCAAGTTAAGAATTAATTAAATAATTTATCATTTTGACTTCTTACACTATTCCAATGGACTCCAGGATCCCTTCTCTTTCTCTTCTTCTCCAGCATCTTAGAAGTAGATGGATAAGTCTTTATTCAACATTCCGGGCTTCCAGTATAGTTTAATACCAAGAGTTTTGTTCCTGGACACATCTTTCAATTCTCTTTCTTACCTGAATGGATCATAGGAAATAAGGCAAAACTGATACCAGCATTTTGGGGGAAATGTTGGTTCTTGGAGTCCTTTTATCCACATTTTGATCACTTATTCTATTATAATTGTCACTTTGCAACAGTTTTCAGCAAGCTTTTGGCTCCTTTAAGTCATTTCTGGCCAATATCATTAATTCCCCATTTATTTGTATTTTTCCAGTATAAAACAACCAACTATACAAAAAGGGAATTAGTGCTTCTCAGAAGCCATGGAGCTGTCAGCTTATTTCCAACTGAGCCAATCCTGCTCCTGGATGAACTCCTGCCTGCTCCTTCTTGTAGACACATTTCAGAAAATACCTTGTTTCCCCCTTCATTTCAACTTTTTTAGATGAAAAAGTTGCTGTATATTTTCGTATCGTATTCTTACTATCCATTACTGCCTCTTACCAAATGGGGAACATTTCCCAGACTGCCTTGTTATGCATTTGATCACCTCTCCTGGATTGCCTTGGGATGGGCTCTGAGCAGGGAGAGAAATGCAGTCAAACTGAGGCTGAGAGGAGATACGGTCACTCTCTACAGCTACCTGAAGGGGAGTTTTAGTGAGGTGGAGGCCGACCTCTTTTCCCAGATGACAAGCAATAGGATGAGAGGAAATGACCTTGGGTTGCACACAGGTGAGATTTAGATTAGATATTAGGAACAATTTGTTCCCTGGAAGGATTGTCAAGCACTGGAATGGGCTGCCTGGGGAAGTGGTGGAGTCACTATCCCTGGAAGCTTTCAGGAGGCGTGTAGATGAGGTGCTTAGGCACACAGTTTAGCGATGGACGTGGCAGTGCTGGGTTAATGGTTGGACTGAAAGATCTTAAAGGTCTTTTCCAACTTCACTTATTCTATAATTTTATATATATACACACATCTTTTTAATATAGTAATGTATATATGTCATAGATACCCACTGTTCTCCCCTCATCTACCCAACCAGTCATGCCATCGTAGAAGGTTGGTCAAGTGGGATTTCACCTTGGGGAATCCGTGTTGACTCCCCCTGGTAGCCTTTTTTTACGTGCTTAGAGATGACATCCAGGATGAGCTGTATTTATATATACACACCCTTAGATGTATACATGTTCATATCTCTCTCTAGGACTTTATCACAAGAATTGGTTTGTACCTCTACTCTTGGTAGCCCTCCTCACTGAGACACCAGCTTGCCAGCCTCAGATGGGATTTGATCAGCTTTGGGCCAGTCCCAGGCAAGGGGCAGGCATTGAGCAACATATTTGCAAGACTGCAGCTTGATTTGTGTTCTTACCTGATCCGTGTTACCAGCTTTTTTAAGACCTATCCTTGTGCTCTGTGGTGTGGAGTCCCTAGGCCACTTGTTTGATCTTGTTCACTTAATAGGTGTCTTTAGCCTGTATGTCAGTTGGAGAAAAGTAACATTTATTACATTGTTGTGGGGTGCCTGCTATAAGGACATTAACCCACGGTCAGCTTTGAGTCATACTGGAGTCGTTGGGCAGCCACAGTGTTCAACAGAGGACACATGTGTGTGCGTAAGCTGAGCTCTCTCAGGACAGATGGTTTCTGTGTACTGCTGTTTAACCTTGTGTTACTTCTTTTTTTAGGGATTTGTGCCTGGTTTGTTCGGAACTTCACATGGAGCACTTCAGTTCATGGCCTATGAGGATCTGAAGCTGAGATACAACAAGTACAGAAACAGAGGATCAGACACAAAATTGGTACGATTCTTGAGAATAGAAATATGTTGTAGCATGTGAAGAAGCAGGAATTTATTCCGTTTGTCTAGATTGTAGAACAGCCAAACATACAAAGTATTGATTAATTGGAATGTAGACCATCCAGAAGGAAGTAACACTTTTTAGTAACAAGCAATGGGTTAGTGCTGTTTTCCCGTAGGGAAACCAGCTGCTCATTGTGGCAAGTGTTTTGAGAATTTTAGAGGGGGGAATGTTTTTTTGGGTTTTTTTGTCTTACTTTGAGAAACCATAGGTGGTGATCTTAAAACACTTCCACAGGAAACTGGTGAGAAGCAAGCTGGGCAAAGGTAGTTGCTTTTGGAAGAAGTGTTTCACTTGTTGGGAATGAGAGGGCAGGGCACCTGTTTCACAGAGAGTTACTTGTAGCACTTTGTAGCAAATCTTGCCTTTTTTTCCTAATGTGCCTATTACAAGGGGGAAAAATACTGCTCTACATTTAAAAATCAAATAAGCTTTTTGATAAATTGTCTAATTTAAACCATACTTAAGGCAAGCCTGTTAATTTTTTGTGCTTTCAGAACACTGTGGAATACATAACGATGGCAGCTGTATCCAAAATATTCGCTGTGTCAGCAACATACCCCTATCAGGTTGTGCGAGCTCGTCTTCAGGATCAGCATAACGTGTATTCTGGCGTGTTTGATGTGATCCGCAGGACGTGGAGGTAGGCATAAAGAGTTAAAGGCTTACACCTTTGAAACTCAGCCTTACAGAACCAGAGCTGCATTTACTGGCTTCTGTGCTGAACTGCAGAACCAATGCAGCTCAAAGCAAACAGAGCATTAGCTGTGCAAAGTCATTTTGTGCAAGACACCACTAATAGCAATAATCTAAGGGCAAAGGAAGAGAGGGGAGAGGGTCCGTACCAACCCATGGCCTTCTGTTTATTCTATCTGCCTTCTCCGTTCCCCACCAGATTTCACTTACAGGATAAAAAATAACATTGAGTTGGCTGTTTTGGGGCTCTTAAACAATGAAATCTCACTCGAACTTCTGTCGCTTACAATAAGAGTGTTGTGCAGGTGGGAGTTGTGGCTAATTCAGACTCCTGGCAGGGGGAAGTGAGCTAGCCAGAGCTGTTTATATTGATGTTCCTGGGTTACCCGGAAACCTGATGGTATTTGTAGTCTAGTCCCAGCTGCGTAGGACATTTAGAGAGCTGTTACCTCACACACCTATGCATATCTTCTCACAAACCCTCTTCCCTCAGCTCCACAGGGTATGTGAGGGTTTTCACACAGAACTCTGCAGTTACTAAGGCTGGCCACCTTTACAGGACGCAGATAGCATTAATCGTGCTTTGGACAATGTTTGTGGGTTGCAACATACTGCTAGAATGGAGTCAGCAAACTCCCAGAGTACTGAGAGATGCCACCCGAATGAGTGAATGAGGCTGTATGGTTCCAGGACCATCCCTGGCTCAGAGACAGTACGACCACTTTGCTGAAGCCAATTCAAAGTGAAAAGAGCTTTGGTGTCTCAGCTCTATGCTCTTCAGTACTACAGTCTGGAGGAAGGCTTATTAGTCTTGGTAAAAGGATGTATGTAGTATATGCAGCCATTCTGAGGCCACTGCTGTACTCATAATGAAACAACTGCAGTTTGGAGCCCTGGGGAGGGCAGTGTAAACCACACCCCAGCACTGTACAGGGTCTGTGTTAAATGTACTCATCACTCCGGGAGTCCTAGGCTTCAGTGAAGCTCAAAAATAGGAAGCTGAGATTAAAAGCCTTCAAAAGTTTTTAACAGCCCTAACATGAACACTGTGATCCAAACTGGGAGAAGTTAGATTCTCACTTATTGACCAGTGGGATCAAAATTCTGGAGGAGGTGCTTTAATCCTCTGAACATAACTGCTGACTTTCCTTAGTTGTGTTGACCCTCAGCACACTTTCTCTTAGATGATTCAGAACCTCCAAGCCTTTCACCCCTGCTGGCTTCAGCAAGATTCAATATGTGCATGCTTTTGGAATAGCCTGAAGAAATTTTAGGTTATTTTAGGCAGTTTTTGTAGCCTGAAGATAGCAAATTGCCTCCTACTTAGGCAACACAAAAAAATACCCCACGAAAACCCACCCAAATCCTAGACTGAATAACTGACCTACAGAATGCTATGCTATGTTCAGAAAAGAGTGGGTTAAGATTTGCTATATTATGGTTCTTTAAACTAAGAAATTATTCTGAAGTTGTTATTCCTAACCTGAAGTACCTCTTGTCAGCAAGACCATGAGAAGAAAAATGCCAGATTTGTTTTATATCTGATTTATATTCAAAGACATTAATTAAAACTATTTTTTGTCTGTGTCTTTAAAGGAAAGAAGGAATTCATGGATTTTACAAAGGAATTATCCCCAATGTGATCAGAGTGACTCCTGCCTGTTGTATTACCTTTGTTATTTATGAAAATGTGTCTGGTTTTCTACTTGGTTTTAGAAAGGAAAATAATTAAAGGTATGACCTTGTGTTCATAAGGAATCTATCCTCTATTTTCTATATTTATGATCTGGGAGAGATTTAATTCGGCAGTCTTTTTTGACACTGTGCATTGAGCTAGTATTTTGAGGAAAGAACCTGGAGACAGTAAAACCCTGCCAACATCTCTTCTGCTGGGTTTTCTTGTGTTGCTGCCTTACTCTCTGCATCAGCTGCTTCTGCATGAAACAGATATCTCTGCAACTGTGAAATAACAGCACTGTGACTGGGTGAAGGCAGCTGTGTAGCAGTTCAGTTCTTCCTGGCCTGCCTGGAATAACAGACTCATCTGTTTTGACAAGTCTCAAAGTGACAGTTGGTCAGATTCTACTCCTGCAGAAGTGGAAAACTTCCCATAAAAGCAGCTCTGGGGTCTGTCAAAACTTTCTTGCATCTTTATCTGTCTGTTATGAAGACAGGATGTATGGAGTTGTTTACAGCAATGTCTTCTGAACACACCTCTTTGTTATTTGTCAGATTTTAGGATATGGAATGCTCCAGATTCTATTGCTCATCCAACACAAAAATGCTGCCTCAGTGGGGTGCAGTTTGGAAACTCAAATTGTTTTGTAAATCAGCTGTCTGTCCTTGGGTTTGAATAATTGCCAGCCTGATGAAACCCAGTTCTTGTCTCATACCAGGACAGACTTGCAATGTGGTTTTTGGCTTTCCGTTAGCATCAGACCAAAGTGTATGTTGTGTGCATTGCTGGCCACTTACTTCTCTCTCTCAGAGTGAGATTCTCTCTCCATTACTCATACATCTGACTAGATATTACTAAATAATTGTATGTTTGAAAGTAGGGTTGCATTTTAAAAGTGAGGGCTTTTCCTAGTAATCCCATAGTGATGCAGTTCTCAAACCGTTGTAGTAACAGATGTGACTGTGCTTATATTCAGTAATATTCTCTGGAAAAAAAAAACACCAAAAAATCCTTAAAGTAGCCTAAAAAATACTGTGCACACATCTTTCTTTAGGAAAAAAATGAAGCAATCCACTGATGTCTTCTGATTTGGTCTAAGGAAAGGGCTGTAAGAATATATTGCCATCTTAATGATAAACTAAGTTGCAGGACATCTCAGTGAATTTGTATCATAATGATGTTTATTTGCATGCCGAAAATTGCTGTCAAGGACATGTACTGTCTGGACATCTGGGCTTGTTTTATTTTTCTAGTTCTTTAAGAAAGTATATTACTGGTTGTAACATCTGCCTTGTGCTCTTAGTAAGATGTTAAAAAGTATCTAGACAGTATCACTTAACTAAGGAGGAAATAAGTTAGCAAAGATGATTCAACAGGTTGGGGGCAATAATCAGTTTCGTAAGGAGTGGAGAGAATACTGTTCATCCAAACACCTGAATAATCCCTTAGAGAATGTTCCTATTCCACAAACGAGCAACCTAAAGCAGCAGAAAGAAGGAGCTTTTTTGTAAAAAATTACAGATATGGCAACTGGTTTCAATTTTAAGTTAAAATCTGGAAAACTACAGAAACTGCTCAATATTTTGAATCTTAACTCAGCAATCCACTTGGTTCTTTCTGTCAATTCTGTTGCCACATGCCACACTTTATGTGTACTTAACTCTTAATAATTTACACTTTCTCCTTCATGATCCCCTTCCCTGTACTGCTGCAGTTGATACTCTCATCTGAAAAGGGCACGTAGCCATTATGGCTGGCTTTGGGGTTTACTAGGAAAGTTTCTATGTGCATTTAACTGAAGATCAAATTTACTGGAAGTTTACCGGGCCAATTACTGTATAGCTCCCTAACAGCTGCTACCTTCTTCAGCCTTGGGAGGGTGCTTACTCAGCTCTGTGTGTTTTCTAGTATGCAGAATGAATTTCATGGGACGCCAAGCTAATTCTACCACCCAGGGTCTAAAAAATATCTGAAGACGTATATATAAATCATAAAAGCTGTGCACTTACTACCCTGGATTAGTGTGCTCCAGGCCCAGAACAGCTTACTTGTGCTCCAGGATAACTGCAAAGACAGGCTACAGCATCTACACAATCCGTTACTGTAGGTTAACTGGCATTCTGTGAATTCACGCCATAGCTCAGCTCATAGTAACTCCTTTGTGTTCAGATACCTTAAGACCCGTCCTCCTAGCCAATGAAAACAGCACATAGCTTCTGAGACAAACCAGCAGCTGTGTAACTTGCTGTCTTTCAGCAGGATCCCCTATAAGCTCCCCTTGGGGAAGGCCCAAGTGCTGTCCTAGCTGCAGGTGTGTCCCTCCAGCCTGCTAAACAAAAACTGCAGATAAGAGCTACCAATGTCAGGATGCCTGGGAAAAACTTCATAACATATTCAGAAAAAAGCTGATGAGTAAATAGCTGAATAAATTCTGTATCTCAGATTTAATGTCTTTTAATTTCTGGAAAGAGTGTAGATTTCTGCATGTTGTACATGCTTTATCTATCTTGGGGGCTTTGTTTCGTTAATGTAAAATTGATTTTGTAACATAAACATGGCTTGTTTCCCTTTAGAATCTGTACCACTTGTTGCATTTGCAAGAAAATATGTAAAACACTGAAAGTAATGCTATGCTGGCACAAACAGTGTTGTCGCTTATCCAACCTGGAGGCTGCAGTCAAATAGCTGTGCCATCCTTCTTTCAATTGACCTGTATGTGTTTTAAAAGCTGAGGCTTTTAAAAAGTGTTGAATGTAGCTAGTCTTTAATTAACACCAAAGTGAAATGTATATATCTGAAAGGCTAAATCCAGAACTATTTTATTGGAGAATTGGTATTAAGTAAGTTTTGTACCTGCAAAATTATTTCACATCTGCATGCGTATAGCGGAGATCCAAAATAGCTGTTTCTGCTGAAATCCAGGCTATTGAGAAGCAAAAGAGGAACAGAGAGCTTAGATTGTCTATTTTTACTTAGTTATTGAGAATGAGGTACTTAATGCTTACCTAAACATCATCAGTCATGTCACCAGGGGTTTGGTGAGAGACTTAAGACTGTGACAGCAGCTGTCTCTATGTTACCTTTGCTGAGGCAGGCATTACCTACATTTTCTGAAGCCAAGATCTGAGTTTACTTTATTGGAACTTTCTGTGAAATCTTAACTGCATATCATAACACCGTGTAAGATACTTTAAAGAGTTTGATGGTCAATAAAATATCCTGGGTTAGGGATTTTTTTTGTAAAAGGTCTTATTTATTTGATACAAAACGTTACAGGTAATTCTTAACATGGTGCTGGTATATTTTCACCTGTCAAACAAGGAATTAAAAAAGGTAATAAAATTGGGTTTGATATTTATATTCTAAAATGATTATTATAAGGAGCCTCTGCAATGTGCAAAAAAAGGCTGGACAAAGACTACAGATGCAAGAGTTTGGTGCCTCTCAGACGAGCACTTGCATCCAACTCTAGAGAACATTCCAAAGAAAATTGTACAAAAATGAAAAAAAAAGAGGGAGAGATTATAAAAAGAGGAGAGGAAGCTATTTTGGCAGTTCTTCAATGATGATTCGGGAGACTGAATTCCATCCAGTAGAAGCATCTCCTCGTGGATAATCCGAGCAAGTCCCGACCCAGATGGCAATATCCACCAGGCCAGCATTGATCCCTTCGCACAGACCTTCCACTGGTTAAAGACAAAAACCAAGTTACCTCTGCAGGACCATCACTTTGTATTTCAGCAACAGCAGTTCCTTGCAAGCTCCTCCTATTTAGTCAAACCTGAATAGCATTTTTAGAAACAAAAGCTATTGCTCAGAGATGTGGTGACACAGGTCAGAGCTCTGTGCCGCCGGTGTCCGTGCTGCTGCGTGGTGTCTGGTGCAGTATCTGAAGCAGATCACATCCACAGGGTGGCTGAATGGAAAGACTATCTCCTGCTTTAAATGTCCAAATCTACAAACTGATAGCTGGGATATGGCTTCAATCCCATCCAGCCCTGTTTCTTGCAGAGATTCCTGGGGGAAAAGCTATACCTGGTTTCTACAGTAAAGCCCTGCAAAGGTGACTGCCACCTTGTGTAATCTTTTCCACTCCTCTAAGTCACTGCTGCTGTACAGAGTTACTCTTCTGCTGCCCTTTTTCTTTCCCCACTAACACCACTAGTCAGAGGTGGGTTAATAAAGACAGGTGGGTCCTACCCCTTGATGAAAAAAAACCTCTCACAGCTCTAGATGTTAGATTTCATGCAGTCATGAAATAGTATAGGGGGGAAAATGGAGAAATAATATAAACTTGTCAGTCCGTTTCCTAGTGAACACCTTCTTTTATGTTGAATGACTTCACTAATTCACCTTTTGCTTAGCAATTGAGTCATTGTTCCCAGATATTTCACTTTGGAGGTACTTTTGTGTGCCACCTGAAGTCACAGTAGAAATTCCAGGGGGATAAGTCTCATTTTATACACATTAAATACACAAATAATAGTATATTAAACCAGGATGGCACTGTCATACTTGGCAACAAGGTGGTTTCTCCATATGCTAAAGAGCACAGAATGCCTCTGAATTGATGTAGCAGAAGTCAGTAGAGCTGTCTGGATTGAAAAGGAAGAGATTTCTAAATTGCAGGAGTAATCCTAAATATTCTAAACTCTAAAAATTCTAAATACCAGGAAAAATGCCACAGTAATAAGGTGCCACTTAATTATAGTATGGTTCCTATTGACAGTCATCTGTGAGACAGCAGTGGAACAGGCTACCCAGGGAGGGTGTGGAGTCTCCTTCCTTGGAGGTCTTCAAGACCCGCCTGGACATGTTCCTATGCGACCTGATCTAGGTGAACCTGCTTCTGCAGGGGTGTTGGGCTAGATGATCTCTAAAGGTCCCTTCCAACCCCTACCATTCTGTGACTGTATGATTAGGTGGCCACTCCTGCCTATGCTCGCGGTCTCCTGACTTTCCAAGGCACACTGTACCCTGGTAACTAGCTTTGCTGCTGGCTTCTCCTCCACCTCTGTTCACACAGTCTCAGCATACGTACCTGAGGAAGTTCGGTGTATATTAATAGTAGAATTCAGCTCTGGGCTTCCTTGATCTAAATATATTATAGCTTCAATGGGAAGGGGTCCAGCACATTCCGCTCCATTGAAGGTGAAGTACCAGCGCTGGCAACAGGCACTTTTGCATTTCAGCCGGAGCGATCCACTGAAGAGAACACGGAGGGCACTGTTGGAGCGCATCTTCGTGAACGTGCACTCCTGAGAGGAGACAAAGACGCTTTGGGAGCAACCAACCCCAGGCTGTGAACCTATTTATTTTCTATATAGTTATGTTTAGGAAACATATTTCTGTTTAGGAATATATTAGGAATATATATCTATTTACTTCAGAATGTTCTGGCAGTTCTCGTGAGCCCCTTCCCTCTGGAATCCAGAAAAAAAAGGGGGAAAAAAAGGAAAAAGTAGAGCCTGGCAAGCACTGTGCAGGGTAAAGATGCAAATCAGAAACAGCATCTCGTAGATGGCAATGGAGAAGGGGCAGTATGGGAATTCTTAATTTAGATAATACCTGTTGAGTTGTTAACCTAGTTATCTTCTGGGACTTATGTAAAAGGGGTATGAGCTGTCTGAAAGCTGCACACAAGCCCTTGTGGGAGAGGACAGGACGATTTCTGTCTCTGTCACCAGAAATCTGGGATTTAACAATTACGACAAGACTTTTGAGAGGCTTAAACCCTGACAAAACTCCACAATAGAAAAAGAAACATTTTGGTTTTTTTTAAAAGTTGTTGTTCTGTGTTCAAAATGCTGGATATCATGGGAAGGGAGGAAGAAAAAACAACAGAAAAAAGCCAGCTAGGGACAGTTCTGCAAGTACAAGGCAGAGAGAAATGTCTACTGAAAAAAGTTGATTCTCATTCTAGGCAAAGTTAAATTACTCCAACCAATCTGGGCATTGCTTCATCGCTGGGATTGAGTTGGGATTTATTCCTCTCTGCTAGGCTTGCACCATTGTGTTTGAATGTTTTGTACACAGGGCTGCAGTGGAGGACGGTCTGTTGGAGTCTGTGACAGTAATTGTGCTCCTGACCAACGCTGATCCTTTGTGCAGCAGCATCCTGCAACTACATCTCAGTGAAATACAGTTTTGAAGCAGGAGTTACAAAGACAGACACAACTAACAGATTAAAGATGTACACCTATTCCTCATGATCGAAATGGTAAAAGCCTTGATCCCTCTTGGGGATCAAGCTGGAGGTATTTTTTTGGCAGCGTGACTCGGTCTTACAGTTAATTTTGTCCTGTAAATGTACTCTTATACCAGCCACATGCTTCTTTTGAAACATTATTCCAGAAATAGGTATGTAGCTGTGAAACACAGCTGAAATGAATCCAAAGTAGCTAAACCTTTGAGAAGTTCACTGTTACATATAGAAAAAGGCTCTGGTAAGAAATCTGTACCATTGGTGCTACCCAGCTCCCAAGGGCAGATCTAGAGCCTGCTATGGCTATGAAGTGGAGCATCTCTGGAGGTTTCCAAACCCACCTGGATGTGTTTGTGTGCAACCTGATTGTGATGAACCTGCTTGGACTGGGGGATCTCTAGAGCTCCCTTGCAACAGCTGCTATTCTGTGATTCTATGATCCCAGGCAAAGCCAACTTACCGCTATCTTCCCAAGATCGATGCCGTAATTAAGCGCACTCCATGAACACTGCTTGAAGTTGGGTGTCCAGGACTCCTCGATGCTCTCACGCATGCACTCGCCCTTCTCCCCCTTCAGCCCGTCCCGTCCCGGGATCCCAGGTGTCCCAGGGATCCCGTTGGCTCCCGGGTTTCCATCCCGTCCAGGAACGCCACTGGGGCCTTGCAAGCACACACCGTTGTACTGAAACACAGACCAGACCTTGCCCGAGTTAAACACACACACCACCACAGAACACAAAAACTCCTGCTGTCACACACACTACTTTTGGATCACTAAGAAAACTGTTAAGTAGAGGGGAAAAAGGGAAGAATGAAATGTCAAAGGCAAGCAGTACCAGCAGAGTTTGCTGTAAATTAAGATGCCAATTATTTTTTAAACATATGAATAAATCCTAGAATTAAAAATTGGCCTAGTCCAAGGACTCAGACCTGTTGGAAAGCTTCAGAAGGTTCAAAACACCCCAATACAGAAGCAAAAAAAAAGAGTTCTATCTTAACAATTACTTTCTCCTGACACTCCATTGCCCATATAACTGTCTTGGCTAATAAGCTGTCAAAGCTGGGCTTTTGTCCTTTTTTTTTTAAGTGCAGAAACTTTTGCATTTCCCAGAGAGTGGAGGTTACCGCTGGTTTTCTCCCATCGCCACTCCTCTGCGGCAGAATCACATGGAAACACTTTTTCCCATCTGGTGACTGATGGCTTCCTCCAGTCTTCATCCCAAGCCCTCATAGATAACTACATTCTGCTCTTCCCCCTTTTCACAACTATTTATCGTCATCTGCTTTAAACAATCGTGCAACTATTCCCCCTCCTGCAAGCCACGCGGCTCTCTGCATTGCAGGAGCCGCAAACTACAGCCCCTGCCCTCTCTCCTTGGTCAGACTGGTGAACTTTCCTCTTCTGGGGTTGTTCCTTTTCCTCTGCTATACTGCAAAACCCAGTATGGGCATCATAGACTCAGCAGGAGTCACTCTACAAAGAAAATCAGTGCCTTAAGAAGAAGTCTGGTGAGAAGAAAGATGAGAGTTGGACTGAGGGATGCTGGCATTCCTGTAATACCTTCACAAAAGTAAATGCTGTTGGCAAATAGCTGTGGAAATAGTGGGATACTATAATCAAGAAGGCCATGTTTAAAAACAGTTAGCTGGAGAGAAGGCTGCTTGGCAGAGCACACACTGACCCTGGGACCATGAGAATGATCCAAGTACATTTCTATTTCACGCCTCACTGGTTATCTGCTTTTGCTGCTCTCTTCCCATTGGACATTTGTAACAGTGACTGGCTCTGGTTTTGCTGGTGGTTACTCACCAAAGAAACCCCAAGGATGTGGAAATCAGAGAGACCGAGGGCCAGGCCAAGGCTCAGATCCCTGGTCCCCGAGGGCATCCATGGCAGTATGTTGCCCAGGAGGCTGCCCTAAAGGAGGAGTTGCCCCCACTGGGGGCTGCAGCTGCCCAGCTGCCAGCCAGAGAGCAGCTCAGCCACTGCACACCCAAAAACACTGCATGTGAGCAAAAGGATTACCTGGGCTTCTGGCTCTGCTCCAAATAAATTCAACTATGCTTGCCAAATCAAGTCTTGTTCATGCTTTCTTAAGCTGGAAATGCATAAAACATCTTTTAAGATGTCGGCTGAAGGCCTAATCCCCACTTGGGCATGCCTCCAGTCTGCCCTGGAAGGGCTTTAGCTGAAGATGTCTGCACAACTGGGCTGTGCCTGACTCAGCCACCATCAGTTTACCTGCACTGTGCTGCTCACTCTGCTGCACACAAGAGTGTGGAGCGATGCAAGAGAAACGATGGACCTTAAAATACCACTCCAACAGAAAATGTAAGTTCCTCCATGAGTGCAGACTCATTCTTGCTGCAACTTGATTTCCACAACAAAATTAAAGGGTAGTGAGGTGGAGTGAAAGGTAAGGAGCTTTGCTACCAGCATTGCTCACAGCACATCCCTTTGGGAGATCTCTCTGGAGATAGTGGAAGAAATGGCCATGACACTGATTTTCTATAGGAGGTGAACAGCAGTCCAGCAGCTCACAGAAATAGCTTCACATCTGCTTTCTACATTCCAAGGACTGGAAAATCTCCCTCCTTTTTTCTATCCCTGAGATGGGATAGTCCCAACGCATTCAGGTTTCTGGTTGCACTGAAACTGCAAGGAGAGGTATGCGGTCCCAGGTGCCAAAGGGAGTAAAGTATTTAGAGATGGAAAGTGGCTTCAGGAAGCGTGCAGATGCAGTTCTCACAGCATCTAACGGCTGCTAAGAGCCGTTCTTTTATATCTCTTTTTGTAGTTTATTATTTATCTCCAGTCTTTTAGGAACTAAACAGCGTTTGCTCCTTATGTTGCACGGGGTGTCTGGAGCCGCAGACCGCGCCGGCGCTCGCCCGCCCTGGGTAGCACAAACGACACCCATCCACCGAAAAACAGCGGTTTCTACCAAATCCCGACCAACTCTTTCTCAGCATCTTCCAGATTCATCACAATCAGGGTGCAATTAAAGACAATAAACCACGAGAGAAGCCCAACGGCGCAGGGGCACCAGGGGAGCCCGACGGCGGACCCGGCGGTGCCCGGCCCGCAGCGGTACACAGGTTTTGTAGAAACCCGCTATTTTTCCGCCCTTTTCCCCAACCTTCGCCCTGCAGAAGCCGCCGCCGCCCACCGCCCCGGCCCCGCCGCCTCTCACCGCGTCCAGCACCTCCCGCTGCCGCAGCGCCTTCTGCTTCCCCTTGGGGCTGTCCGCGCCGCCGGGCCGGGCGGCCGCCAGCAGCAGCCACAGCAGCAGCAGCAGCGCCGGAGCGGCGGGAGGGCCGCGGCCCATGGCTCGGGCCGGGACGGGCCGGGGGCTGCGGCACGGGGGCCCCTGTCCGCCGCTCCGGGCGGCAGCGCGCGGATAAATGAGCCTTTCAGAGCGCGGAGCCGCAGCTCCCTCCCCGGGGACGCCGGGAATTTCCATCCTGTAACCGGGTGGGAAGGTCCAGGCAGAGCCGCCCCCCGCCGCCATTGGCACGGGCCGGGGGCTCCCGCCCCTCGGGCCCCGCAGCCCTTCCCGGGGCTCCGGGGACACCCCTCCGGCGGAAGGGCGGCTGTGCCGCGCGGGCCATAACGCCGGGCCAGCCTGATGCACCGCTAGTGGGAGCGGCGCCCAAAGAGCTGCTGGGCAGTAGCCACCCCGTTGCTGTTATTCCGAGTAAAGGACACAAAACGCCTCTGAACGGCAGCGGGGTTTGGACTTTTGTCGGAGAACTTGGTACCACCTGACTGGACATCGTCAGTTTAATAACACCAGAAAAGTCCTCGACAGCACAGAGAAAACCGTCTCTGCTTCATATAAACAAGAGCTTACTTTTCATCACAGTGAAAATGCAAGCACTATAAAGAACGCTGTATATCCTTAAGCATTAACAATGAAAGTAACAAGGACTTCAAAGGTAACTTCTGTATGTTGCAGCCTCAATGGGGTTTGTAGAGGTTCCAGAAGAGGGAGATAAGCTTCATTGTTTTTCCGAAATATGTAACAAAACCACACGTTTCTCCTGCAGAAATGCATGTTCCAAGACGTTGAGCCCTTCAAGTGTGACCGCACGGAACTTGAGTTTGGTTTACACTAAACCTCTTCAGTTACCTCTGTGCTTAACATCTTCTGTCTCTCTCCCCTCTCCTGGTCCATACCGGAAGAACAGGAGCAGCGAGGTGAGATGTGCACCACAGCTCACACTGCTGTTATCAGCCCTTTCACAGGTTGTCCTGAGAACTCGGGCTGGTGCTAATCATGATATTCAGCTGTGGGCCCTTGCTTATGGAGAAGGGCAGTGATAACGCCCAGTCGACTTCATGAAACAACTGATAAATAATAACGATTCCCTGAACCTGCTGGGAAAATTTATGAAGTGATGTAAATCCTTAATTATAACAACTGGTTCTGTGACAGCCTCAGTGAACATCCAGGAACATGCGCATGCAGCAGCTTCATTGCGCAATGGTGCACCGCTGCCTGCAAACCCCCCTGCCCCTGGGCTGGTGTGGGGGCACCTCTGGCTTCTCTGTAGCATGTGTTCACACAAGTGTCAGCACCAAAGCTGGGGACTCCCAGCACGAATATGGGCTGTTGCTAAGGGACGTCCCTTCCTGACTGTCAAACTTCTACATCACACAATTAGTTGCTTCAGGCAAGGTGCAGTAGCTGAAGCACACAGCACAGCAGCTCTGTATACCTTCACCACACCATTACTCAGTATTCTTGGATTACAGAATTTGCACATTCAGCCATACACTTTTCCTCACATGAGTTTGCCTACCATTAGAGTTTGGGTCCAGGCTAGAAGCTCTCACATACCCAACAGCTGCCTTTGCTGGGGAAAGCAAACAGAGTAGCACTGTGAAAGATGATCTCAATAAATAACAGTGAGACATCAGCTTTGAGCTCTGGTAAGTGCGCTGTGCAGTTCCTAGAGCTCATTTGACTTGCAGTGTGCATTACCATCTGGAAAACAGAAACATCAACATCCTCCTCAGCCTGATTCAGCCCAAACAAGCCTTACCATCTGCTAGACTTATGCTCTGTAGGCTTTTGGAATATTTTGGTACATTTAAATGTTTCTGAGGGCAGCGAACATTGTTAAATGCTGATGAGACACTTGAATAGAATCGGAACTACTGATCTACTTTGCCTTAAACATTGCCTGGACAAAAGGAGCTGTTGTAATAAGCTTATCTGAGCATCTTCAAACCAGGATCTGTATTATGTCGACTAACAATTATGACATCCATACTGCCAAATGATACAGAGTGTATATTTTATATGTGATGTTACAGACTCATCAGCAATGACGATGAGGTACAGAGATCAGCCAGGGACATGCCACTGAAACATTCCGCACAGCATGGGCAGGCTCAGGCAAGGTCACCACAGTGCCATCAGGGTGCGTTGTATAGCAGACATCACACCAGCAGGTTGGTGCTATGAATGCAGCCTCTTTGCTTTTCCCTCCCTCACATAGCCTCTGAGCACCCCTAGAAACAGCCACACAAGCATGGAAAGATGTGCTCGTATGAACATGTTTCCATTCACCTCAGCCGTAAAATATTCAAATTGAAGGGGCTGCTCACTGGGTTACTGGGTCTCTCTGCCTTTCTTGTGCAAACTCCTCCAGTTTATGAATATTGTTTATTAGAGCAGTGTTTGGAACTCAACCCGTAAAGAATTGCTATTAATTTTTTTATCTTCACAAGGTGAAACAACTGCAGTAGGAAGGATTAGGAACGTTTTATCATGGGAACCTATTGCTCATAGTTAATGCAGAGGCTGGAATGAAAGACTAGGTCCATATTCCAAATATTCTACCCAGGTCTGGTAGAAGAGTCTCCTTACACAGTGAGGAGAAGCTTTAACCACTCAGAAATAGATCCTTTTCAGATGGGAACTATATTACTTTTGGCTTTTGACAACCAGGAAAACCAAGCTTAGGTGTCTAAATATTAGGGAAAGTTCGAGGCTGAGGATCCTGAGCCAAAAGAGGCCCGGTAAGGGAAGTGCCAAGACCCAAGCCTTTCATTTGCTTTTAACTCCGACTGCTTTATGCATTTCCCTGCTCTGGTAGCCTCTGGGGATTTAGACTTTGACTGGCAGTCCCGTTGCTGCATTGCTTTGGGACGGGTTTGCACGCCTCAGCGGAGGGCTCAGGGTCAGCACTGCAGTGCTCTGCTTCCCAACACTCAGGATCTTTGTTAATTCTCCCCTTGCTGCTTTCAATTGTGGATTTCATCATTTAGTTTTTGTTCACTTTACTACTTATCTTTTAGGGTGAGTTGCAGGTGGGTGCAAAAGGCTGAGCTCAGAGAATGTTGCTGAATTTCTCAAATGGCCCTTTGCAGCCTGCCCATCCAATTGATGAGACAAAGAGCCATCTGTACTGCCCTAGAAGAAAACCAAAGAGCTCTCGGGGAAATTTATTACAAATTTAAGAAATAGATTTTATTTTCTTCCACAAAAATACTTTGGGACTGCATAAAAGTCCAACATATAGTGGCCTTGACTCCTTTTTACAGCATTTAATTACATTGTTTATATGGCATGCTTAATGTCTTAAAGTAATCCAGAACTTCTCTCCCTCCATTTTGTTGCTTTACTAGCACAGATACACCTATTTAAAAAGTCTTCCAGTAGCTTCTGCATAAAATCACTGCAGTGCTTTGCAGGTACACATAGTAACATTTGAATCTTAAAAAGTAGTTTGAAGCAGATGTTTTTTTAGTGGATTCTAACACTCAGCGGTGTCCTGTTTCTGCCTTTGAGAAAAGTTTACAAGTGTTAAGTTGTATCAACATTCTGTTTGCTGAGACTCTGTACCTCCAGGTGACAGACAAGCCATGCTAACAGTTCACATTGCAAGACATGAAAAACAAATCCCACCATCTGAAGGACAGCCAGAAAGACAGGCAGAGGTTAGAGGAAAATAACAGAGCTCACCAGTCCAGAGAGGCATAATTGTTAGGAAAGCATATGCCAGCCCTTCAGAGGCTTCTCTGCAGAAGATTCCTGTGTCCATAGACAGGAAGAGGACATTTTTTGAGTGTGAGAGAAAAACCTTGTGGTTAAATGTTAATTCCTTACTTCTGAATAAGTACATGTCAGTTCTTAACGTTACTATAGGAAACATATTTTTGCACAATAGACGATACTAGAGAGAGGATTAGCACTTTGTATTACTCAGAGTAATGAAGGTTTCTGGTGAAATAAATCTTTAATGTTGTTAGCAACAAGACGAGGACGTAGGTCAGATACCAAGGGGCTCATCGTGTGCACATGGCTCCTTTCAGAGCCTGCTGGGGCTTCCAGGCAGAGCTTTTTCTCCAGTCACCAGTTGATTTGTAGTTGCATTTTCCTGTAGCTGTGGAATAATAATGGAAGCACTGAATATCTTAAACTAAACACCACTCACAAACTCTCAGTTAGATAAACATTAACAAAACAATTTAGGAGAACTGTCTGCTTCGCTGATAGAGGCTAACATGATACCCAGACATTTCCACAATGTGCACATTATGCAGAGTTCTGCATCTGGGAAGGAACAACCCCATGCACCAGTACAGGCTGGGGGTCAAACTGCTGAAGAGCAGCTCTGCAGAGAGAGACCTGGGAGTCCTGGTTGACAGTAGACTGAACATGAGCCAGCAATGTGCCCTCCTGGCCAAGAAGGCCAATGACATCCTGGGATGCATCAAGAAGAGTGCGGTCAGCAGGTTGAGAGAGGTTCTGCTCCCCTTCTACTCTGCCCTGGTGAGGCCTCATCTGGAGTCCTGTGTCCAGTTCTGGGCTCCTCAGCTCAAGAGGGACAGAGGACTTCTGGAGAGAGTCCAGTGCAGGGCCACCAAGATGATCAGGGGACTGGAACATCTTTCTTATGAGGAAAGGCTGCAGGAACTGGGGCTGTTTAGTCTGGAGGAGATTGAGGGGAGGTCTTATTAACATTTATAAATATCTAAAGGGTGGGTGTCAGGAGGTTGGGACATCCCTTTTTTCTATAGTAGCTAGCAACAGGACAAGGGATAATGGGATGAAGCTGGAACACAAAAAGTTTCACTTAAACATAAGAAAAAACTATTTCACTGTTCAGGTGAGGGAGCCCTGGCACAGGCTGCCCAGGGAGGGTGTGGAGTCTCCTTCCTTGGAGGTCTTCAAGACCCGCCTGGACATGTTCCTATGTGACCTGATCTAGGTGAACCTGCTTCTGCAGGGGGATTGGACTAGATGATCTCTAAAGGTCCCTTCCAACCCCTACCATTCTATGATTCTATGATGTAAGGCCCACTCTGAGACCTGTTTTCATTAATTGCTGGTTGCAAATGTTGGACTCTGAAGATGTCTGGTCTAAACCTCTTCAAGTGCAGCTGGCACAATCCTGGGCACCATCATGGAAGCGTTTGGGTTGGAAGGGGCATCTGGAGCACATCTGGTCGAAACAGTTCCAGTGGGCCCAGGTTGTTCAAGGATTTGTGCACACAATAGTATGGAAAAATTGATTCAGTTGAGTTTTAAGTTAAATTCACTGGGCCTCCTGTGAATTATCAAGTGTAAGGAGAGAGCTGAGGCTCAGGAGAAACATTTGCTCATTAGAGTGTCTGTAAATTAGTCAATGGTAGAAAAACTGCTTCTCTGCCTCATGAATCCTCAATGAATAGAAAGGCCTTTTGAGGAACTGGGAAGCTAACTTTGAATCCTGTACTCATAAATAGTAATTAGGATGTGAATTACAATGCTCCATTCAGACAGGAAAGCTTCTTCAATGAAGGAAACAACCTTGGGTTTTCTATACCATTCATCAAGTGCACTGCCACGGGTCTGTGCTTCCAGTTCTGGAAGACAGTACCTCAAATTAGTGATAATCCTAAAATTAAAGGAACTTTGAAATGTGTTAGTTGTGTCAAGAAAAGGATGTATCCAGTAAGCCCTTTGAAAAGTAATTCCTTGGGACAGGCAAGGCAGCAAAGAGGAGTGGGCTGCAGGCTGAAGAAGGGCTGCACAGCACTTTGGAGTGACTTACAGAAACTAGAGGTCTATAGCCACTGTAGCTGACACACACAAAATACACAGAAGCCAGTGGATGCAAGAGGATTCAGTCACAGAGTTGGCCCAGGGCACCCAACAGCTGCACAAAACTTCCTATCTCAGAGAGACAAAGGCAGAGCCACAGCAGCAATGACAGATCTGAACATGCACAGTTCACTGCAGCTCTGTCTGTTGTATGCATTGGTGGGGCCTTCAGCCCATGGCATTCCCACATCCACACTCTCCCCTCAAAGTGTCTAGACTTCAGCAAAGAAGTATCATATCTTGCTCTGAGTACTCATTACTCACTGCCACCCAAAGGACAATGGATTTACGGGGGCTGCTGAATCAGGCACAGAGAGAGGTTCACTGTAGGGTTGTCCCACAGCTAGCATGGAGGATACTTGGATAGTTCTTGCATTTAAATTATTACACATGCTAAAACAGAAATCTCATTTGACTTGCATCAGCAACTGACTAGTGCAATGGTGCTGCAAAGGATCAAGCACAGCGCTGAATCCTTGGCTGACATGGAGATGAAATCATGTTTGGCCAGAACAGCAAAAACGTACCAGGTTCCTGTGAAGAAAAACTGTCTTTTCAAGTCCTTCTTTGAGTTATATTTTTTACAGCAGGTGCTCACCTGACTACGCTTTTGTGAAGTCTGACTTTGTTTCCAGTGTGGTTACAACACCTCTGGATTGATTATTTATGAGTTCACAATCTCCCTTTGCCAAGTGGAGAAACTTTCAGTATGCGTGCCCTAGAAATATCTAATGCTGTTGAGGTTATATTAACTTAAAAGGCAAAATCCTCCTATGGTTTTTACTGGGTGTGCTTCCTTGGGTTTTCCTACTGGCTTGGTGACTTTCCTTTTCTCTCCACAGGGAAACTCATCCCAACTATCTGCTTCTCTCACAGTGACCATTTTTAGGATGATCTTGCCTACTAAAATCACTTCTTAAAACAAATAGCTCCAGTTGATTTCCATGGCAAGTCCTGACTTCAGCCAGCCCAACAGATTTGTATGTCACCCACTTACTGGCATGTCACACCCATCAGTGCCATCTCCTCACATTCACAGAATGATACATATCTGGATTGTTAATCCCTGTAGTACATCCATTTGTTCTTTAGTTGGAAGTCTAGATCTCAGCTCTGACTGTAGGAATCCAGGAGAGCAAGTGCCAGAAAGGACTGTGTCCAGTGGGCAACATCAGTGACTCAAACCCAGTGCCAAGAAACCTGATCAGCTGCTTCAGTGTCCTCAAGTCCTATCTTCATCTGGGTCATTCAAGAATTACATGCACTCTTGGAGAGTAGGTATGACACTACCACAGTTGGGTCTGGAGGGAACATGGCTTCTCAGCTAGCTTATGCATCAACTAATTAACTACATTACTAATGGCTTCCTCCAGGACCTCATCTGGCAGCGCTTTATTTTTGTACACGGGCAGTTTTGTGTGATTCAATTTCATGGGACCAGGCAGAACAGCAGGAAGATAAACTAGGATGCACATAATCTTAAAAAAAAATATATATAGATGCTTTGTTCATCTTTCATACATGACCAACGGGGAACACAGCTTTTCCT
This sequence comes from Colius striatus, assembly GCF_028858725.1. Lineage (NCBI taxonomy): Eukaryota > Metazoa > Chordata > Aves > Coliiformes > Coliidae > Colius > Colius striatus. The sequence goes on along the minus strand of NC_084762.1, from coordinate 76,564,300 downwards.
CTTTGGCCCCTTTGGTGGCCATGTCTAATGGTCCCATCACCCGTGTAACTTACAAACCAACTTAATGCAAAGAAAGTGTCTTCTTGCCATTTCTCTTCACCTTGGATGGCAGAGGCAGTCCTAAAATATCAGTGTATTCCTCTCCACTTTGAACACCTGACATTCTCTCATGACTACACTGCCATGCCTGACAGCATGCTCTCTAGGCTGGAGGTCAGTGTCCCCTAAGCCCACCCATGCTCCATATCAACCGCCCATTTAGCATTTCCCTGCCACAAAAAGTGCTTTCTTCCACACAGCTTTTCTTGCAGAAGCTGTTTTCCTCTCCAGCTCCTGTTTGTGCTGAGAAACCAGCTGCGAGCCATTTAATGAAGGTAGATCTTTTTGTAATGACAAACGTGAGACATCTTTCCACACATTATTTTAACTAGTAAAGCCTGAAATAAAGCAAACTTTTTGTGCTAGATTTAGTTTTGATGAACAAAGTTGAAATACATGGAATAAGCATTAATGAGGAGCTCAGATATAAATGTCCTGGCATGTTTTTAATCTTTTAATTATTACTTTGTATCTCAACTGCTTTTTAATAGGAAGTAAAATCCAGTTAATACACAGAAGAGAATTTAATAGATTTATATCAGAGAGATACTCTGAGTGCCGCTTCTAGAGGTACAGAGCAGACGGCTCACAAAGGTGTGGTCTGGGTGGCCCAACTTCTTTAATTACAGTTATATAGTCATTAAAAAAAAAAGGGAAAAAAAAAATGAGTGAAAGAGTAAGTGCAAAATAAAGTAATGCACAGGAAATAACATTTATTCCCATGAGACTCTAAAACACTCTTAATGGTGCCAGCCATCTGAATTGCTGGCAAATACCTGTGGTTAACACTGGCAGGGAGGGATCTTTCCCAGTGAACGCAGCCTAACAGAGAGCAGTCATTTCTTCAAAGACCAATTCAACAAGCAGCAGTGTCAAGGGAGGCATGCAGTGTTCCTCCTTTGATGTGCAGTCTTCTGAAATTGGCCTTTGAGACTGGGTGGTCAAACTTCAAAGGGAAACATGATTCCTCACCCTGTTCAGCTACTGCATTTTTCAGCACTTTGCAGAACACTGAACTTAGTTTTATTACAGTTCAATTTTTTGTACTTAAATGTCGTTTTTTCTGAGGGTTTGGCTTTATTTTGCTTCTGAAATGCAACTGGATTTGGTCATCTTTATACCAAGTATTTTCTGTACCCTGTGAAGAGAAAGGACTTCCAGTTATCTGTAAATCATCTGATCAGCTGTCAAAGAAAATAGCACGACGCTTCAGCTTGTTTTCCTAAACTGTTGGTTAAAAAAACAAAAGGATTCAAAGAGGTTCTAAATATTGCAGATAGCTGCTCTTAGCACCTTTTAAATGGTACCAGAAACATAACAATTTTCTCCATATCCTGGATTCGTTTTGGACTGTTTCTTTCCAAACATGTGCACAGATTTTTTGTATGCTCTAGGTAACCTTCACTGCAGCCTTCACTTAAAAAAGGGGAATAAAAACCAAAACAGGACAGTAAAATACACTGTAGAAAACATACGCCATCAAACTACTGTAGTGGTAATTTCACGTGCTGTTTGTATCACAAATCAAATATGGTTTAGTATGTTAAATTTATCTTGTTTTTTGAAAGATTTTCTCTTCAGTCTGAAAACTCAGTGTAATCAGAAACACCTGGGTTGGAAAAGGCCTTTACAATCATCAAGTCCAAAGCATACTTTGAGTGATTTATGATCGATCTCATAAGAAGTAAAAGATCATTTGGCACACAAAGTGTCAGGCTTAGAGAAGTTTTCAGTACCTTTTATCCTAACTTTCTGCAAAGGCAGAAAACAGGACTCAAAAATGTTATCAGTGTAAACTGTTGGATTTGCAGCATACCTTTCAGAAGATGGCCAGACATCTCCATCAGAAGACATCTATTCCCATACAGAAAACACAGAAGACTAACTTACTCTTAGATTAAGCAAAGCCCTTTTAATATGAATGGTCTATTTTCAGCTTTAACTTTGTTCAGACAACAGATGAAGGCTTCCTTCTCACCATCATTTTTGTGGGCAGCTGTTTAACTTTGCTGTTGCTACTTGGGTATTGCAAAGTTAAAGCATCCAGTGATCGCCATCTCTTCAGCTATAAAGGGCACGGAGGGAATTCACAGTCTGTATGTTGTTTCTGGTAGAGCAGCACTGGAACACACAAGTGCCACAGTCTCTGTCTACCACTGATGCACTTCACTTCCAATGAATGTTCCAATCTCTGCTGACTGTTGTCACAGTTCTTTGAGAATGTACCTATTTTAAAGCTCACAGTACTGCTGTAACTTCAATATGTCTTTGTATTAATCTTTTTTAGCACAGTTACCACAAAACCACATTTTTCTGAACTACCTGAAAAAGGGAATAACATTAAGTATATTAAAAATGTGCATCAACATTTTAAGAAGGCTGCAGCGAGCACATAGTGTGGAAATGCAATCAAAAGGAGGTCTTTAACCAGAAGTCACGAAAGAAAGAATGCTCTCAATGTTAGGATGAGAACTAGTTCAGTTTGTCACTCTTTCACAACTCTCTGTGTTAGAGTGAACAATTCCCACATTGTTCTGTCTCCGTTTCTCACTTACACACTGCAATATTTACTACCCCATACAGGTCTAAGAAAAACAATACATTAAAGTGTTTCAGGTGTAAAAATACTGCAGCAATAGAGCAACAAATGTGTCACATCTAGCTAGTAAGAAATATCAAGTCAGAAACTCTTACTATACAACAGTATATTTTATTACTAACCAAGACAGTAATAACAAAACTACCAAACATGTGCATAAAATTACCCGTTTGCAAACATAAGTACAAGAACAAAGGGTGCTTAGGGTGTATTTTCACGGGAGGGTTTTCAGCTCTCTCTCACCATCTTCCTCAGCAGGAAGAATTCTGTGTAATGGGGAAATTACAAAAAGAAACAGTGTGTCCTACCGAAGGCAATAAATTACAAACACTAAAATGCAGATGCTGTAACATAAAGGTAAATATGTTCCATTGTTAATACACAGTGGATACACAAAGTAACTTTGGTTTATCAGAACTGGAGTTCCTGCTGATTCAGCATTTATACAACCTTTGTACCACACAATGTTGCTTGACTGCTCAAAGCATCGCCACAAACGCTGCCCAAATTGGAACACAGCAATTTCTCCACGGGATACCAAAATATTGAGAAATATTCTTATTAGTAATAGAACGTGAGATGTTGAACAGTCTTACAACTGACATTTAGGTTTAGGAAACAGTAAAATCCTTGCTCCAAATTATCTCGAGCAATAAATTCCATTGTCTTCCTTGAAGCCAGGATTTCTGAAGAACCAATTGATGTAATTCTTGTTCATGTCAGTAATACTTGTGCCTGAGAACCACCCTATCATAAGTATGATAGAACCACCCCACATGTATTAAGGCCTGTTTGATTTAAAGTGAATATATCACTGTAGCATATAGAAAACTGAGCTTTGTAGAAAAAGTATTAAGGTCTTCTTTTAAGTAAATATATAATTAAACAAGTGTGTATATTAACAACTCTAGTGTTTAGTTTCTTCAAGATAATTCTCTACAAGATTTTAAAAAATAAAGTTACTTGCATAGAAACAACATGAAACACACACTTCACCTGCACCTGAGTAAAAAACCCACAAGTGCAGACTTTGGATGCTGCCCCCTACACACTGCTGGAGATATGAAGTGTCTCCTCCCTTGCCACGCCACAGCAGCCAGGCCCAGACGAACCCTTTTCTGAAGCAGCGCTGCCTCTAACGCATCACAGCTGGAAGAGGACGTGCAGGTCTCTTACCAGGCTTGCCCCAAGTGCACAGCGTAGGCTGTGTGCTGGATACAGAGGCCCCGTCTGCTTTACTCAGAAGTAACTAAAGCGGCCTGATTGGCACAGGCCTGCTGAGCTCAACAACCACCTCAGGGGAGCAGGTTAACTTTACCACATTTGCACAACACACACAAACCAGGAGCTCTCAGGACTGACGTTACGCCCTCAGTTATTTATAAAATTCATTTTTATGTACAAAATAAATCACTCTAATTCCAGATTCCCTTTGATATTCAGTGTACAAGCTACCATAAACCAGTGCTATAATTGATACATGACACATAATTTAGAGAGCATTTATAGATTCTGCATCCCTTAAGTGATACTGCTGCTTAAGACAGCAAAAAGAGAGAAAAAAATTAACAAGTCTTGAAAAGTATCAAAAATGCAGATGGAACTTCTATGCCTTTAAAAGTAACAGTGCTTTCTAAGCATTATTTTAATGCAATTCATTACAAAGTGTTCTTTCTATTTGGAATAATATTTGCTTCTCTCATCTTTTCCTTAAATTACTGCCAGTCAGTCCAGCTGTGTCCTACGGAACTTCAATTTCCATTATTCCTGGATAGGATTAAGTACAGTACAGTATTGCTAGCTGTCCCTACAACAAAACTTATAACTTTTAAGTGCAAAGCAAGATATGTGGGTTTTTTTTTTTTAATAAGGCACAGAATACCTGTTATTTCCAGTGTAACCCAAAATCTGTATCAGTTTTATGCACTGAAAATGTTCATACAAAATTTCAGCCTTTCAAGGGTTTGAACTGTTTCCTGAATCCAGCTCTCTTCTAGCATCTGAAGGTGAGTAGACGAGCAGTGACACGGAAGCTGACTGTGAGACATCGGGTATTTGGGAACAGCTCCTTTGTAATGGAGGAGATTCGATGAAATCACTTCTAGGAGTTATTCTGCAAGGAATGAAAAATAAACCACAGGGATTAAATTGTAAGCACAGTGCATTACACTGGGAGAATACATTTTTTGCCATGAAATTATATCTTAAATTATATCTTGCTTAAGAATGCAAGGCAGTTCTGTACACTTCCAAGTTTAGGGTTGCCATTGGTCTTTTCCAGGCTCTCAAAATGACTGTGTTGCAGACACAGATTATCTGAGGGCTCGATGACATAAGAACATCCCGGGAGCTAAGCTCCTGCACTCAATGCTTGAAAGGAAAAGAAGAATCCTACAGAAACATAGAATAGCCCATGTGCTAAAGATACACTGTCATACAAAATGGTTACAATTACAGCACTCTTGACAGCTACAGAGGGTTGACTGTATACTGAGAGTCTAGTGATTCTTCAGAGAGAAGAAACAGAAAACTCACAAAAAGAGTGACAACACACATAAACAAGTAAAAGACCGAGTTAAGGAACCTTACCTTCCTTCACCTACTCTCCTCATACTCTCAGCCAGGCTACTCATATCACATGTGCTATCTGCTTTGCTTCTTTTTTCCACCTGATCCATGGTCAGTTTAGAACTAGGTAACATTTGATCTCCATTGTTTCCACCTTGCTCAACTCTTCGGGCTGATGTCCCATCTGCCTCTATCTCTTTCTCAGATGTCTCTGGAGAGGTTTTAATTTCTGCAACATTTTCTTGGCTTAAGTAATCGTGATTGGTGATTGCTACCGCAGAAGTCCCGTGATTTGCTGTGCCAGCCGTACTGGTCCCCATTGACTTTGAAATGACTTTCAGTCTGTGAGAGGTTGATTTGTAGTGCTTCTTTTTATGTTTAACTTTGGAATTGTGCCTCAAGAAAAATTCGCATGATTCTTGCAGCACTCTTCGACTCTCACTAATTGGGCTGAAAGAAAACACAAGCATGTAACTGAATGAAGAGAATAACCTTAGACAGAACGTAAAACAGCTTTGCACACAAAAATGTGAAAGAATAGCAGCCAATGATGCAATCTGAGCTGGATTTTGATGAACACAAGGGAAAAAAAACTACACGTAAAAAAAGGAGAAAAAAATCTGATCATAATGGTGTCAAAGTAATTATGTCTGTGGAACAATTAAACAAAGCTGGTTTCTACATTTCTTACTTCTGTGAGTAGGTCCCATGAGTTCAGTAGATTAATCATCTAAGAGAGGAAAGCAGGATTAGCTCCTAAGCAGCTGAATTACCAAATTAACTTCATGTACAGTAAACCTCCTTCAAGAGAAAAAAAAAAGGTAAGCAGTATAAAATTGGCTTCATTATTTTTAAATTCTTATAGCTGAAAGCAGTTACCATCTGAAACATGAGAGAAATCATACAGGAAATGGAAAAAGAGCAGAGTGGGAAAGGAAGCTTTAAGCTCACCGTCAAGGAATGTAGATGTAAAGCAAAAGGAGGTTAAGGACTGCTGCCTTGGGGAATCCAGAGAAATAAAAGGATCTAAAACCACAGTGTAATTTATGAGTAATACAGATAATCTAAAAAGAAATGATCAAGGAACAAAAAAGAATGGAAAGATGACATCTATGGGAAACAGTGAAGACATTTATAATCTGTTTAAATCCATAGACATAAATTTACCAAAACTAAGTAATACAACTGAATTTTCTGTTTCAGGAAAAAATAAAGGAGTAGTAGATTAATGCAATAATAGTGATACAAAGGAAGGTTCAATGAAAATGAATTTAAAAATGAGACAAGCCTGGGAGAGGATGTTATTATTGCTAAGTACTGTGCCAAATGAAGTAGTCAGAACACATGAAGGGATCTGAACTGACGGCTGAAAGTTATCTTCCCTCATTAGACCCTAAACCAGAGACATATCAGCCAATGCTGAACACAACATTATGTTTTCTGCTCTATGAAAGAGAACCAACCAACAGAAGCAAATATTGTCTGTCTTCCAATAATGTTGTCAAGAAGTCATTGCATACATAAAAATTCCACAGACTCGAGCAGAGTTTTGCTGATGCCCATATGCAGCATTTAGACTCTAAGAAAGAAAGAGTCTAAGGACGACATTTTGGTTACCTAAGCAGATGTGAAGAAATGATTCTGAAATCCAACTTATTTTACAGTTTACATTTTAAAAATCCAGGAATAAAAAAATTGTTCTTACTCTCTTTTGCGGTTTCTGTTGAAGAAATTGGCCCATTCAGAACAGGTCTTTTTACTGCCCACCCAGAAGACTGGAGATATACCAACAATTAGTGTCAGCAAATATTTCATCAGAAACAAAAATATTTCTGGTCTTGCTAGTGCCTTTGCCTAGAAGATAACAAAGTTTAATAAATGCAAAGAAGAAAATATACTTCTTGATTTTTTTTTAATGCAGAAAACAAACAAATTATGCGAAGGAAAGGCTTTCTCCTTATGGCTGCTGTCCTTTGTTGAGGCTTGTACTGCAGTCAAGTGTTAGACATGTCAAGTCAAGTCAGATGTGGTTAATGTCTACAGTTGAATACACAGAGAGGAGTTAGTCAAAAGGAAATATTTCTCCTTTAAATTGAAAAGAAAGATAGTGTAGGGGCTGATAGTATTAGTAACCAAGTTCTTCAGAGATAGTTTGTATGTATAAGATTTATCCCTTTAACTTAAAAGAAACAATAAAGTGGATGAGTTGGGAGTTAACTAAATTAGACAGCTTCTTCCAGAAGCCACAGGGAACTACACAGTAGCTGTCTGTTTGTTGCAAAATGAATCCACCTATTTGCAGAACAGGATCACAGGAGCTGAGTCCTTTAACTCAGCAAGAGATTATTATCTACTGCTCCCATACTGCAATTTTTATTTATGTTACCTGGCTTATCTGCCAGTCCCATCTATGAAAGTCACTGTTTTTGTCAGCCAGGTAACATTAGCTACTTAAGGCAAAGTTTGTTTTCATTTGGTTTTGTTCTGGCCAATGTAACAAAAATCTACAAGGCAGCTAAGGTAAACTAAGGCTGAGCACACTGCCTTGAGCTCCTCCACAAGTTAGCACATGCTGTTTATTACAGGGACAGATCCCATTTAGGTACGCCATGTGTAACATCCCCTGTTGCTATTTACTCTTTCCAGTATGTTAATTGAAGGCTGAGAATATGTGCTCTTTCTGCTCTTTTGTATTATGCCAAGCACTCTAAAATAAGGTTTGTTGTTCTGTTTGTTTTGTTGTAAAAACAGCATAAAAGCATTGTTTTCAACCTTCTAAGTTTTGGAGCATTTAGGTTGATACATGAACACAAAGTGCACTTGTTAAGAATGGTAATGGAAGCAAAAGCAAGTAAGTCTGAGCTGTGCTACTCAGCTTACTTTGACTTCAATACAGAAGACACAGAGGATGTTTAACAATGTGGAACGATAAGGCTTGAACCTTCTATAATGTCTGTGTTTATATTTCTATTTTAATGATACTTTATTGCAGTAAAAACATGGATGCTAAGCGCAAAGCAATGAAACATGACAAGACACCAGGGTTTCTCATGGTGATGGTGTCTTACATTTGTTCTTAAATGTAAAGAAACAAACCACAAATTACTTGTGATTACAGGGTGTTTTATCTACTTACAAGAGATTTAATCCATAGGGAGTACTCAACATGGACAGATTTACTAGAAAAGTGTTTCCAAGGACGTTGTTTTTTTACGAGTCAAATGTTAAATACGAACACCTCTGAAATTTAAAGTGCTGTTGGGTTGTTTGCTTTTTTCTTTCTTATTTGCTTTTTGGTTCATTGGAGTTTTTTCAAAGATATCTTCACATTACTGAAAATCAAGCCTCCAAATGACAGCTACTGTTGAAAAAATTATACTGGCAATTTGCTTTGCAATTTCAAGCGTTTTAAACTTCTACACTCAAGAAAAGAAAAAGAAGAAAGTGATTTTAAGTCTATGGATATAAGCAACATTTTAAATCCAATTTAGATTGAATTTTCAAGAATCATTATTTCAGCTTCAACTGAAATTGATGAAAAGTCACTTTAGCTACTTGGGTTCTGAACTAGGCATTCAAATATTGAGCAATTACTTTAGGAACAGATGCTGCGAAGGATTATCTTCCCCCCAAACATGATTTGTAGCATGAAGTTCAAATATTCCCTTCAGAGGTGTGAGATGGAACTTAATTGCTGAGTGCTATCAATTTGGTTAGTGAAAAATTTCAAAGCAGAAGTATCATACCACCCGTTTTGACTTGAAAAGCAACTAATCACTGCATGTTCTTGAGCCAACTACTTAGTGTGAAAACAATTTACTAACTGCATGGCAGATACAGTGATGCCTAAGGGTTTTTGCTAATTAAGTTTCCAGTGTTATTTATAAAGAAAACTGCTACTTGCCTGATAAGGACAAGGAATATGGTACTGGTCACAGTGGTCAAATACCCAAGTGGTTTCCCAGATTTTCCGGTTCACCAGTTCATACACGTAACATCCAAGAAGTGCTACAAGTGGTACCAAGTATAAGCCACTAAAAACTCCAATGCGGATCATGAACTTCTTCAGCTTCTCCTGGTTCCTGCCATCGTGCTGTATGACTTGCCGCACGTGATTTAAAGAAATAATGCCAGCTAAGAGGAGAGAGAGGCCGAAAAAAACACAAAGGCACAATGGCAAAAGCACAAAGTACAGAGAGGCGTCCACATCGTAGAGACCCACAAAGCAAACTCCACTGATATTGTCCCCTTCAACTTTGTTCATTGCGAGGAGCATAATGGTTAGAAAACCAGGAATTCCCCACGCAACAGCGTGGAACCACATGGCCTTTTGTGTGATAGCTTCACAGCTCCATTTCCTTCCCGCTGCAAGGAACCAAGTGATTGTGAGAATCACCCACCATATAGTTCCTGCCATAGTGAAAAAATACAAAACCATGAAAAGGACGGTACAGGCTTTGTTTTGGGAGCCAAGAACAACTGTTTCACCAATTTCTAACTTCTCATCTGCCTCATTACAGGCAGTTCTGTTCCCAAGCAAAAATCCAATAAAGTACATGAGAGAGACTATGCTGTAACAGACGGAGTAATAGATGATGGGCCTCTCTGGGTACCTGAATCTTTTAACATCAATCAGAAAAGTTAAGAAGGTGAAAAGCGTAGCACAAAGACAAAAGATCGAAACTATTCCAATGAAGCTTTTCGCAACATCCAATTCATAATTTTTGAAGTACATGTTGGGACACGGAGGTGCACACTGATCAATTCCCAGAAACTTGTAGCCTTGTCCATTGGTAGTGTGTAGGTGTCGTGGACACCAGAATCCATAGTCCCTTCGGGTCTGCACCTGGGTCTTCTGAGTTCCATGGACATTTGCGGTTACCGCAGCAGTGGCAGGAACGGTCTCATCACAATTGACTAGTCTACATAAATAAATAGAAGGGGAAAGATCTTAACATCCCTCATTCTCAACCAGAGTTATTTCTAAGAAATATATTAAAAAATAAATCTGATTCTAAGCATTGCTAAATTTTACAGATAATGCATCATTATGGAAAAAAAAAATCAGCTGGCATTTAAAGAGACTTCAAGTATTTTCAGTTCAGAAGACTTCAAACAACGATTCAACTGTTGCTCTTTAGCTGTTGTGTTATTGTTTATGAAACTACTCATATTGCAATTATTCTTTTAGTCTTAAATTCTACTAAAATTTTCCATCCATACATAAAAAAACACCTACTGTAAATATTTTTTTAAAATATAGATAACCAACTGCAGGAGACAACAAACAATCTTGGCAAAATGCAAGCTTCAACTGAGGAACAAAATGAAGGCTGACAGTCTCTAGAACTCATTTATGACTAGTACAGGGTTATTATCTTTTTGGTGTTATAGTGATATTTCACTGTTGAAACAATAAAGCTACTCAACTGAAAGAGACAAAAGCAGAAAAGCACTGTAACAAATGATTGCTATTTTAGCATTTTTTCTTTTAGTCTCATTACATTTACTTAAAAATTGCTCAAGGGTTTACTCGGACACAACATATGACCTTTCTATATGGCTAATATCGTATTAGCAGTGTTGGACATATCTTCAGACTAGATTACATAAGTATAGCAAACATGTAAGCATTCGGTCAAAACGGGATTTACATGTATACGCATTCTGAGCTTAAGCATGGATTTAAACACAATTCACACACCTCCTTTTGAAGTAAGATTCCACTATCTCAGAATTGCTATATGTCAAACATTATTACAAGTCCCTCAATGTCAGTTTGCAAGCTCAGCTTGAGCTAAAAACCCCTTCAGTTTTTTATTTCTCTGCATTATCATGCTGTCCAAATAAATCCAGACTAATCATTAGGAAAACTGATTCTGTAGCAGATTCTTTCATTAACCAGAGGCTGGAGCAGTATGCACAGGAACAGTGCAAACTTTATTCACCCATGTGAATGGGCATTATGTACATCTGCAAGAATACAAGAGAGTGAATCTCAGGATTCCAGTTACTGCCCACTCTCCTCAGGCCAGCTCCTCTTCCACAGGCTCCAGCAGTGAGATCTCTGCTCTCGTAAGAGTATCCATCATTACGTGGACTCCTCTGTGTTGGCTATTGGGGAGACATCATTTCACATATGAACAGAGTCAGTTCATTTTCAGTAAATGCCAGCAGTTATAATTTAAAGCTGCAGCAATTCCTGCAAAATGTAATCTGATTTAAAGTATCATTTGAAAGACATTAAATAATTGAATCCACCTGCCATTTTGCCAATTTTTCAAAACAATTCTTCTAAGACATGTGTTGAATGCTGAAAAGAACTGCTGCAGAACTTTGTTGTAAAAAAACCCAACAAAACACAAGCAAGAAATACAGGTGATGATTTGAATAATTAAGAAGTTTTAATAAAAATATAGCTCTATGCATAAGCATTGTAGGGTCACCAGTGGTGAGGAGGCTACAGCAAGGTGATATTTAACATTCTGCCTCAGATTTTCAATACAAACTAGGTCAAATATCAAAATATAACCCCCACCACCTGTCAACATGAAAAATACATCACCTGGTACATTCCAGTTCTTCAGGCCATGCGATTCCAAAAGTGTCTATCAACTGCTTACAGTCAGAATACACTTTCTCGCAGAGGCTTCGACAAGGGTGAATCACGTGAACTTGCTCCAGGCAGGCAGGGACAAAGGCTTTGCACAGAAATGTGTGGACGTCTGGCGAACAGTGAAGATTCATAAGTGTAAGAAAAGGCTAAGAGCAAGAAAAAAGGCTTTAATTAGCAATTTTAAAAAGATAATTCAAGGCACCAAAATTAACTTTTATCGCTATAGCTCACGTGTTCCCCTGTAGGTTTGAAGAAATACTAGAAAACAGTATTTGTTCAGCAGATGTGCACAAGTAAAACCCAGTGGCCTGCACAATGAGAAGCTCTGATGGCACTTCCAGCCCAGCCTCTGTATCTTGGCCAATTTAACTACTCAAAGTTGATTTTTCCTATTTGACAGTATTAGAAATCTGAAAGGTATTACAAAAGCCCAAGAACTTTAAAATGTATTCTATGATAGGGTAAAACATTAAGTTCCCACATTCACCAGTCAGCTTCTAAATAAATACCCTGAGACTTTTTTTTTTCCCCTGCAGTTTCTGTTACATCGCATTTTCAGTCCTAAGTGGTGTGTTGCACTCATCATCTTCCCTCACACTAGAGATTTGGGTTTGATTAATGTATTCCAAATATAATTATTCCACATTTTTCAAACACTCAATTGCAAAAACCTCAACATGACTGAGAATTTCTCTACCTGTATTACCAAGCATTGAACAGTTGATGACTGTTCTTAGTAAAGAATTCATAGAATGAAGCTTAATACAAACCATTTTTCTCCCTCCTCAGTTCATTCAATTCTTCATTTATAGACAGACTTTTAAGGGGAAAAAAAAGCCCAACCTTCCTTCTCTACATTCTTTCAACTTCTTAATTAGGGATAATTATTTTAGCTGAAATACTACTATATGTGCAAACCTCAGACAATCCAAAAGGTGTTGGTCATTTTTGCAAGTGCTGCACCGTTGTAAAGGCAGCTTACCAAAGGAAGCCCACAATGATAAGCTACCTGCATCTCTCTTGTACGTCCAAGTTGGCTATGGCCTCTAAAACATGGGGGCCAACAGGGAGCGGAGGAGCTGGGGGGTTGTGCGAGGAGGCCCTTGTGTGCGCAAGTAGAAACAAAACTAATGAAGCCAACCACGTGTCAGTGACCTGTTGGTAACTCTGAGCAAATGGATACTAGATCATGGATCATACTAGTTAGGGTCACAGGGTGCCAGGCACTGCCAGCACACAGGGAAGTACACAGTGTGCTGCTGTTTGACTCACATGGAAGTGTTGGGACACAGACAGGCTTGTTCCTGTAGCGCCCACTGACAGGACAAGGGATACGTTACCCCTTGTGTTCCAGCACAAGCTGGAACACAGGAAGCTCCACTTACATATCCGAAGAAACTTCTTTCCTGTGAGGGTGATGGAGCCCTGGCACATTGTGCCCAGGGAGGGTGGGGAATCTCCTTCTCTGGAGGTTTTCAAACCCAACTGGACATGTTCCTGTGTGACCTGATCTAGGGAAATCTACTTTAGCAGGAGCGTTAGACTAGATGATGTCTAGAGGTCCCCTCCAACCCTCACCATTCTCTGATTCTGTGTAAACCAGCTAACCTAAACACTGTCCTGAGGAAATTAACCAATGGCTAAGGGTGAAACCCATCAGTGGGATCATGACAGCCTAAGTCCTTTGTAAGTAGGCTTTGTGATGAAGCACTTCTTGTGTCTTGGGAAAAGGAAACCTCTGTATCACACGTAAAGAGTCAAATCATGCACTGGGAAAGCTGAAACAATATTTAACACTCTTTGAAATGTACTGAAAAGTAGGGCCACTGCATGGAACTTTCAAAGTGGGAAAATCTTTTAGTAATACTTCTATTTAGGAATATTTTTATTTCATTCTTTGCTCTTAACAGCTATGTCTCTCAAGCATTCAACCAATGACTGGTAAAGGAAGGATTAACTTCTGAGTCCAGAATGGCATCGTTTTGTCAGCTTTTAAGTATCCCAAATACATATTTTTTAATATATCTATATATCTCCATATCCAAAGAGCAAGTCTTACTAATGAGCATGCAGCTGAAAAGACAATGATATATAAATTTTCCCCTTTCAAGTGTAATGTCTACAGATCCTCAAGGGACCTTTGTAATAATCATAGGAATGAGGAGAGGAAGGAAGAAGATAAAGCAGAGCAAGAATGACATTAAAATGCTTTATTAAAAAGCAAAAAAAAAAGTTGGCATTATCCTTCAGAGCACTCCAGCTGCATGCTGCATCTGCAGATGCCATTAACAGCAGGCACACAGAAGCCTGATCCCCTCCAGATGTCTGCTCTGAGCTGCCACTGCAGCAACCCAAGACCGGAGTATTGTGTGACAAGGAGAGAGGTATAGCTTTGGTATAATGTGCTCCAGTTTCAAAAGTGGGATTACCTCTTAAATTCTACATGGCTTCAGATGAAAAAAAAAAAAAGTCAGGAATTAATCCTAAATGAATTAAATTTCCTTTGCCTAATTATGATGCTTGTTTTCTTTTCAACTACGTTGTATTTGCTCCAATGGTTAATTTATGTTAGCTCTGTTCTTCCTGGCACTTAGGATAAAACAAAGATAAGATCCTAGTTAGTCATGCACAACTCCTACAGAAATCAAGTTTCTTTTTGAAATTAGGTCTTGCAGAAATATTCTTGATTGTTGTCTTTTTTCCATTTTGTTACCCACAGTTCATTTCAATTGACATGAAATAAAATTCACTTTCTAGAGCGAGTTTCAGGGTACCAGTAAAACAGCAACATTTTCCCTGGAAAGCAATAGTTTTTTTAAAAACCCACGGTATTCATATCTATGAAATTAACTCTGTCTACAGAGGTATTGTACTAGCTATCTTGGTAACAATTTTTAAATAGCATTTTCCAACAGAGCTAACAAGGTTACACATTGTAAGTTTGCTTCCTTGATAGAGCAAGAACACATAAAGAAAGTGATATCTGGTGGAGAAAGTCAGGACACAAACCAAACCTTTACAATTCTAACAGAGGTTTTCATCATATGAAGACATTTGAAATCTAAAACATCACAAGAATCACTACACAATAATACCAGAAGAGGATAATTAGTGAAAATTAAATGTTTGCAAGAATTTTACCACAGCATTTTGTCATTGGCTAAATACTGTTATTCTATTTAAATGCAAAACTGTCATAACAGATAAATACAAAAACCACAAAATTTCAGGAAGAAAGCTATGCTCAGCCTGTAATTAGAGTCAAAATCTGAGGTCCTGGCTGCTAAGACTAATTGTTCCTACAATATTTCTTTCAGCTTGCTAAAAATACTTACCTTTTGACACCTGAAAGCATGAACATAAGAGCAGGGAGTCTGATGTTCTGAAAACATAAGCAGACAAACTGTGCATTTAGCTGGCCACCCCATCCTTACCTCGGCTGGTAGCAAGGAGGGTAGATAAGGTGACATCCCTCCTAGTTTCCTACAATCAACGGCTTAGGAAGCCAGCTGCAGGTTACACCACCACCACAGTGTAATACCATAGTGGTGTTGTGGCACTGACAGACCTCCTTTCTGCCTAGAACACACGTAATCCCTTTTACAATCATTTACACTTATGGCCCTTGTAAAATACTATGGCAGTAAGTTATGGCATATAACTTAATCAGGCACTACTGAGAAAATGCTGCATTTTATTTGCTTATTGTGACTCCTGGTTTTGCAGATTACTACGGATTACTCTCTACTTTTTCCATATAATTTTGCCATCCTGTTATAATTTAAATATTATATTTCTGTGTTAGCATAATAATGTTTTAAACTTTTCTTTCTATTCCTTTCATAACACACTTTGCCTTCTACTTGCCTTGACTACATTTGAACACTGAACTCGCATTGCCACAGTGCAAACAAAAACTCTTTTCTGAGTGACAGTAATTAATATAGTACTTGTGCCCATCTTCTTGTATGGATAGTGGGGGTTATTTTGCGCCATATTCATCACTCTGCATTTATAAACACCAAATCTCACCTACCATTATATTGTCCAATTCTACCTATTGCAAGACCTTTCTGCAACTCTTTCTTTTTCCTCAGGAAGTTCACTATCCATCCCTCTTGTAAAGCATTTATGAATTAGCTGTGCATCAGAGGCTTCAGTAGACATGAGTAGAGGGAACTACTTTAGTCATTGATTTGCTATAGGATGAAACTATCAGCTAATGATTTAATATTCTTCAAAAAACATTTATTTACTCCTACTTTTCTTGCTCTTTAGGCAGGCATGGGTAAAGAAAGTCCTCCTTGGCTTAACAGCATGGTTTCTTTTACTAACATAGGTTATGGCCACGTCAAAGCCTTTTTGGAAACTGTACTATATTGGCTGAACCACCCCTTTCAATAAATGTATTGAGTCCCTCAAAAAATTCCAAGAGATTTTACATGCAATAAGTTCTCTCAACCAAAAAATACCCTGTAAAATGCAAAACTTTGTTTTACAAGTCCGATTTGTGTGTGCTTGAAGCACAGATTTATTTTCAGAAACTGCATACTTTTACCATTTAAGAGCAGCAAAAGAAGTAGGGAAGTGGACCAGGAACTTGGAAAACAATGAGGTATCTTTAAATGTGGGCTTCCCTTCCAGCTAGCCAATTTGGAAATGTTATGTTATAGAAAAGAATAGGTCTGCATTTCCTGACGGACCATAAAAGCAAAACCTTAGCAAAACCAAAGTATTTTCTGCTCCAGCTGCCTGGCCTGTGAGCAAAAAGTGTAAAGCAGAGTTCACAAGCTCACTGACAGTAAAAGTCAGTTGCTTCAAGGCTGCATTATCTGGGCCACAGGTGTCCCAACTACCAAACTTTTTTTAAGTGATTCGTTGGCTAACTTGCACACAAGTACACACTTGTGTCTTGAGCATCCGAGTCTGGGATTAAACTCAGAATCTAGTACCATAGTTCTCTTCAGAAGTTCAGGATCTGCAGGTGGCACAATCACACAAAACAGGTTCTTCTAGAAAACGGAGGTACTTGGCATTCCTAGCATTAGCAACCACTGCCCTGTCACATGAAGAGTAAAGATGAAAACCTGCAGATTTGGTGATGGCACTGCTAGAGTAAAATCAGACTCTTAAAACAAAGAATGGGACCTCATATCACAGAATCTTAAGGGTTGGAAGGGACCTTGAAACATCATCTAGTCCAACCTCCCTGCCAGAGCAGGACCATCTAGAGTAGCCAATATAAATCCTACAACAAAAACTCTCATGTTTCTGCCAATAGGAAACAAAACCAAATAAGAGAGAAACTAGAATATGCTAGTAATCTACCATAAAAACCCCTAAGAAATAACAGTTGTAGCAAAAGAAGAGGGACCGACTGCATCAAGCAATAGCAGTGAAGAACTGAGGACTGTGGGTTGCAGACTTTCTACTGTTTTGGCACTGGGCACATGCCCTGTACACAAACCTCCCAGTGCAAAAGGGTCGTTCAGACCCTGAACCCAGGGAAGCAAGTGTGAACTCACCATGGATCTAATACCAGAGGGAGCAGAACATCACTAGCCAGTGAGAAAAACATCCTCTGCACTTAGCAAAACACCAACACCTTACTTGGTAATTCCTATGAAGTATGATTCTTTATGAAGTATGTCTAATGTCATATAT
Organism: Colius striatus; assembly: GCF_028858725.1. Classification (NCBI taxonomy): domain Eukaryota; kingdom Metazoa; phylum Chordata; class Aves; order Coliiformes; family Coliidae; genus Colius; species Colius striatus. The sequence goes on along the minus strand of NC_084762.1, from coordinate 76,546,754 downwards.
TCTCCAGAGGCAAAGCCAAACTAATCTCAGAAATCTGGTTATTCTGTGGTCCTAAAAACAGTAACATGACTGAGATGACTGAAAACAAATGGTGCAGAGTACAGAATAGATGGCTAGGTGCAAACACATTCTTAAACACACTTTCCTAACAAGTAAATTGCAACCTAGAACTGCTGGAAATCTTGTGCTCAGCATGCATTTGTGATTTGTACTTAGTGGGTTTACAAATCCACGACATAACAGAAACAAGTTCATTATTCCTGCTAGACAGTGCAGATGTTCTGTCCCACCTTATCTCTGTGTTATCGTAAAGTATTACCAGAGATGATTAGATGTCTCTAGGGTTAGGATGTAGAATAACTACTAACTTATGTTAAAACAAGCAAGTGAAAATGTTCTCCTGTACTCTGCTGATTAATGTCACTAACAACCTACTCTCCTGATCACTCAAGTCTAGCTACCAAGTTAAAACACTTAGCTTAGTTTGTCTAGTTAACACTGAGGTTAAGCAAGGTAAACAAGGAGAAGGATCAACTGTCTCAGTGTTGAGCAATTGTACAGTTTGACTCAAAGGAACATGTCTGGAGTCTGTTTTGCCCCGGAATCATAATTGGCAGTGAGCCCTCCCTGCCCTTGTCTCAATCCACAACAACCTTGCTTATCTTTTTTCCTCCCATCTCGCTGGGGCCTCTGCCATCCTAACAAGCGTAGGGGTAGATGGAGGACAGTGAGCAAGAGACTGTCATGGTGCTTCATTGATGGCTGGGCAAAACCACATCACTTTCATAACAAGATAATCTGCTGCAATTAAAGACGGTGAAACAAGTATGACATGGTTGATTTAACCCTAGACCACTGTCAATAGAGTTATTCTGGATTGGATGTGAAGGAGATTAGTATCATACCCAGAGAGAGTAATGCCTTCATACAGTTCTCAAATGGCTGGCAAAGGTGCCAATTTGCTAATGGCCACAGTGAACCAGCTGCCAAGACTCCCCAACTTCTCATTCACATATAATTAATTAAATCGTGATAAATAAATGTCCCGACATATGAAACTAAATGAAAGATGAAAGTTTCAAGTTTTATTAGATTCAAAGCAAGTTACATTCATGGATTTAGACCCAAGGCAAGTTAAAGACGCTTTTAAGTTGGTATGCAAGGATTTAGAAACTATTTTGCAGGAGACTAACACGATTTAAGTGTCAATGTCTTGTTGCTACCTGTCTGCCAGAAGTTGTTATGTAACAGCAGTGCTGCAAAACAGAAATGCAGGTGCAGCTCATGAATGTTAGTGCAATGTCAACCATCCTTTAAACTACCAGTGAAAATGGCATGAACTAATTTGGGGGCCCACATACTCCATGTTACTACCTGAGTTGTGGGAAATAATAGAGTAGCAACTATCAGTCCTAATTTATATTTTCTAAACCACAGGTAACTACAATATAAGTTTTTCAGGACTAAAATTCATTGATAATAATATTTTAGATACAAATACTGGTTTAATAGACATCATTAGGGCATACTAATCTGACAGTGACAAAAGCAAATCGACACCACGTCAATTTGGCTTTCATTTTAATAAGCTGCTTTTAAAGAAAATAGCATTATTTTCTGAAGTTTTCATAAAAGAATTAAGGCAAATTATGTTTCATTTAAAAGCTTATCAAACATTTTAATGTAATTCATTAAATGTAATTCATTTAGCATTTATACAGATAAGAGTGAACTCTTTTGTGGTATTAGAAGGTAGGCCACTCTTGTAATCTAAAAAATAAAATAGAAGAAAGAAAAAGGTAGTACATAAGACAGTGGACCAAAAATGCTGTTCTGCAACGAAAGATGTTTGCAAAGATCATAGAATCATAGAATGGTAGGGGTTGGAAGGGACCTTTACAGATCATCTAGTCCAAGTCCCCTGCAGAAGCAGGGTCACCTAGATCAGGTATCATAGGAACATGTCCAGGCGGGTCTTGAAGACCTCCAAGGAAGGAGACTCCACGTCCTCCCTGGGCAGCCTGTGCCACTGCTCCCTCACCTGAACAGTGAAATATTTTTTTCTTATATTTAAGTAGAACTTTGTGTGTTCCATCTTCATCCCATTACCCCTTGTCCTGTTACTAGCTACTATAGAAAAAAGGGATGTCCCAACCTCCTGACACCCACCCTTCAGATATTTATAAATGTTAATAAGATCCCCCCTCAGTCTCCTCTGTCTCCTCTTCTCCAGACTAAACAGCCCCAGTTCCTGCAGCCTTTCCTCGTATGAAAGATGTTCCAGTCCCCTGATCATCTTGGTTGCCTTGTGCTGGACTCTCTCCAGCACTTCCCCGTCCCTCTTGAGCTGGGGAGCCCAGAACTGGACACAGGACTCCAGATGAGGCCTCACCACGGCAGAGTAGAGGGGGAGAAAAACCTCCCTTGACCTGCTGGCCACACTCTTCTTCATGCATCCCATCAAGATGCATCCCATCCCATTGGCATTCTTGGCCAGGAGGGCAAGACATGAGCTTCCATCTTTGTCCTTCAACTGAACAGCAAAGGCAACACATGCACTTGGACTTTCAAAAGGCTCTGATCAAAGCATGGGGACACTTTGATGTGCAACAGTTGATAGACTGAACTGTTCCCAGCAGTCTGCTCATCCAACAGCTGAACAGCCACGGGAATTGCCAACTGCTCAACACTTAAAGCATCATCCTTCAGAAGGCAAAGTCAGCTGGCAGCCCATCTTAAAAAAAAACCAACTGTGCTGGAAACTCCAAGCTAAACTAGGCAAGGATGGGTTCAGATCTCAGGCTGTGCAGCTGCTCAATCAGCTGAATTAATCATCTAAACATTCAGTAATTTGCAACAACATCGTGAGCATATTTGCAAACTCTTCACCATCATTCACCCCAACACACACAATATACTTTGAGAGATATATACATATATTAAAAAATGTATGTAAATATTCAGGTCTGAAACATCCTACTAGCTATTTCAAGTTGATGAGAAATCCAACCAGGCTAAGGACAAGACACATGGGGGAAGGTTTTCAAAGGTTAGTAAAGCAGCAAGGCACTCAAGTACTTTTAAAAACCCAAACAAACTCCCATAAAGTACTCCAGCACCACAACTGGGCACTAAACTTGCTATTGCCAGTACACATATCCACAGAAAGATAAAGTAGGCTAGTCTGCATTTTACTTCTGTGGGCTCCAGACTATTTTGCATTAACTAACAACTACAAAATTTCTTTTGTAGTAAACCAACTTAGTTCCATGTTCTCCCTTTAAGTAATTTAAAGTGCAAAATAAAAAATGCAGATATTCTTGTATTTCTGAACTACAGCAAAGGTTAGAAACAACATAAACAGAAATATTTCATCTCACCAAGAAGTTATTCTGAAGCAAACTAAAACATAAGTATTTGAATGCTTCCCAAAATAGCTTGCAAAATTCACAGCATTTTGTGGCTCTAACCTAAATTATAGCTTGATCTAAATTATAGATATTCCAGCCTCTGAAATTTACAGTCCAAACCAAACATAAATTTTCCCAAGCACTACAGAACTGAACTATTTATAGAAAGTTTTCAATTATATATGTTTTTATCTCCATGTATACTATACAAAGCATAAAAGACACGACAAATACTAGTTAACTGAAGGAAATTATATTGTGGGCACTCAAACATCTTAAGTCTAGACAGAGGTTCATTACATGTGGACTGTGGTAGCAGAAGAATCTCAATCTGAAATTCTTCATGTATTTGCCATGTATTACAGGAGTAAATAGATTTAGTACTGAACTTTTGCATAGAATACAATTTAGAAGATTACCAGTAATACTGTTGATAGACTGCCTGCTACCTATAAAAAAAACCTCCACTCTTGCAGGGAATTCCAGCAGAAGTTGTTATTGCAATGGTTCAATAACAAACTCCCAAACCAAAAAAAAAAACCTCCAGACCAGATTCATGTTTCCCCGTCTTTGTGGGTGTGGTGACACACTTTACCAGAACAGCACTACCCAAGTATTTTCTTCCTTGCCTACTCCATGCATAAACTGCATCAGGAAAATCTCAGTTATGGTAGGATTGACCATAGCAAACAATCTTCTGCCAGTCTTCTGCAACATCATGTAAAGCAATCAAGGGTCAGATCCAGAGAGGGGACTTGCTATTGCAACAGAAACTTGTGGTGCCTAACTTCCTTGCACTTCACTAAGTCCTCACAACAGTTTCCCCTATCTGCTGTCCACATAGAGAGGCATCCACTGCACACAGAGGATAACCTCACAACCAGAACCAAATGCTCAAGAGGAGTAGGAAGCAAACAGTACATATCACCAAAATTTAGGCAACTAATGCCACACTCCATGGCAGCATTTATGCAAGAGACTACTTCTCAAAATGTGCAGGGATCTATTTTTGGACACTCGCTTTGATAGTCCATAATATAAAAATATAAGCAGTCTTAAAGATAGCTTAAGTCACTATGCTCATGGAAGAGAAATTGGGGATTCTATTTTACTCAGCATTTAAGTATTTTAAATAAGGTGATAAAGGATCAACAGAGAAAATACAGAAACATTTCTGTGTCGGAAGCTCATACAGTCTGCAGTTAGAGATCTACCTGTCATCGCCAACTCAGTCTGGAAGGGACAACTGGTCACCTCCCCTACAAGTTACTTAACTCCCCTTTTCTAAACCCAAGTCATGCTAACACTAGGAGAATACCAGAGCATTTGATGCCCTTTACTATCACAGACTTACTGGGATGGCAAGAAAGCCAGTTCTGTGGATGCAAAGGCACCTGAACCAGCTCTGCACAGATCAGCATCAGCCAAGCCAGATGTCATTTCTACATGGCTGCTGATCCTGCTCAGAGTCCACACAGGGACACAGTTACACAGCACAACACCTTTGGCTCAAAGCTGATCCTCTTTGACTAGAGGAAGTGCAGAAAGCCACACTGCTGCCTGCATCAAGTTTTCTACCCTTCACAGACCTTGGCTAGCCATGCTGTTGTTCAGGTGGGAGTAGAGATACCATACAGAGGGTGGAAAATCTCATGACCTAAAAAGTTAATTCTCATGCTAACAGGGAACAAAACTGCTATCTTCATCTTTAAAAATCCAACAAAACAAAAAGTAACTGTATTCATTGATTTCTTACCTATATCTCCTAAAAACGAGACAGTTTGTCTCATGGACAGCCAAATTGTGTATCTGTGTTTCAAGGTATGACCAACTGGAAATATCAGAATCAGAACACAGAGTTAAGAACTACAGGTGGCAAGGAAGGTAACTGCAGCTTCATGAGCTTCAACTCAGTCCCCTGACATGTGCATGCCTGACTGTCATCGTCTCTTACATCACAAAGTGATTAGCAAAAGATTACAGAAATTAGCGATTTTAACAGTTTTCATGCAGTACAGAATCAAATACTTTCCTGACCTTCAAAAAAAATTGGCTTAGTCCCTAGAAAATCTGCACAAGTCACTTCTGCCATGCACACGGCTTGACAAGGAGGAGAGGATCTTCTGAATGAATTCTCAGTGACACGGGAACACAGACCAACACCAGTCAGACAAAGCACTAATAACGAATGACCTGAGAGTCTGAACCACAAACCAGAGACAGTTCAAAAGAACAATGGAAAACTGGATGGCAGCCTCAGTTTGTCTGTGTTTGAGAAGCTTTCACCATGTAGCCAGCCAGCTTTCTATATACCTAGCATTCCACAGCTGCCATCAATTTTTATCCAGAGTAATTTTCTGTAAAATCATTGCCTCTGGGAAGACCGGTGTGCATGCAAAATGAAAAAGCAGACTTTAAATTCCCTTCTGTAACTATCACCTTCGCTACAGCTTGAAAACATTAAAAGTTATTGTTATTATTATTAATATTTATTTAAAATAGATCATTATTGTAATAGGAAAAGTAGCATTTCAGATTTAAAAAAAATGATACGTAAAATCTCTTTTTGAAAAAAAAAAAACAAAACAATACCTCATTCCCAAGTATTTGTGGGAAATGGTTCTTCCCTTCCACAGAGGGTTGTATATGTCTTTTGTAGAATTTTAAAAATTTATTTTAATGAAGATAAAATGTCTAAAACAATTATAAACTGAGTAGTTATAGATTTTTGCTCTGGAGAGATATTTATGCATCTTCATTATATGACTTTTATTTATTAACCTTTATTTACTCTTGATTTTTATTTATTCTGAGACACAGGCCATCCTAAGAGGAAAGAAATCCAGCTTGCTTTTAAATAATAAAGAAATACCCAAATGCTAAAGCATTGCTGAGGCAGGTGGAAAAGAAAGAAGTAAATTATTTTACCCCATTACTTTATGATCACCTCTTACTTCCTCCAAATGCAAGATACCCAAAGACAAGAAGGGGATCTCTTAAAGCTAATGATGTTGCTACAGCAGTCTCTTTCTGCATGCACTGCCTCACATAGTCTCTCCTCCATCCCTCCAAAATCTCTACCCAAATCCTTGACACTTTAAATATCCTGCCTCTTCCTGCAAGTGGTATCAAAGAATCAAAGGTGAGAGTTTCCCAACAGTTCATTGCTTTCTGTAGCACAGAAAGAAGTAACTTATCACTGCTCAATGGGACAACCTACTGTGTGTTTTCACTTACCCCTCCCAGAAGGAAGTCTAAAAGAAACAGGTACATCCTCAGCATTTCCATCATGCTGCAGAAATCTTCACTCATGAGTAATGAGCGCTGGAGGGAGTCCACAAGCCATATTATTGCACTGTTACCTCTCAAGCAGTCAAGGACTCAGATTTCCTTGTCTTCACTTTCCCAAGTGGCTCTGATAAAGAGGATGCATCCACCTCCAAATAAGAGGCAACATGCCTCTTTCTCTTCCTTTTCCCCCTTACCCCAGCACCTCAGTCCTAGGCTGCTGCAAGCAAAAGGCTGCACACACTGGAGGTGGGGGAGGTCACCCCCAAGGCAATACTGTAGCACCTTGCAGCTGAGGTAGCACTGGGGAAGGCTAACAGAGAAACTACACCATGCAAGTAGTCACTGACCACAAAGGACGTGGAAGAGGACTCGAGTAGCCCTTGGTCCACACCACCCACAACTCACAAAGGATCACAAGGCTTTAGGCATGGGACTGAGGTGGCAATTTCTGCAGCAGACCTTCCATTTTCCTCCACAATTGCCAGACTGCTGACTATAGTGACAATTGGGGCAGATGCATGAAGGGCTGTAAGAAGTTAAACTAATCCTAGAGAGACCTCCAACCTTACAACTGCTATTCATTTCCATCCACGGTCACCTAAGCATTCAAGGGATAGTGGTAGGTAGCACACTCAACATAGCAAGGTATCTGCTGAGACCCTTCCTGTCCTCCTCAGTTCTGAGTGCCTGTATTAAGCCAGTGTTTCACTGTTAGACCCCAGTGCCCATTTTATTGGCCATGGCCCTGCCATTATCTTCCCTATTTCTCTTGTTTCAAGAGCTCAGATACTTTTTCTTATAACCTTTTATCTAGTCATCTGTGGGCCACGTTAACCTTCAGTACACAACATTTTGTTTGTAGCTTCAGGCATACTCCCCAGAGAGATTCCTCACCCTGATGGATTCTTAAGCTTTGCTCAAAATGGTGCACCTTGTACCTTCCCAGCAAAAGCTTTGACTCATGTGGAGCAGTACAGAGCTGGAAGTCTGGGTAAATGGGTATTGCTAGGCCATCATAGGGCTGCATGGATAAAGATACTTTCTGAAAAGCTGCTTTACATTTTTTTTTATGCAGAATAAACATGGAGAGCTTGGATACCACATGCTCTGTGAACAGGAGAGTGGCAGTTGCTGGTACTGAAGAAATCTGGTTATGCAGGCCCTCTAGGGAATATAGTATGAGCCAAACTGAAAAGGATGTGGTTATTCTCTGAAAGAACTTGATCTACCAGAACTTTAAGCACAGGAAAGATGGAGGTTGGTTGTTTAGGTTTTTTGTTTTGGTTTTTTCCCAGGAAGCTCTTGTGTGTTTCACTACAGGGATGGAAAAGAGAGGTATCTTCAGTAAGATGATATCCTTTCTGTCCTGCAGAGACTCATTATCTAGGCCTGGTCCCTGTGCCTCTATACTATAGCAAGTTTCTCTCCCCATTTTTACAGTAGCTACTTACACTGCTCTAATGCTCCTCTGCACACCTCCACTTCTTCAATAGCTAAGCAGAAAGCAAGCAAGTCTCTGCCCATCTCCACTATGTAGTTTGGGAGATGAGGGCAGACAGATGCATCTTTTCCTCCAGCAACTAAGTTACTACTGTAATGCAGCAATCACAGCTACATACAATACTCAGAAATGTCCAAAAAGGCAAGAGGAGATAGTGCAGCCATATTTGCCCAAAATGGAGGCAAATCAACAACAAACATTGAGAGTAGAAGTAGAAACCTTTGTGACACAAATGCTCCCACTCCCTCTGCTTTGGAATGGAGTACAGAATTATTGAGATGACACAACAGTAGTTGTAGAAATTGACATATTTAATCATTGCCTTGTCACATTGCCATGTGCTCCTTTCCTGGACCATTTGTGTCACCCATAAGCTGTCATCCAGGACATCACATCCAACTTGCCTACAGAAAACTAACCTCACATTCCACTGCCACTGGCATGCTCCAAGGGCCTGGGCTCTGTACAGCCCTACCACCCATGCAACACTGTGGGCAAACAGCATTTCCTGGTTGCAGGAAGGCACCTAAACCCCACAAGGACCTCTTCAGAAAGAGTATGGCATCCTCCTCCATTCTTAGGCTAGAGCTGTAAAGGACATAAGCATTATGAGCCTTGCACAGATGCCTACAAGCATACCTTGGTGGCTCACCAATGCCTGCAAGACAATCGAGATGCTGTTGCCAGAGCTGCTGTGGGCCAATACATTGATGTGAGCTGTTAACAAAATGCTTAATCCTACACAAGCTAAGCATACTTGATGAATGGCCTCAGTACTACAGGTAACAAGCACTTTTAGTGGTTGTAATTTAGTGTACCCACAGGAATAATCAGCAAAGATGGTTTATGAACGTGTTGCTATAAGAACTAACGATGGCTTACATTTCCTTGGAACACTCGAGACCAAGAGTGTGCAAAAGTGAAAGCATCCATCCCAAATTTGTACAGTATTGTACAAAATGACACCGAGACGTGTATAATGACATGGTTTTGACCTCTTAGCCAGAACTTTTCTACAAGCAACATAGTGATGTTCCTTCTCTTGAAGTTTTCAAAACCTGCCTGGACATGTTCCTGTGTGACCTGATCGAGGTGAACCTGCTTCAGCAGAGGGGTGGACTAGATGATCTTTAGAGGCCCCTTCCAACCCCTATCATTCTGGGATTAAAAAGAAAATTATTTGCATCCAACGACTCTATTTCTAGACATCTACCCAGCACAGCAGTCAGTTGTACTGTTTTGTATTTCCCATGATCCATATGAAGTGTCTATTAAAATACACTTTGCCAGTTTTCATTTAACAATTAAGCCATATCAAAATATTGTGCAATCACCACTTTGTTCTGATTCACTAGAAAAGTTGTCTTTATCTCAAGTAACATACAATGTACAGCATGCTACATTTCCCCCTTTTTACAGAAGCCTTCCCTGTCCATTAGTACCAGTGATATATGGCAAAGAAGCAGCAAAAATGTTATAACCAGAACATGAATTCAAGAGCCTCTTTTGCTTGTCCACACCTATGCATCCTTTCTCCAACTTCAGCTCTTAAGCAGCACCAGGGACAAAACCTAAATTGTTTTCTTAACTAAAGCTGAGCTTCCAAAAAATTAAGAGCAGAGTGATTTAAACTGCAAGTAATAGTGTAATGTACTACACCAAACACTGCCTACATGGAGTAAATGTGAGCAGCAGGATGCCTGCCTTTAAAATGTTACAGGAAATTTGCACCTGTGTTATTTTGCAGAACACCCCAGTAGCCACATTCTACACAAAAAAGTGTTTATTTCCACCAAACTCACAAGCTACAGAAGGTGTCAGTTTCCTCCTCCCTGTGTGTAAATACACACATATATGTACTGATTTAAGCCTGCCAGACACCAGGTTTTCCATTTTCTAAAGTACTTTCATGTTGAATTAATTGTAAAATTATATTTAGTTGATGCAAGTTAAGTGATTACATTAATACAGAAGTTCTGTGAGTTAAGATTTTTAAGCTTCTGAAGACACTTCTCAATCCACTTCAAACTGGTTTTATTAGTTTAAACCAACCCTAGTTCCCAAACAATTTCTCCAGTGCTGCAGCCAGTTGCACTGAACTCTCCACAGACATACACACACATATTCTGGCACACAGTCATGAACCCAGAGTGAACGGAAAACTCACAACTGAATCATTTTTCCAGTCTCTCTGAGGTACTTCATTGTTCTCTGTGGGATATTTTCCAATGTTTTGTGTAGTCTGCCTTAAAAACACTGGCAAGCCTTTTGCCTTTGTGCTTCTACAGACCCATAGATCTTATCCAGGTCAGGAAGTTTTAAGGGCTTGTCTACAGTGGACACATTCCAGAACTACAGCAGAACAGATTAAGAGATAGAAAAAAAGAGTTACAACACAGTAACATTCTCTGCCTTGCTGGAATAAAGCCTGATGTTGACAACCTATTCCAGGATAGTTAAAGTAGGAATTACTCTGGAATTACAAGCAACTTGGTTTTGTGGATGACTATGATGGGGACTTACATCTATTTAAGTACAGCTGTAATAAACTGGCTGTTCTGCTGTGTCCATCCATTTTCCTCACCAGACAAACCCTAGACCTTTAGCCTCCCAAACTGAGCTAGCAGCAACAGAAGCAGTGTTACTGTAAACTGCTTTATACAGTAAATATCTGCAAATACTTATATTCCACTGTCATGCAGTTGTTTAGCTAACATACACAAAATTTCACACCACAAAGCCATTGGGTTTACTTTCCTAAAAGTCACTATTTGTTGCATAAACAAAACTAATCCAATCGTAAAATAAAACTTAAGTAGCCTAAACTCAATTTGCCAAGTTGAAAGACCAGAATAAAAATAAAACAGGTGAGGAAGATGGAGAGAATAACTTGAAATTACTAAGTTTCTGTTGCAGAAAATAAGATCCCAGAGGGCAATCATCAGTAGCCGGAACACCCATATCAGAAGCTGTAGGATTGAGTTAGTCTGATCTAATCAGTTCACTCTTCTGGTTTATAGCACATGATTATGAAGAGCTGATATATGTGGCAGAAATGTAAGACCACAGATCAGCTGATTTCCTGGAGGATGACAATTGCTTCACATCATCCTCTCCTGGAGGATCATAATGAAGACACCATCCTTGAAATGCTGATAACACTTTTCCAGAAAGCTGAGAAACTGCAGAGAAGACTTTGTGGTCCAGCAGATGGAAAGCACAGCTCTTTTGACTATGCAAGACTCCCCATAGCACAAAACTCCTGTAGACCCTTGAGAGCAGGTCATAGGAGAGAGGAACTACAGTTTTAGAGAGTGAACTTCACCTTCAGGTAAGACTTGTCCCTTGACAAACCTTTATTCTTTCTCCAAGCAAAGATTCCAAATAAATAATGCAAAGAAGTCTCCAGGGGAATAGAAGTAGAAAAGAGAACTAATATCAAGGCCCTTTCTGCATAAAATACTTGGATTTCTTAAAGAAGTCTCCACCATGTGCCCTGGCATTACGTGACTAGGAAGCTTGCTCAAAGTCAGTTAAGATAAAGTGAGGAAAATATTATAAGCTTCAATGTCAAACCCTAGTGTTTACATCCTAAAGTCGTGCCCAGTCTTGAGAACAGGCTGTGGGGAAGGGTGGGGAAAGAGCAAGATGGAATTAAAAACCAAAGCCTTTAAGCATTCCTACTGAGGATCAAAAGAAAGAAGTTTTAACCAACAAGCTATTAAAATTCTTTCTTTGGTATGAATGAAGTTTGGTCTACCAATTACAGAAAAATTCAAGCTCTTAAAACAACAGAATTCTCCTCTACCTCCCAACCTGCTTCAAAATGAAATTAAATCATATTTGAAAAGTAAATAGTTCCTCCTCCTCTGCTGCAACACCAAGTCCCCAGAAAAGCAGAACCCTTTGACAGTTCCAAGAAAGTTCCCTGTGGCAATCATCCATGGACAACCTATACTGGTGCCATTACCAAACACCATGTAAAAATCACATCAAAGTGTGTGACACTGGCACACACTGGTCTCTCTCAGAAAAAAGGCCAAGCAATGAACCTCCACAAACTTACCACACAAACACCAATCTAACCACTAGAAATTGATTCAACACAAGCTACAAACAGAACGGGAGGAAATTTCCCTATCCTTTCACCAGTAAAGCAGCTGCCTGAAAAACTCTGTTTGATCAAGCAGTTAGTCAACACTGCTGAATCACAAATGAAAGTAGGCAGATCAGCACACATACAGGTTCGGTAGTTTAGAAATGTCTGCACAACACTAGAGAAGTGAGGTGAACCAAATTAGAGGCCAGACAGTGGCAATGACAGGACACCAAGAAACAAATGCAACAAGGTAGGGAAATCAAATCCTAATAGACACTGCTGTTCCAGATAGCCCCCCAGTTAGCTGGCCAAGTAGCGATCAGCGACTGCAGTAGTCAGATGCGGTTTTTAGGAAGACAAAATGGAAAAAGGGAAAAAAAAAAAAGAGAAAACAAAACTCACTGCCAGGCAGTTTTTCTGAAGTAGCTGTGTGAGAACAGGTAGACCGCGTGTAACTTTCCTGAAGGCACACAGAAGGCATGCACTAAACTCAAGTTACTGACAGTTCAGAAAAGTCTGTCAAAGCAAACTAATAAAAATGGCTCTGTGGTCTCTCTGCAGTAACAGCAGCATAACTGCAAGACATGAATACTGACAACAGTTGGCTCAACAGTTGTAGTTAAGACACACCAAGTAAGAACTAACAGCATATTTGACAAGATAAAGTAGCAAACACCGTGGAAAGCACTCCTGCCAAATGATGACTGGAGAAGGCACTGCACAGAGTTTACAACTCAATGCTATAGGCTGCTTTCCAGTTTAAAAGTCCACAATTTAACTAAGATCTGCAGCTTCATTCAGTTGCTTACAAACCAGCATCATAACATTTGAAACCAGAATTTCTCACACATCTACACGAGGCTGGCAAACAGAATGCGAGACCAAAGCCTGTGCCCTTCTAGGCTGGCAGCTGGAGGCCAAACAGGGAATCCCAAATATCCCAAGCAACACTAAAAAATGTTTTGGCAGCTGAACCAAGCTCCTCCTCCAAGCTCGGTAAAGAACATGCAAATGAGATTTTTAGCAACAGTAGCTACTTACACTACAACCTAGATTTTTATATGTTTTTAAAACAGAAACTTCTTCATTTTTAACTCACTTGTGTTTCACTCTCTGCACAGCACAAGACAGTAAGCTTTTCAAGACCTGCATTAAGATGCTCCCCCTCCTCTTACCACTGAAAAGCCACTACTAAAACAGGTTTAAAACTTGTTTTACAAGCCTCTCACCTAGAGAGGCTCTTCCCCTTTATTACTACTGCTACCGGCAAAGCCTTTCCACAAGGTGGCATATTCTCAAGCGAGCCATATGTTACAGTCGGTTCAGGTGAGAAAAGTGTTTGCTTTGTATTAAATAAAAAACTTTCAAAAAGCAGGAAAGTTGCTCTTTCAGTCACAAGTTCTAGCATCCGGTCAGAAAACAACAGAATGCAAAAGCCACAATGGAGAATAGGGCTAACAGTAAGCTTAAGTATCTCTCCTTTGTGGACATAAGAGAGAAACAAAGAGGAAAGTTTTGCACTCCTTGAGTTCAGGCAGGTCAGGATATCACTAATTCTCTGTGTATCAGTGAGGTGTCTGGGCTACATGTGATGAGCTCTGTCAAACAGCCACACTGCTGTGCTACACTCATTCCTCTTCTGCTCTTGTGGATCCAAGAAAGAGTGAGGGTGTCAACAGCTCCCTCATACAGTGGTTAAAAGAAACCCAAGCAGCTCTAGTACACTCCAGAAGGACTTAAAGAAGCATCTAGTCATGAAGCATTATCTGCCTTCTGATTCAGTACAAAGGATATCATAAACCATTTCTCAATGACAAGAACAGGTTGTTTCACAGTGTTTCCATTTACATAGTACAGCAGGAGTAGAACTTACCTCCATTCGGAGTGCAGCCATGTCCTGATCATAGTGTCCCATGATGTTAGGGAAAAAGGTCATATTATAAGGCATTCCTGAGCATCTGGAAATAGTAATTGGCTCACATGTGAATAAACTGTGCCCTCGCACCAGAGTCAGAAGCAAAGTGCAAGTTGCAGAGAACAAAAGTACTCCCATTTTGACAGGATCTCCAACTTCAGCACATAGCTCTGTTCAGTAGTTATATAGACCAGCTTTGCACAGGGATAGAAACACGCATCTTCACTGGCTGCAGTGCAAGGCAGGGACATGGACGGTGTTGCAGATGGGCTGACTTCTCACCACCGTTCTCGGTGTCTCCTCATTTCGGCTGACGCGATTTTACGAAACCCCTTCTTCCTCGAGCCTGTACACTGCAGAAGCGCAACAAGACAGGGCAGAGTCATTAACAGCAGAAACGATCCGAGCGCAACCATCCACCCCTCCCCAGCCCGGGCTCGGCCTGCTGACAAGCCTGCCGGAGGCACGGCTGCTCCCGCTGGGGCCAGGGCCCCGACGCATTCCCCGCACGCCCTCCCCGCTCCGCCGGGCAGCGCCTGCGGCCGCCCCCGACCCTCGCATACCCCGCCGGGGCCAGGGCACGGCGCAGCCCGCGCTCCCGCCGGCAGCAGTGTGCCTGGCGACCGCTCCCGCCCGGGCTCCGCAGCCACCGCTGCTCTCAATGCCCCGCTGTCGGCGTTCGGTTCCCAGCCCCGCCCTGGGAAGCGGCGCCCGCGGGGCCGGGCGGGGAGCGGGACGAGAAATCGGCCCAGGAGCCGGGGCTCGCCGGGCGCGGCCTCGGCGCCACATCCCCGCCACGCCCGGGCCGCGCCCCCGCCGCCCCCTCACCGCCCCCTCGCCGGGACCCGCCTCCCGACGGCCGCTTCCCCCTTCGGCGACTGCCCCGGGGCCCCGCGCACCGCTCGGAGGAGGAGGCGCCGCTCCCCCGGACGGGACCATGCGGCAGCGCTCCCTCTCGCCTGCCGCGCTCAGCGGGGCCGGCCCAGCCGAGGCCCCCTCCCCACCGCGGCTGCGATGGCAGCAGCCGCCCCGCGCTGCCGACAGGATGTGGCGTCCTGAGGCGGGCGGCCGCTCGCGCGATACTTGGCGGGCGGGGCGGGAAGGTGCGGGGCGGGACGGGGCGGGGCTGGGCGGGACGAGGGGGGAAGGTGCGAGCGCCGGGGGCGTCTCACGGCGGGACTGAGACAGTGACCGGGGTTGGCAGCACAGGCACACACGGCACGAAAAGCCTTTCCAATGAACCCTCGGCATTTGGGACTTAAAAATATTCGATTAAAAATATTCGATAATAACTCCCGAGTTTTACAGACTTGAAAGCGTCGCGAAATGAGCTTGTCCCGCCCGTGGAAGCAATTCCCAGGTGTAAGGGCCCGGTGGGTTGCGTGCCAGCGCTGCCGTGGCCCTGCAAAACGCTCGAATCCTCGTGAGATGAGGGGAGCGGATGCTGGTTTGACCAGGCCATGGCTGAGGAGAAGATTGATAGTAAAAGTCGATGTAGAATGACTGAATTTGATGGAGGTAAAGGGAAATGATTTCAGGTTGTTTGCAAAGAAGAAGGATGCTGAGGTGAGAACAAAGGGAAATGAGTATTCAGACGAAGGAGGAGCACTGGTGATTATGGTGCTCAGCCTACTGCTGCCTTTCAGAGCCCCACCTCAAGGACGTGTGAACTGCCCTTCTGCGGAACCCACATCTGCTGCTGGCTGAGGCCACATGAAACAGACAAGTACGTGTCCAGTAGCTCTTAGCTGTGTTTGCAAACACAGGCCTGAGCTAATGAGACCTAACTATAGGAATGTTGAAAGTTAGTAGGCAGATGTGACCGAATTTTGTGTGAAGAGCCACCCAAGGTCTCATCAGGCATGCAACTCACTCTGCGCTCCAGGACTGGAACAGGAAACGCCAGATGCCGAGACATGCAAACCATGTTTAGAAATGGTTTGATGATGTTCAGGCAGTGCTGCCTTTCTGATAGTGTGCCCTGAGGTAGTCTGGGCAGAGTCAGGTGCATTTACCTGGAGAATCTGTGGATGGTGGAGAGTGTGAAGCTGCACGTGGTTGTTCAAAGGACCATGAGCACCTAAAAACTCTCCCTTCATGCATATCTTTTGTATATCATTTCCTGTGTCACCCCACAGGAACACAAAACCCCTCCAGATTCTGTTGCGTGAAACCATTTTAGCATCCATGTGAATCGTGAGGAGGATTGCACCTACCTGCCACAGATCCACAGCGCTCTGCCATTTGAGCAAATGGAGTAGCTTGATAGCTGGAATTAAATTTGCCATATGAACAAGCAACTGAAGCAGGAGGTGGCTAACATTTTCCCAGCAGGTTTCACAGGTGATGTGAAATTAAATGTTGTTTGCAGGTTGTGGAAGTTAATGTGCTCTAGTGTATGAAAACACTCACCTACATTATCCTTTGTCATCGCTCCCATTCTCATCCTCCAGCTGGCTTCTGTCCTAGTCTCAGTAGCTCCTTCTCATCCTTGAAATACTGCATTTTTCTTTTCATGAGCTCTGTGCAGGCCTGACAGGGAGAGCACCACGAGCACGCAAGGGAGACTCCTCATCTTGCGTCTGCAGAAGCCAGCCTAGGGAAGTTCTTACTCAGCCCTTGAAGAAGTTTCTAAGTTGTTCTCTGCAACAGGAATACCACTGGTTCCTCAAGTATGCTGAAACCTTGCATGGGCAGGACATGTTCAGTGCAGATTTACACTCCAGCAGATTTCTACTGAATTTTCTTTCTAGTTTTATTCTACAGGCATTTTCATGGAAATGGCAGCAGAACTAGCAGTGTAGGACTGTCTATGAAAAGTCTCTGCTTCCCAGTATGTAGGGTAGACAAATTCTTCTGTTACAATTTTACTATGGCAAAACCAGCATGTCTTACATGATTTTCGTGAAGCCTTAGTACGAAAATATACTGAAACAACCAGACAAAACTCCAAGGTGTGGAAATTTCAGCCAAGCCACAGAAATTTGTTGAAGTAACAAGCACCTGAAAATAGGGTATTGTGAGCAGTTCAGCAGCCTTAGCTGTAAGCTCTGCTAGTATCATACGGTATATATATTTACATACGGTATATTTACATACGGTATTTACATAAAGTGATGGCTTAGTTCCTTCCATCAGAATGCATTTTCATTAAATCTCTGAAAAACAGATATGACTAAATAACATCGTTTTCCTTCCTTAAAGAATCTCCTGTCTTTGTTAGATGATAGGAAAAGACAGAAAAGGAAGGATAACCCCTTTCTTCAATTACCTTATTAATATACTTTCTGTGCTCACAACTTAGTTGCTAAGCAAGTTGTTCCAGAGGCTGGTTCTCAGACACATGATCTAAATATATTTGTTTCTGGCTTTATAAAAGTCTTGACTAACCAGAGGGAGGAATGTGAACGCTGTCACTGATATCTAGCAAAGAACCTTTAAGTATCGTGAAGTATTTTAGGCATGTGCTCAAAGACATTGCTGATTAGGGATTCAACTAGTGGGATGTGCAAGTACTTTGCTCATCTGGCACTGGAAATACTTCAGTTCATATAATGTTGATTTGCTGACCCTTCTGTGGCACCACTTCAAATTATTATACTTCAGTATTTTTCACTATAAAAAGTTTAAGTGGTTCAGAGCCTTGTTTAAATCCTATCATCTTCAGATACCTTTCCACAAATGAGGCGGTGAAGGTTTCAGTGGTGGCCACCAGCAGCTCCTCCCAAGCTCTGCCAGCTCCTACTGCCTGTGCCAAGGATGTGGTAGAGCAGATCATCTGGCCTCGCTCCATCTGACTACCCTAAACCCATCCTTGGCAGAAATACCAGCAGCTCGTCTGGGCAATGAACTGAAGCACCCTTTTCTCTGTCAAATTTTTGTGAGGACGTCCCTCCAGGAAAGGAAACCAGCAATGTGACCATGTTTAGCTGCTGTGGGAACATGTTAGTGCCTCATGTGCTCATGCAATGGGAAGAAAGGATCTAAAATTGCCGGCATTTGTCAGGAAGAAGCCTCCTCTGAGACACAGGTTGCGTGTGGCTTCAGTGCTGGGAGCCTGCATACAAGCAGTCGCACACTGGCTTGAGCTTTCTCCTGTTGGCACATCTGAAACCTTCATAACTGAATTATGCCATCGGAACATTGTACCAAAGTTTGACTTAATGTAATTTAACTTATTACAGATTTGCCCATTACATAATTGGATGTTGGCTGATTCAGTTATAAGGTTCATAATGTTCCTATTATTCTGCATTTAAAACACGTTATTCATAATTTGGTGACATTTAAGAGGACCAAAGAGCTGCTAGATGGCACCAATAAATCCTGCTGCAAGACTTAAAATTGAAAAGTGTAATTCTTGTTTTTTTCTTGAATACATTTTGAAAATGGAATAAACCCACAAGCAACTAGACAAAACAGCATTGTTGATATAATTTATTCTTATTACTTTACCATAATAGTAATGGAAAACATTTCCATTTATAAACACAATGTGTTTCCTAAGTCAAAATTCTAGTGTTTAATTGAACACACAAACCTGTGAGAAAGGCTTAGTGAGAACATATAGATGTGCCACAGTGATTTCCTACTTATTTAGAAAATCCAGTCTTTGATGAGTTAATGTTTTCTGGGCAACTCTCAAATCTTGTGCAACTGTGTCAGCTTAAACCTTTCCTCAAAATACATTTTTTCCATAAAGCTTTTAAATTGTAACACCACCCCTAGCCCCAAGAGCGCTGAACACTGGAGAGAGGGAAGTACATCAAGAAAGCCAGAAGGTTTATGCATTGCTGTGTGCTGACTACGTTACTGGGTACTTGGAACCCGTGTCATCTTCCCCAAACACAGTATGACCTATTTAGGCTTTAGTCCTTCAGAATATTACGGCTGTGTGGGTTGTGGAACCCACACATCAGGAGATGTTGATCTCCTTTATACCAGAAGGATCTCATCTTTCATTTGTCTGTAAATGGCACCACTGTGCCTTTGTAGTGTTGCTCTAATAAAATGGTGATTATGCTAATGGTATTCCCTTCCCAACAGGTTACCTCATCTGGCCTTGGATATTAAGTGCAATGTAAACTAAACAGGAATTATCCTCAAAGACTAAATATGGAGGATATTTCATTCCTTGTGGACTTGTAGCCACCTTCAGTCCTGACAAAACTGCAGCCTGTTTTCTTGGGTGACAGTAACAGCGATGGAGAGTATTTTTGCTGAGCCCCTTATCTTGCCATTTCTGTGTGGGGCAGTACTTACTTTGGACAGTGTCACAAAGGGCATGAGTGATTTTCAATAGAAAAGACTGATTCCAAACAAGCGCTCTGTTAGAGTGGGCAGACAGGGTACAGATGATGCTGACAGCAAAACAGAAAGTCTTGACTTAATGAGGCATTGGTGTAGCTTTGTTCTTCAATCCCTCCAAAACACTGACCATTAACTTGAGTTGAACTGTCCCTATCAATACCATGTGTAATTAATTGCCTTCAGACACATTTCAAATGCTGCTTTTTGAGTTGGTAGTTCAAGATATTTATTGAAACATGAGAATGGCAGGGTCACAAGAAAACAATAGTTTTGAAAGCTCAAACACTTTCACCAGTTGATTCCAAAGCTGCTAATCAACTTGTTAAAGACGGTCTTATGAGCATCCACAGGACTGTTGCAGGATATTGGCAATTATACCTATCTGATACCCAGCTAATGCATACTGTCTTCCCATTGTAACAATCCTGTGCTGCAGGGACTCCTCAAGTTCTGGTGGACTACATGACAGAGTACCTTATACAAAAAACAGATCTATCTGTAAATTCATCCTCTCAACACCTCCACCCACTGGGGCTTCTGAGTGGCAAATTCACTGCTTGTTAACCTGGGCAGCAAGAAGTTCAGATAGGAAGTACATTTTTTTAATTTTCATTGCTTCACAATCTCATATTTATCTTTAGTAGTATTTATTTCAAATTCTATGGAGTAAAGATACTGTTAATGTATGAGAATTAAGTGGAAAGTACTGTTATCAGTGTTATGCATTGTCTTTATAAATAGAACAGCAAGGTGTTTTCTGTCAGTTTTTTGGTCACTGTTTACAATAACAATAAAATTATTTTTATTTTATGGTTTTAATACTCTGAAATAATTTCCCAGGTTCATAAAATCTGCTGCACTCCAGAAGTTGTGTCAGCATTACAGTTTTAAACTAGGATTTGCAAAATACACTTATAGAACCAGTTATACCACATCCTGGGAGATAGTGCTGACCACTGTTAAGACTTACAAATTATCTGAACCTCATTTTCTTGGTCTCCTTCCGTGTCTTTTCATCCTTGCTGTTTAGGATCAACAATTATATCACCAGTCAGTGTCTGGAAATTACATATTTCCATCCAGGAATTTGTAACCAGAAAGATTATGAAGCCAACTGAGTGTGAAAGCATTTGAAATACAAATTAAGGCAGAAAAATGAAATGTGAAATATTGTTAGACAAAAAAAAAAAGCCAAAAATGAATGAGAAAGACAAGGCTTTAGGATGTGTCAGTAATAATCTCAGTAGGTCATAAGCAGGAAAAAATGCTTTATTAGCAAAGAATTGATTTGAAGCACAAAAAATACATTTTCTTGGCTATAACTAGTTCAAATCTGCCTTCCCAGCTGGCATAGCAAAGAAGTAGTTTGTTAGTTCATAGATATCAGATATGACTGACAGATGATTTGAGAAGAGTTAGAGAAGGGACTAATCACTACTTTGTTATGTATTTTAACATGATTTTTGTAACAAAGTGTACTAGTTCAATGTTTGTGCCTCCATTTTCTTTCTTGGACTTTGTGGGATGTATTCAACTTGAAGAAGAAAGAGGAAGACAAAAGCCAAAAAGTAGAACTACAAACAGAGAAGGAAGCTGAGGAGGCAAGGAGGAAGGGACAGAGGATAACTTCTCTGAACTTCTCTGAGTGAGATGAGAAGCAGAGGAGAATGGCCTGGAAGCTTTTTGCCTCCCTGAATGGGACAGACAGGAGGCTGAGTGAGAGTTTACTTACTGGATGAGGATGTGTGAGGAGGCCTCCCCTGGAGAATCAGCAGTGGCAAAGTCCATCTGTCATGAGCTGACCACAACTTCCATCCCCCATACCCTATATCACTGAGAAAGAAGGATGGAGAGTCCTGGGAAGAGGGAGGGGTGGGGGAAGATGTTTTAGGATTTGATTTTATTTCTCATTTTGCTGCTCTGCTTTGATTGTTTATTAATAAATCAAACTATTTCTCCCCACATTGAGTTTGTTCTGCCCATGACACTAATTGCTGAGTGGTCTCCCTGTCCTTATCTTGACTCAAGAACTTCTCGGTATATTCCTCTCTCCCCTGTCCAGTTTAGGAGCAGGGGTGATATTATGACTTGGTGGGCACCTGGAACCCAGCCAGGGCTAAACCACCACAGCAAAGCAAAACAAACAAAAAAAAAGTGATACAAAAGCAACAAGAAAATAGAACCCTGAGATGCAAGGTGGGATTTAAGCTTTTCTGTAACACAGGAACCCTAAGCCTTCTAACCTGTGAAAACCTGTGGGTTTAGTTTACAAATTGGGAATATGGCTGAGAAGTATCCACAAAGCATTCTGTCTTACAAAGGGAACGTGGAAGGCACTCATATCATCATCTCCTGGATCCCAGAGAGCTTCTGGGAGACAGAGATTCTTGGGATTCATGGGAAGCTTCTTTGGCCGTCCTTGCCAACAGCAGCCTAACCGTCATGGCTGTCTTTGTCCTCAGAGGCTGCAAACTGCCCTTGAGTGATGGCAATGTCCACATCTTCTTTCACAGAGACACTCATGTACACCGGTGCAATGCCTCTGTCCCATTACAGTTCAGATCCTCCCAGTAGGAGACGACAATGACTTAGCAGTGACTAGGTGTTCATTATTGCTTTAAACTGTCCTGCAAGTTTGCCTCAGGGGCTTAATTTTAGTCCTGCACTGCTATAAGTTGCATTTATACCTGTGCTGGGCTATCTGGGCACAAATGAACCACCCCATGCCACCAGTGTTTGCTCCATGCACTGATAATCCCATACTCACATTTTCAGGCAGTTGAAGTATAATCTGAGAAGTTCAATGGGGAATCATTATATGCCAGAAGTACAGAGTCTCCTGGAACATTGCTTTCGATGGTTGCATTAGAGATAAATTTGGGATGAAGTTCCATGTCTGGTCCAGCTTTGCAGTGGTACCGTGTTGTAGGATGAGTGACTTGCATGGTGAAAAGTGAAGATAAGCAAAACAATCCCTGCATAGTAGTAGAGGCTGTAGGTCAACTGAGTAGATGCTGATAGCATGATGTCTGGTAGCTGGCAGTGTCATGGCTGGTAGCTGGTACAGGCCTAAAGATTTTGACAGCACTTAAGGCAGTAGGCCAACTGAGCAGTCCAAGTCTCAAAAAGGGGAGCAGGAACATCCAAGAATGGCAACATTGTTTACAAGGTCACAAAGAGAAGGAAAATTCCAAACTAAAAGTACTATCATCCAGCTCCTGGGACATTTTCAAAGCAAAATGGATAGACAAGACCAAAATCAGTTTAACTGACCCAACTCAATTTCTGCTGGAAATGCAATTGGAGAATGTAGCTAGAGCTTTTCAGTCTGGCCCTTGGAGTCGTAAATCTAATTTGGATGTCTCTTCTTTGTGCATGAGAGCTAGCATAGAGGAAGAATTGAACATAAGTATCTAGAAATTTGATTCTTTAACATTCAAGAGTTATTTGGTCCTGTGCAAAGGAACTGAAAATAAAATCAGTAATAACAGACAAAGATAATGATTTATTTATAATGCAACTTTGTACTTGCATTGTACTAACACATACCTCATTATATTTTGCACCAAATTAGTTCAACTTTGCTTGCAACACATGGGTGAAGTTGTTTAACCAAATGTTGTGGAGGAATTTATACTAAAATCATATACTAATATTTTTAATGGAAGACAAAGAACAAATTCTGTTATCATATAAAAAATGAATGCATTCATTGATTGACATTGATATAACTAGCTCTAGGATTTAATTCAATTGTTTTGATATTTCCAAAATTCCATAATTTGTATGTTTTCCTCATTCTGTTCTCTTCTCTGTGCCTGTTTTGGCAAGATAGACATGTTTCTGCATCTCTGCCAATTGCATTGGGTCTGTTTTTCAGCCACTAGGAAATAAAAGGTTTCTACACTCCTGGACGTAAAGACTTAAATTCAACTTAAGCTTTTGTTTGAGCTCTACGTGAGAGAATTCTCAAAGTCCTGCCAATTTGGAAGCATCTAAAGCAGCTTTATATTCAGGAGCTCTGGCTGTGTCAATTCAAGTGCTGTTTTTAACCTATTTCTGAATTTAAAAGCAATAAAAAAGAAAGGAAATTGAACCTGCATTACTGGAGCTTTCCTACTTACTCTCAGTAAAGCAGCAGGTTTCTTCTGGATTATGGGCTATTGTGGGAGAACAGCAACAGCAGAATACATGTTGAAAGGATAAAGAAAGGGGCTGTTTTCACTTGTGAACACACACAAAAGTAATGCATTTTCATATTTTATACAATTATATAAACAAAAGTCTTGGTAAAAATACAAATCCACTGATTTTCGCCCACAGTTAAGTCACTTCATTGGCATAAATCAAGGGATTCATGAGAATGTGCAACATATACTCTATTTAAAGCATTTATGTGAATAAAGTAGACAGCATGTTATGCCATACTCTTAGTTGACGCAAAAATCAGTGTCACCTCAATCCAAACTTACCTTTGGTAGGTGCAACCAAAGTAGTCAGTCAAAGGTAGGTGTCATGTAGACCTATCCCCACTGAGTTTTAAACTACTGTTTTAGATATATGGAAGAAAATCAAAGAGTAAACCCAGTTTATACAAAGTTGCACTGGTGTGGCTAAGTAAAACTTGAACTTGTCTGTCATGTGAAGAAAGAAATAACAATTTCTTTTGACCTCAAAGACATCCCATATAACCAGCAGAACTGGAAGGTCCTATTACTTTTCTAAGAGATCGACAGGAGGTCTGAGACCAGTGTCAAGATATATTTATTTATTGTACTATTCATGTAAAAAAAATGATTACCTGAGTTTGCTCAAGCAAATCTCCAACAGGCTTTTGAGAGGACAGAAATATATTTAAGAATTGAGTAGCACTGACTGTTCACATATATTTGATAAATGTCATTTGAATATGAAGACAAACAGTCTGAAGAACTGAGCAGACAGAATTCAGGATGTCCTGAGCTACTAAGAAAAGACCATTAATTTACCACTGGAGAGGTCTGTAAGATAATGATAAATGTGGTAAGAACCACCAATACTTCCTCTTAGAGAGCAGCCTTCCAGCTGTCTCAAAAGCATCCAAAACAAAAGCCGTCAGTTATTAATACCTATGAATTCCACAACACGATGTGCTTGAGACAGCAGGAGAGACTCCTCCTATTAATCTAAGTGGATAACCACAAATAATCAAATGGATTTGAGAAGTTACTACTCTTTGGTTCTGAATGATTGACCTCCCACCTGAGACAAGGTGACTGACCATCCCCAGATTAACTTCTCATTGTTTTGCAACATAATTCATGGACTTAAACAACCAATGAAAGATTCTCTTATGTATGAAAACTCCAAATTTTGAAGCACTGCAGGATATTCCAAAGAGAACATAGAGCCTGTAAGTGTGGATCACTTCTGGATCACTTCTGTTACAAGACATGCTTAACTCCAAGGGTGTTGAGTCAGAGAAATCGTGCTGACGTGGCCAGGAGAAAGGGCTGAGACACAGCTTTTCAGCAAATATTGGGCACAGAAATGCTTGGAGACATTAGAGAAATTACCTCCCATTGTTTGCATGCTGTGGTGGCCTAAGCAACCTGACTTTGCTGACTCTGTGTAAATAAACAGGAATATATCAGAGGTACCGGGATCTGTCATCAAAATGTCCTCCTAAATCAAATGAAAAGTCAATTTGATCAAAAAGGAATAACACATGGTCAGTTCTGGAATGATTAATTTATTGATTTTTCCTGACATATAATTAAAAATAACTGAGACTTTACAAATTTATAAGAGTGGAGAAAAATGAAAAACTTTGCCTTTCATGTGAGGAGTATCATACAAGCTCTCATTAGTCCATATTCTGTCCAGATTCAAACTCAGCTATAGGCAACTATCACCTGTACTTCTGAAGGCATCAGGCCTGTTGTGGCTTATCTTCAAAATGTTAGTCTCTCCTGGAGCAGGCTAGCTGCATCCACACTGCATAGCCATGGAGCTTGGCTTGGTCTGTCTCCAGCAGGCTTTCCACCAGCTGGGCTACCCAGGTAGTGTTACCTAGGAAGCTGGAAAGGGGGAGGTGATAGGAACTAGCTTTCATTATATTGAAACACCTTTCCCAGAATAATTAAAGGATTACTCTGCAGCTCACAGAAGCTGTTTAGAACACATATTCAATACTCTCTGAGGTGTGTCCTGGGGCATAATACAAGGGCATCTGTGGGAGTGCTGGGCTGCAATGCCCATGAGGTGGTAGAGATTGAGCATAGGGAGAGGGACATAGCTTGTACTATGTACGGATACTGAGACAGTCCTTCTCCTGGGCCAAAGCATAGTTTTATTGCAGAGGGAAGTGGCTGTTCTGTTTCCATGATCACCAGAAGTGAACATGCACTTATGCATATGTGTAGTGCAGATGGTCTGGGACTGAGATTCAGGAGCAAGTATTGGACCTAAGTGATTTGACAGCATAGATGCACCACATGATAAAAATGCGTTTGTGACATGAGATGCTGTGAGAGCTTATTAGAGAGAATTGAAAAATGCCTATAGAGTACAGGCTTTCTTACCATGGATGTCAGTAATTAATGCATTCTGAGAAAACATCATCCAGACAGATAAGCAGCAATGGCAGCAATTTTTTGGTGGAAGATGTGGCCCACTATATACTGCGGAAGATACTCTATTGTACTTCATAGAATCATAGAATGATTTGTGTTGGAAAGGACTTTAAAGATCATCTAGTTCCACCCTCCCCGCCATGGGCAGGGATGCCTTCCACTAGACCAGGTTGCTCAAAGCCCCATCCAACCTGGCCTTGAACATTTCCATAGATGAAGCAGTCACAGCCTTTCTGGTCAAACTGTTCCAGTGCCTCATCACTCTCACAGTGAACTTTTTCCTAAGACTTAACCTAAATCTACCTTCTTTCACTTTGAATCCTTTGTCGTATCCCTACATGGCCTTGTAAAAAGTCCCTCTCTGGCTTTCTAGCAGGTCCTCTTCAGGTATTGGAAGATTGCTATAAGGTCTCATCAGAGCCTTCTCCAGGCTGAACAACACCAAGTCTCTCAGCCTGTCTTCAAAGGAGAGGTGCTCCAGCCCTCTGATCATCTTCATGGCCCTCCCCTCGACTCACTCCAACAAGTCCATGTTCTTCTTATGGCGGGGGCTTCAGAGTTGAACACAGTACTTCAGGGAAGAGTCTCACGAGATTGAGTGGAGAGAGTATCACCTCCTTCAACCTGCTGGTCACATTTCTTTTATGTAGGCCAGGATACAGTTGGTTTTCTGGGCTGCAAGTGCATATTGACAGCTCATGTTGACCTTCTTGTCACCAACATCCCCAGGTCCTTCTCCACAGGGCTGATCTCCATCCGCTCATCGCCTGGATTGTGTTTGTGCTTGAGGTTGCTCTGAGCAATGTGCAGGACCTGGCACTTGGCCTTGTTGAATGTCCTTAGATTCACATAGACCCACCTCTTCATCCTATGAAGGTCACTCTGCATGGCATCCCTTCCCTCCAGCATATCGACTGCACTACACTGCTCAGTGTCATCAGCAAACTCAGTCCCACTGTCCATGTTGCTGACAAAGATGTTAAAACGGCACTGGTTCCAGTACCAACCTCTGAGGAACATCACTCATCACTGCTCTCTACTTGGATGTGAAGCCATTGACCATACCTCTTTGAGTGTGACCATCCAAACATTTCCTTATTCCTTAACAAAATTTATATCTCTCCAATTTAGAGACAAGGATATCATGTGAGACAGCATCAAATGCTTTGCAAACCTATTAATTATTCTTCTAAATTGTCAAAACATTGCCATGATATGAAGTACAAAGGACAGAAAATCCTTAATTGCTAGGTGTGAAATCCTGGCTAGAACAGTCAAGTACTGCATTCCAGAAGTGGGTGTAAAATACTTGCCTCAGCAATGATTTTAAATTGTTAGTTCATCTGAAAGATGGTTTTGAAGCAGAAACATATATAATGAAAATAATTGAATTTAGTACTACACTTGTCCATTAATATTGGACTCCCCGTGTCCCAGAAGTTTCCAGAAGCTATGACACTAGCTATGTGGAGTTGTGGCTGGACAGTAAGAGGTATCTTTGCTCCTGTGCTTGGTAGTTTTGATCATGAGCTTTAAAACTTCCCCAGCTCCATGTCTGAATTGGTAAAATTATGCTCTCTATAATATAACAATACATATAATAAAGTGCTGCAAAAATTATGTCATGTTAATACTCGGAATGAAGAGGAGAAAAGTATTCAGGGGGTGGAGGGAGAGACAATTTGAGGATAAGGTAGATGCCACAGCAGTGCAGAAGGGCTGGCTGAGGGATATGGGCAAGGGTCAGCTCTTGACGTTTTAGCATCAAAGCAGCCCTTCAGCCCTCCCGTCAGGCAAAATGAACTTTCCAGGTCACACTTAGTTCAATCTGCCTTGCATGAAAAAGCCCAATATTTTTATTTCCTGGTAAGAGCAGATACAAATGACCATAAATATTTTCATGTCTTTTACATTTGGCAGCTTCTCATAGCTGGTAGAGAATAAGCTACTGATTAGCTGTAGTGACTTTTTTAAGCTGCTTTTTGACTGCAGAGAAAATTGTTCCTTCTACCCATGCAGTAATGCCCCAGACATATTTCTCTGTACCCAAACACATGAGTGTTTTCCAAAGGTTAATAGAAACTAAATTAAATTGAAATAATACTGATTATAATGCAAGACTGTGCAAGCAAGGCTAATTAATACAACTGGCAGCACAACTCAGTCCTGACTTGTGACACTACTCTTTCTCTCTAAATCTTATTTTTTAACTGAGCAGACACCCACAGCAATCTAAAACTGCTTGTTTCAAACCGTCTAACAAGGACAGATTTACAGAGGCATCCCACTTCTCTCATCCAGAGCTTAAATGACGTTCAATCTTCCAGAAAGAAAAGAAAAGCTATTACATTATCTCTTCTTCCTTTTTTCTTATGAACATTCTATTTCTACGAATAAGATTAGAGAGTTTCCTACTTTTTAGTGTTTGCTTAGTTTTTCTGTTCAAAGAGCTGTTGCAAATAAACTTGGATTTTATCTTGTTGAAGTGGCATATGCCAACAAATGTCTTTTCTGGCGAGTTAGCTCACTTTTTATCATGTATTAATGATCCAACTTTGCCATGAGTTTACTCATGGGCAGAAGAATGGCTAGAAAATATGCATAGGCTACCTGAAAAAAAAAAATCTGAAAACCAGACTCGAGGACTTGAAATCCCCAGGATGACAACCAGTCAGGACAAGAAGTCTTGTATCCTTGTAGCTTAGACTGCCACACCTTATTTCTGGTACCTATTCCACATCTTTCACTGAGAAAATGTGGAAAGAAGGCACCTGGGAAGACACGAATGCAATCAGAGATGCTTGGCCTGAGAGTACCAAAGGTTTAATCTTGAAATATTGCAGTGTATCGAGTTCTTAAAAATATGACACCAAATTTGCCTCACTGGAATGAAAATGTACTGTGGGTGCATTGTGTATGGAGTGATAGATCAAGTAACACCTCCTAAGCTTTAATTTTAGACATACCATCTTGGCACATGTTCGCCAGATGCAGAATCCATTAAACCTCAACTACTTTGGGGACTTTGCTTGTAACAAGCTCCCCTTTCCATCAATCCCAGCAGCAACAAGGGCTCTGCTTGCAAGGCACAGTCTGACTCCCAGTTTCAAAACATCCTGTTTGCAGAGTCCCCATGGACTCTTACAGACCTGACTGCTGGACTATAGTTTCCTTGTGTCCCTAGATCCTTTTTCCTTTGGGCAGATCCAAAAGCTGTTCCTTTGATACTATTCTTCCTTTTCCACAGGAAACAAACCAGTTGCTGTGTCAGCATCCTGGCCAGGAATCAAAGAGAACGGGCTACTTGTCAGGCACAGGCAGTTAGGATGGAGATGATATTTCAACAAGAGTAACCCTTTCTAGCACTAAGGAAAAAGATCTTAACATTTTAGTGTAATTTTGAAAAAAAAAAAAAGTGCTGTCTGTTAAAGTTATGAGTTTATTTCTATGGCACATGTTAAAGAAGACAGCTGCTACTTTCTCCACCCTGTGCTTTCTAGTTCAGGCGGGAGAAAGGGTATTTTAGAAACTGTGTATTCTAGTTGCCACATACATTTACAGTACTTACATCAAATAGGAAGAATAAACAATGTCTTCTTCACTTTCCTACTGGATGTGAACCAGGCTGACAGCTGTTAATCCATTGCTGCTGGAGCCCTGGAGACCACAGATCTTTTCAACAGGCACTTAACAGCTTTGCTGCTAGCATGGGCCATGCAATTTCTCTAGCAGCAGCTTTGTGCTATTTTCTTCAGCATTGAATGTGTTTGCCCTTCTTTCACACTAATGGATATATTTTTTTAATCTTTGTGCAGGTATTGACTAGAAAATCC
The DNA here is from genome assembly GCF_028858725.1 of Colius striatus. NCBI lineage: Eukaryota > Metazoa > Chordata > Aves > Coliiformes > Coliidae > Colius > Colius striatus. The sequence continues at coordinate 76,516,781 of NC_084762.1, read as the reverse complement.
TAAACACCATAGATATATTGTCTTTAATGGACACCCAGATGCACAACCCTCATTAAAGTCATCATCACTGTTATGTTTAAAAAAAGAGATTTGTACCTGCTGTGCATAGCGGTGAGACCCCAACCAGGAATTGCTTCTTTCTATCTCTTGTGGTACTTTTTAATCCTTCTCTCACATTTGTCTACCTTTGTAGCAATTACTCATTGCACACTCACTTTACCACATTACAGTAGAATCTCAAACACATCAGCAATGATCAATGGTTTGTGCAAGAAAAAGAGTAAATGGCTATATCAAACATAATATTCTCTGCAGGAAGAAGTGTCAGCCACTCCTCACAGTTTGGTATCATCAGCAAACAGTGGCTTCTGTTCCCTCATCAAGGTCATTAATGAATATATTGAACAGTACTGGTCCCGGCCTGACCCCTGAGGAACTCCACTAGATACAGGCCTCCAACTAGACTCTGCCCCATTGATAACAACTCTCTGTATTCTTCCCTTCAGGAAGAGGAAGACAGACAAATATTATCTTTACTACCCAAGGAGAAGTGGAGCTTTCATTACATGGACATACTATGTCTCATATGAGTATGTCATCCCTTTTCCCCACAGTCATTGTATTTGGATGAACCCTGAGTTGTACAAGACTAATATCGTATGTCATGTCAAATGCCTTTTTTTTATTCACAGGTTACCTCATGGAAAACCTCCTTGGAGAACAAGAGGTTCTAGAAAATTGAGGAGAACTAGGGCTTCTGTGGGCTGGACAGAACACCACATAAAGTGAAGAACTGGTTGTCCCTACACCACACAACAGGTACCTGTCTACCATGATCTTAATAAGTTTTCCTAGACAATCTGTCAAATATTTATTGATCCTCAAAGTTTTTTATTTTCTAGCATTAATCTTTCCAACTTCTTAAGTCCATTTCATCTTGTCTTCTTCCCAGTCAACATAAAGGAAGACCAGAAGCATGCTTCCACCAGTGCCCTCTTGCACTGAGCAGGCAGGCTTCCTCAGGCTCCCCTGGGGAACTGTGCCTCCGAGGCTTTTGCTGATCTCCTCCCAACTTTCTTACAGTGAGGTGCCAGCTGAGTGTTTTAGCATGTACTTTCTCAAGGTTCCATAATGAGGAAGGATTACCTCAGCCTGTACTGATTTTGCTATTTATAGAAGCAACTGTGAGCTGGCTCTGTAACTCATAAGTCTTGATCTCCTCTTTCGGCAATAATATGATATCTTACTAGACAAAATGTCCCAGATTTAGCCATGACAGCAACCACAAACTCTCCCATTTATAATTAGAACTATAGTTCCTCTCATTTTGACTTCATAACCCCCCCTTTGGCAAATGCAACATTTTCTTATGAGGAATATATGTATTTTATCTTCTTTGGTATGATTACACAATCCATGAGCCACAATCTGAGAACATCAGATGCAGAAATATTCTGATTCCATGAAGAGAGGAAGTGAGAACCATTCATTGCACCTTTAGCATCTTTAGTCTTAGCTCTTAAAGATAAATCAACCAAAACCACAGGAGTTATTGTATTGTAAAATGCATAGAGTTATAAGCAGACACCTTAAAATTTCTCTTTATTTTAATTATCAGGTTCATGGTCACTCTTCAATAATTTACAGATAAAATGAGAGTACAAAAACACTCCTGTTAGCCTAGTTTGAATTTAGATGGATCATTCATTATTTTCAAATAAAACTAAGCCTCCCTTTTCAAACACCATTTCTGTGCACAAATTACATAGGTCATTCTTTCATAAAGCATGTAAAACAGATTTCAGTTCAAACATTGAAACATTTTACACTTGTGTTTCAGAATTAAAAACACAAGTAAGAGGTTCACAAAAAACCATGCCTGAACTGCAGGTCAGAAGTACACACTAAAGACATTATAATGCACACATGCAGACATGCACATATGAACATACATGTATATGAACATACTTGGAAGATAAAAATATCCAATTCCTATTTTGTATGTGATCTCAGTCATTTAGCTAACAAAAACACATGTTTAACCCAGTACTTGTATATTGCTCACATAGTAATTGTATTTTCCTATATTTTTGGTACAGGACCATTTCTGTCACACTTAAAATTGTGTGCCTTTCAGTCAATGTCCTACAGTAATGGTGAAATGATGAAATACATTCAGGAAGCATAAGGGACAAGTGAAGGAATACTGAAAGACAAAATTGCACTGAACCTTTGAGAACATGGATTTACCTAATGATATCTATTGGTAACTGTAAATTCTTCTTTTCCCTATGTCCACTTCTTTTTGAGTAATTCCATTTCTCACATAGTGGAAGAAAAGATATTTTACATATCTTATTTACACATAAGAGGAAAATCCTATCTACACATTGTAGTGGAATTATGTAAACATGGCAAAGTAAGTTTGGTTCAGTTTAAAACCTAAACTCAGGTAAATAATAAAAACTCACCAGTCGTTTGTATCTGAAAGATGCTACTTGAAGAACAGACCCTGTAAATAAGACTCTTCACTCCTAGAAGACCACTTGGAGTGAAGATGTCTAGATGATCCTTTGAACTTGCTTCTTCCACTAAAATCAGCATAGGAATCTACTTTTGGGACTTGAAATTGTCTTAAACAGTATAGACTAGATTCTGTCACTCTTAATTATTCAGAGTGGTGCGATATTTTATAAACAAATTGGTTGTCTCTAGTGGAAGGAAAGTAAAGAAATCATAAAAATAACGCTGTGTACAGAGGCAGTATCCACATCTCCACAACATGCTTTTAGATTTATTAAGGTCACTGGAAGCTTACACATCAAGAATTAAGAAGCCACCTAAGACATAATGTCATTTCTTTTCAGTTACCACCTAATGAATAAGAACAGCAATACGTTACATGAGAAGAGTTTATAGAGTTACTTGTAACTAGACATGGTTTGTGCCACAGAAGTTTGATCCAGTCTTTGAATGCCCTAAAATTAAATTTCAGGATATAAATAGGTTCATGGGATCTTGAAGTAGCTCAGGAAAGTTACCATGAGCAGGCAGAGGGTTCATCCAAGGCAGTCAGCCTTCACTACTGCACAGATGCTACCCTGATGGGGAATGTGATTGACATCTGCAAGGTCTGTAGCATTGTCCAGATAATCATATACCAAGGCCATCTCCTGTTAACCAGCCTGCCACATCTCATGCTCTGAGTACGAGACTTGAAAATTTCCTCCCTGCTGACTGCTAACATGCAGCTAGGGCTGTTTCTTATACCAAAGAGCTGTGCATCATTGCAGGCTTGTGTGACCCAAGGCAGCAGATGCATCTGGTCAGCACATAGTTACAAAATCATTTCTTAGTTAGTAAATAATTTTACTGCCACGACTGCTTTGTTCTTGCATGTACTCACCCTAATATGGTACCCACCCAAGGCAGCTTCTTATATAATGAATCTTCTTTTTGGCTTCAAAATCCCCTCTATCCTTTCACATATCAACTTCACTAATCACTTTCTGTAGCTTTCCTGGATCACGATGGTTTCCACTGCGCTTTCTTCCAGTAAATCCTTTGAAACAGAGGTGGGTTTGGCACAGATCTGAAATGGTTCATTTTCTGCTCTACACAAATAATGCAGAATCCTGAATGCATCAGGATTCAATTAGGTCAGTACATGGCCACCAACAATGGCTGTCCATTTCTAAATTAATATTGCTGAATTGCTACAGCCACTGTTTATTGTTAGAGTGAGTCAAGACCCTTCCTGTTCTATGATGCCAGCAAGCTGGCAGAAAGCCACAAGCTGAAAGGACATCACAGACTGCTGTTTACCCATACACTATTTTCAATATTTTAAGTTCTTCTATAGCACAAGATCACTTGCCAGATAAAGCACTGACCTGCAGAAAGCACAAGTTCTTTGCCCCTTTTTAGGATATCTACAAATAAATATTTCTTATACATATTCAATTGTATGCAAAAATCTCACATTGACTCTAGATTTCAGTTTGCCTTTGTGACAGAATAATTGATAATTCCCTATTGCATAAACTTGTTGTAGTCTAAGGAAGGTATTAGGTACTCACACACCTACCAACAATCTATTAGAATGATCCTAATATAGAATAAATTAGGATTCAGTCCGATAATTCTATTTATACTTACTTGTCTACACATAAAAAGGACTTCTTTCAGTTCATATATAGATTTTCTTCCCAATACCATCTATTTATGAACAACTTTTGAATAGTCATTGTAAATGTCTCTCTAAGGATGCTCATAAATATCTGGTGAGGGAAGGATATAAATGTACCTCTTTTGTCTTCGTAAATGTACAAATTAACTGAGAATATATATTATTACTTCCATATTAAGAAGTAGTATGTTGAATTAATTCCTGGTCTTTGCTACACTGAACATTGATATTCCTTTTAGCTGTGTATTTATGACAAACATAGAGTACCATGATATAAGATGCTTACAATGCAATTTTAAAAGCTCTGCACAGCAAATCAACTATATCTGGTGAAATAAAGTTAGTTTTGGGAGCTGTAATTGGAATAGTGTTTTAAGAATTATGGTTACGTTCATATAATATTAGTGATGACTTTTTTCCAAGCCTGGGCCCCAATATAATTAAAGGGATGTGTATAAAATAGCCAAGTAGTCAGAGCCCTACCTGCTGGCTAAGATGAGGAACTTCAAGTAAGGCCGATCGATATGAAAATGACTGGTTTTAAGACCTAAATTCTGTCTGTAAGGAAACTGAATTAAAACCAAGTCATGAAAAGATTACTCTATAAAAATGTTCCTATATGAGTTAACTATATATAACCAATATATACAGTTTACAGGAGCTTTAGTGGAAGCCAGCTATTTTTTCTCTTTCAGAGATCTCCAAGTTTGAGTTCCATGAAATTTGAGTGCTTTAAATGAACTCTGTCAGTCTGAACGTACACATTTAAAACCCCTTATGACTGAAAGAGCAGATTCATTTGTTCATTTCCTGTTTTAAGTTGTGATGAACCATATCTCTCATCCTCCAGCCGCATCCTAATAGCAATGCAGAACAGGACATGCACAAGGAGATAGCACAGGACTTAGTAAAAATCGAATGGCATGAATTTTGGCATATGTCTGCAGCATGCTACTACTTTAGACAAATGACATCTAAACATCCTGCAGTATCTGCAGCTGGTTTCTATAAAAACTTGTTTCTGAAGGCACTCAGCGGCAGCTGCCTGCTGTATTCAACACGAACACCTGGAGATCTTCATATCTTCAGTGACTGATGACATTTAAAGTGTAGTGAAGCATTGTTAGGTCCATCCTCACCTGCGCTTTCCTTCCTTAATTCACACAATTCTTTGTTTTCCTTCTGTCACTTTGTCTGATGCCTTTTGTAACATTAATGGTGACTTCTTTTGTGGATATTTTTTGTGAGTCCCATTTACTCTGTGAAAGTTTTAAACAGTACAGTGAGTTCCACACTGACAGCACAAAGAGTCATTGATAATTACCTCCTAAATTATGAAAACAGCTCTACTTAAACAGAATGCCTCCAGCATTCTTCACACAGTACTGCAGTAAAGAGCAACTTTCCCATTCAGCATGGATGCAAGCTTTTACAATCACTGTAAAGGCTGTGGACATCAGTAGACTTTGGATCAACCTTCTTGGCTCTAATTATCATCTCTGAATGTGTGTATTATAACAGAAAAGCAAATAAATATGTTTTCATTCCAGAAGTGGTAATTAGAGATTCCTTTTGGTGTCACTGGGAGTCGAGTGAGTAGCCTGAGACAGATTTTCTCTGTTTTATGTTTCTTAAGTGAAAAGATAGTTTCGAAATAACAGTTCTGTTTGCAATATGAGACCCAAGTACAATAAATACCTGTCAGAGGTTCATCAGATTATTTCCAAATGTTAAAAAAGTCAATTTGTCTGATGCATGCAAATGCATCCCTAATTTAAATGTATCCATCTCCATTGCCTAGTCTGTCTGCTTGTTGCCATAAGCAACGCACTACACTGGATAGGTCTGGCAAAGGACAATCAGAACCGTGCTGACAGAGACACAGGACTGGGTTAGGTGGGTTTAATTATTGCATTTCCAGTGTTTCATGGGGCAATTTTTAAGTGCAAAGAATGCCAGGTAAATTAGGCATCGTTTACATGGCAACAATGCCCAGTGGAATAATGTCTGGCACACATCCACCAACATTTGTGGAATGTACATGTTTATCTGAGAGAAAAACCTGATTTTTTTTTTGCCGCTGTGTATTAATTCACGTTTCTGCTGTCAGAATAGACTTACACCTTTGCTCTCTACTCCTCCAGTGCTCCTGTTCATGAAAGGAGTCTCTAAAGACTACATATATCATGAAAATCAAACCAGATTATTGTCAGTCAGTGAACATAATCTGGATACCACCTTTGCTTTTGAGGTGTCTGACCATTCTGTTGTCTTTACTGGTATTAGGACTTCTTTCATCATCAGCACCTTCTACTTCCAAGTCGTTTTGATACTATCCACATGAGATAAAGTTTCCCAGATGCAGATGGTGTAAAACCCTTTCCCTTTCAACACCACTAATTGTGTGACTCCACCCTGTCACATAATCAACAGTAGGGGTAGGGCAGTAAGATGCTTTACAGCTTGATGCCTGAGAAAATGAGAAACAGAGAGGTGAAGGAATTTACCCCCTACTACTTCACAGGCTTACAGCAGAAGTAAAGCCTCCTGAGAGCATCATGTGCTGTATTGTGTTGTATTCTACAGCATGTAGGGATGAAAGAAAAATTGTAGTCAATGTGAATAAAATGGGCAGATTTTGAGTTGGCGGAATCATCATATTTGCAACTCTAGGCACTTAAACTTTAGGGGTCCACACCAGAAACTTGGTCATTTTACACTTCCCTGAACAGTCAGTGGAGAAACAGAGATTCAGAGTGGCAAACTAGAGCTGGGCCCTTAGACACTACACTTTCACTGTAGGAAAATACATATCTTTTTGACTATGAGAACTTTAGACAACTTACCTTCCTTTCTTAGACACCTGCAGTAGATGTATAAAATAACGTAAATCATAGAATCACAGAATGGTAGGGGTTGGAAGAGACCTTTAGAGATCATAAATGGCCTCCTTATCATCAGAAATTTTGTTTGCACTGGGTTGCAACAGTACAGAGCTATATTACTGAATGTATTTTAGCTGGAAAAAGTCAGGAGGATATATTCAAAGCCACAGGACCCCAGATCAGGAGCCCACACTTAACTGAGTAGTCCCATTACAGTCAACACTCACATTAAATGTCTTGGGAATTTGCCCATGCTTCCTAGTAAATCTAATACAGAAACAATTTTTCAACTGCTCACAGAAGTACACAAAATATTTTCTCCAACAATATATCAGGTATACACTATAACTCTTAAGTGTGTCCAGGTCTTTTTCAAGCTGGATTAATGATAATGTTAACTCTGTTCAACCATATCCAACCTGACCAATTCATTTTTCTCTGTGGGCCAGTGGCTATGACACAGGCATTTATGTTTTTCATTCAGAGGAAACCTATGTCTCTAGATGTCACTGTAGAGTGTGTCCCTATAAATCTGGAGCTGCAGTATCTCATGGAAAGATACTGCAGGATCCATGTCACTAGGGAATATTTCTGTACCACAGCAGTACAGAAGATAATACAATGAAGGTATAAAATAAACACATATGTACCAATGTGTTGTTCATTAGCAAATGCAAGGTGAAGTTCAATCCAAATTCCCTTTTTCATTTGCACAGTCCCCCTGGGTTTGAATTTGCCTCTCTCAAGGATGTGATTCCCAAGAGGGGACAGCTTCTTATGGGGTGGGTGTAGCAGTTTCCCCAGACACCGTGCTGAGAGGTATTCCCATCTCAGAAACAGAGGAAGCAGTAAAGCAATTGTAATTTTTTATTACTTTTATCTGCAGCATCTCAGCAGCTGCTACACAAACAGGGAAGCAGGTGAAAATCTGTGAGAGACAGGCAGGTAGGCAGCTAGGACAGGACAAATTTGGGCTTTGGTCTAGCCCCAAAGCCTTGGATATTCATGCATTAATGGTAGACTGGATGATACTTCTATGATGTATACAACATAAAAGGGAGGAGAAGATCTGATACAAAGCATACTGAAGTTACTGGAAAGACTCCCATTGCTTTTTCCAGGCTTCACATCCAGCCTTGAATGAACCAGTGTTCATGCAGTGCATGCAATTCAAGTAAAACAGCGATTAAGGAAAACCTCATTCTCTTCTAAGCACTTTGCACAATATACGCCACCACTGGGCTGAGCTGGAAAAAAATAAGTGGGAGGGGTTTTTTTCTGTAATAAGTGTGTGTGTTACCCCAAATGCTGAACAAAACATAAATTTTGTTGCCACTCAGACACGAGGTGTTGTCAGAGGTGCTAGGCTCAATCATGCCGTGGCTGAGGTGCAGCCACTTTCTCTTACCCCAAGGCATTAAATACAGTTTGACTGCAGTGAGGAAGATTGTCGCAAAAGTAACTTGTACCTGGCTGAAACTAGTGCTGAGCATCAAGGAACATGATTATACTCTCACCTCTGGTGCCCTTAGGCTCTTCTGTCTCTGCGTCATAGCCCCTGTGACGTGGACCATAGGGTTCATAGATGGAGGAGCACAGTTATTCCTCTTCTCACTGTTCAGCGTGCTAGCTGTGGCTGATGCTGTAGTTACACCAGTCTGAGCTGATTTCCCATCCTCCAGAAGACCTGGTAGGGGCACATGAAATTGTGTGATTAATACTGAGAAGCAGTTTATAATTGTCTCTGGCATGGAAGGTGAGGTATGGTACTACAGTGAGAGCAACCTACCTGCTTTCGTCACCTATATCCTCACTTTCCATTATTTGGCCTTTCTCCTACAGTCCACTGCCCTATGAAACAGTGGCTCAGAATACATGGAAAATTGGTTGATAGTGCAGTATATCTATAGCCTTTTGGTCACCTGCACATATCCACTGACTTCTCCACTGAGTTCTCCACACACAGCTGGTTGCATGACTAAGGGTTAAACTAAGGACCCATAAAGACTCCCCTTAAATCTGTTTCAGTTCCAGGAAATTAAGGAGTTAGGTGTGAACACGACAGATGAGATCAATCGACACGGATGGATAGATGTATGGCCATAAAATTCTATTTTCACCAGGAGTTGAGGGAAGAAGTTCATGAAAAATGTATTTCATACCATTTTGACTATCAATAATCAAATAAACGACTAACTTGCTTTCTCTTCTAGCCATGTTGATAGGGCATGCATTGTACAATATGATATTGCCCAGCCTAAAAGAAGTTTCTAACCTTATTACATTAACAAAAATCAGTTTATGGTGAGTGCCATCAAACATCTAGTTGCCACACTGATCTGAAATCCAAGTACAAAGAGCAAGTGGGATGCATCACTGTAGCTCTCAGTTTTAGGTTTTTCTGGCAAAGCTCATTTATAACAAGCTTTATGTTCAAACCAAAAAAGAAAAGAAAAGCAGGTTTACTACCTGGCAACAGAGGTATCAAAACTGGAAGAAGCAAGGAGCAAAGAGTCTCAGTAAGCAAAAAATAAGTATGAGGAAAACCAATGACAACTCACAGCCATTTAAAGTGTGCATTGTGTCATTAAAACCTGCCATGAGTCAGGCGGAAAATCAAGCACAGCATTAAGGGTATTAGAAAGAAAGCATAGTCCTGAATTCTTTCCCAGAAATCTGTAAGAAAAGCTGTTTTTTCAGTAGAAAGCAACATCAGGAGCAGCTAACAAAGGCAATGACTGAAATCAATAAAGCTTTAACCAAATTTTTGAAGACTTGACAACGAAAATACCTGAAGTTGTGTAAGACTGAAGAATTCTAAATGAAAACTGGTCATTGCATTTCCCTGAGCAGTCAGAAGATGGTGTTAGAGTTTTCCAAAGACAGTTTAATTTGTGATAACTAATATTGCTGTCATCTGCTCTTTGACAGAAAAAAGAATGAGTTGAAACTTGAAACTATTACATTCTAGTTTATTTAAAAAACAAACAAACAAAACATTAGTCTTTGGAAGCTGCCTTTTTTTCTAGATATAAAAACTAATGTCGTTCTCACATCTAAATCTACAGGCAGCTTTCCCATAAAACAAGAATAAACCTCACCGCTTCTGTACCTCCCAAAATCCACAACTTCTTATGGTTTAGGTCTTATCTTTTTGTATGTCTCCACAGTGACAGATAAGAGGCATAAATAATGACTTGGTGCAGATCAGTAAGTGGCATAGACTGATATCATAGGCAAAATCAGTTGTCAGGAAGGGAGATGGAGAGACAATAGACCATGTGTGAGTTAAAGCTCTAAGCCAAGGAGCCATACTGTAGTCTACTGCTTCACCTCACAGTGATGCTCTGAGAATAAGCTTGAGTACAGATCTGAACAGGCACAATGCTCTAGGTATTACATACTAATTCCATCAAATGAACCTTGGATGTTTTAAATGTATATGAATTATGAGCTTTTCCTTCTGTGGAGTCATCCTACTAAATTACTTGCTGTCATTTGGCCATTTGGTCATCTGGCTTCTAACTAAATGGCCTGGTGAAACATCTGTCAGCTGAAAAGCTACTTTGTTTCTACGCACAATTGTTCTTTTACATATTGTGTTGCATCTTTTGGTCTTGTATAGAACAGTTTTTCTTACATTGGACCATTTCTGGAGGCTGATGAAAAATCTTGATCCTGAAAATGGTGTATCGGGTTCATTTTTTGTCCTCTGTTAGTTTGCAGCCTGAGCATCCTCATTGCCCCCTGCATTGCAGCGGTGAAACTTTCCAGGAATATGCGTCAGAAAGGAATGAGACAGTACTATCTGAGCCTTCCACTATCACTCCTATATTTTGTTGTGAGTGACATAGTGGTCACCAACACCAGACTGAAAAGCTCTTTTATTTTATTCTAAAATATGTTTGCTATTCTGAAGTTAACAAACTATTTTAGAATTCCTTGTCATTGGCAAATGAATGGATGATAGATGATAATATAGATGACTTAGAGAGTGGGCAGCAGTTTAAATACTTAAATGATTTGCTCTACATATGAGCTCTGGGCAGAAATTACAGAGAGAATGCATAAGCAACGGAAATAAGAGCATAAGATTTGTTGGCAATTAACAAAGCAACACCTATTATATAGACTACATGTATAACACAAAATGCTGACTGCAAAATAAATATATTTCTAAAAAGATGAGGAACATATGGTTGCTTTTAAAATCACATCTATTTCTGCGTTGCTCTTTAGGGCTTTCCATAGTACACAAAACTGGAAGAGTTAATTTCCTTCTTCTGTACTGTCTGGAATTTGCAAGCTAGTAGGTTGGCAATACTCAGGTCTTGCCTCAGTGTCATTTAATTCAAGTTAACCATTAAGATATTTATATCATCCTCACAGCATGGGTTCAGTAAATAAGCTCCTTAGTCTTTCACTCAGAGTTTCAGTAGTTTAAACAAATGGGTTCAGTAATGTTGTTTTCCTTCTCATATTCTTTACCAGGACAACCACTGCCAGAAGTATGTGGGCCTCCTGAGGCCAGAGAAAACAGCAGATCCCATCACCATGCTCTGTCACATACACATCTTTTATTTTCAAACGAACTGGCAAGCCTAGAGTATTCTTACAGCTACATTCCCAAAACCTGAATTTCTGGGTGATTATCAAAGTCCCACCAGTGTGACGGTGACCTTTCCTGCAGGAATGGTTCATGAGGGCTTGGGGAACTGCCAGGCTGTTCTCATTATGGAGAGAAATGGCTGACAAGAGGCAGTTATTTTATTACATGTCATTAGATTGATTTATAAAGAACATACACAAGTTCTCTCTCAATGGATGTAGGGAGAATACCCAAGCAGCAGCCTCATTGGTCACAAATCCATCTCTCCACATGAAATGTGATTAAAAGAATTTGTCCTCCCATGGCAATTCTTACTGTCATTTTCCTTTTCACTGTCTTGCAAGGCTGCACAGGTGAGCTAACTCTTGCATTTCTTACCAGGCCAATAGAAATCCTTTAGGCTGCAGTTTGACAGATGCTTTTTTCAGGAGCATCAGTGGAAAAAAAAAAAAAAAAGGTTATTTTAAACTTAAATCACTCTCTAGACATCGCCAAGTCATGCAAATAGTTGGACTGGCACAACTTGGCAAGTAGCCAAGGAATCAAAACATGCAGAAGGCAGCTCAGGTCGGTGTGCTATCCAACAAACCAAAACCAAGCCAAACCCCACTCAGCTGGGTACACTTGTTCTTCCCATGAGCTATCTAAATGCTCTGGAGGCACATTCACATTGCTTCCAACTACCCCTACATCAGGGGATATAGCAATCCATTTAGCCCAGATTCACCAAAGATTCCAGTTGTTAGCCAAAAGTCAACTCCAGTTACTGAATTTTACAGATCAAAACAAAAAATCAGTCTCTGGGATATCCAGGTATGTTTCAGTTGCTCCACAACTTAAAAGAAGGGCAATTAAGAACAGTTTTACAATTATATCAATAAGTAATTAAGAGAAAGCTACCTAAAATCAGAGGCATATCAATACAAGTACAAAGACCAGCATGACAGGACAAACCTGTCTGAAACACATATGCTATGAGAACATAAGAATATTAAAAGTAATATAAACTCCCAGAGGTGGACAAAGAGAAAAGAACACGAAAATTGTCACTACTAACACAACAACAAAGGCATTGGTATTTTATGTAGTTTGTATAAACAGTATAAATAAAATTAACTCTCCAAAAACTGATGCTACTCATAATTAATGGTTTATTCTAACATTGAATATTCAGACTGCCAGTAAGACACCAAGTTTTTCCAGTCTTTCTGGGATAACCTCCTACTGTCTCTGCTGTAAATGTCATGAAAAATTCATTGTGTCCAGGCAAACACCAAAATTAGTTTTTAGAAGGAAAACTCTAAACATATAAATGCTTCTGTTGCCTTAATTCTCTAAAATTGCCTTTACTTATTAACCATAGTTATTATCACTATGATTTTATGTGTTTCAGACTATTAGGACATGACCATATTATAATGAACACAAGTTTTTTTCGTAACAGAATGGTAGGCAGTAAAATGTTCTATACACTTCAAAGGTGGCTTTCAGTTCCTAAATGCCATTTGGAAATTTGATGCAAATTCAGCAATGCCTTCAAAGGAAACTGTATGACATGCCCTTTTTTCTCTGCTGGCTGTAACATACTTATGCCCTAACCTCTCTCTCAACATCTGCCTCTCTGCTTCACTCGTCTTCCCAGCAGGCTGCACCTCACTTAAAGCAAGAGTCACCAAGTCCCATCTTCCATCATGTGCTGAAACCTCTTAATAAGTGCTAGCGTGTCTTCTTTTGTCTACAGTCTTAATAATTTTTAAATTTTGAATTAGTTTTCAGAAATTCCCAGACAGCAACAGCCTCCCAAGTATTTTGTAATTTGAGGGATTTATACTTAAAATTGTAGTTTGAAAAGCTGCTCACAGATTTGCAAATTTATACTCATTTGAAATAAAGCATGATTAAATCACATTTTACAACTCTTTAAAAAAAATAAATTAAATGGGCAGGGAGCAGACTAAGAAAGCTTTTTAAAAATATCATTATAGTAAATAGGATGTTCATCACAAACAAGTTAAAAAATGTAAAAGATGGAATGGAAATTTTAGACATTAGACTTGTGTTTCTGATTACTTCTATTATAATGATAACATTTGTGATAATAAACCCAAGGGATAAAACAATACACAGATGCTGCTGTAGTTCTTCATACCCCCAAGAATTCAAATGACCCTTTATGAGAGTATTTCTCAGAGAGAAGAGGAATTTTTTACTCTTAGTATTTCATTCTTTCTAACCAGGTTTTAGTATGGAAATGAGGATGATGAGAAGAGGTGAAAAATGACGTAATTCAGATTATGAAAGTAAAACTGGAGTAAAAAGCAAAATAGTGCTGTAGATTGACAGCTGGCACAGAGAAACAGTGGAAAAAAGGGAACTGGGGGGTGGGTCAACGTCACAAAACATAGAAGTATGACTTCCTCAAGGCTTCTTGCTAGAACTTATCTATTTATTAGAAAGTTCAGATATATTTGCTAGTGATTGAGAACAGGAGAAGGAATCAGACTGCAACATTAATTATCAGGACTACAGGAAACTTCTCAAACCACAGACAGCACAAAAGTAGATCTGCCTCGAGCTCTTTGCATAGATCTCATCAAGAAAGCAATACCTTAGTAAGATCTAAGAAGAACTGAAAATTTCTGTGACCAATAAAAACCAGCAATGCTGCAACAGGTAATGCTGTTAAAAAAATTGGGAAAGGTATGAAGCTTCATACTACAGGGGCAAATTTAATCTCAGCCAAGAGGATCAGACCTTTGTGGAGAAAATTATTCCACACGTGGTTCAACACAATATTCTCCTACCTGATTTTAACACAGCAGGTAGTGGCCAAAATTGGACATGAATTCTGACTCAAAGACATTATAGATCTGACCCAGTAATGTGGACCCTGTGCAGTCACATGATGTGCTATGGAATAACAAACACATATTTGTTTAGACTAGGTAGCAAGTGGATTAGTACACTAAATGTATGTATTTGAGATTGACTATGAACAAACCAGTATGGTTCAATTTTCTGGTTCAGCAACATGCTTTTTTATTTATCGTGGCTGTTATCTCATGAATAATGCATAGGGAACTAGTTTAGAAAATGCCTGCATAATAAGATATTACATCATAAAAATAAACTCTGAGAAAACTCACAGCACACACAAATTAACAATGTTATCAGAACATGCAGCTGCTTCCAGAGGAAATATGTATTTGCCAACATAACTGAGTTTCTTGCTTTTAATGCTCCAGAGTGAAAAGTATAGAGCACACCAAAATACCCATTTTCTAGATCCATTTTCCTGATGTGAAACTACTAATGTTTGGGAAAGCTACACATCTGCAGGCCTGAGTGCTGGTATGTACCTCTGTTGCAGAAATAGCACATACCACGAAACCTATAAAATATTAATGGAGTGCAGGTTGTGACAAAAGTAAAATTTAAGTCATTTCCTCCAAAGCAAGAGCCTCATAGATGAGGACAGATGCTCAGAAAATCTGCAAGAGCTTTTTTCCCTAATAAGAAAGAACTTTGAAACTTACACATAGACTTACATAAACTTACTGGGTTTGTAAGTCCGAACAACAGATCCAGAAGAGGGAGAACATGCTGCTGCAGGAAAATGTCATCAGAAACAATGTTTTCTATTTACTGAATCATCAACTACAATAACACAATAAATTTGCTGCCCAGACATTCAGAGGATCCAGAATGATTTATCTGAATTCTAATGTAATATGGATTTTAGGCAATGAAGGAAAACAAAACAAATGAATGTACTTCTTCTAGATGTTGTCTATAAGCCATTGTCCTGGTTTCAGCTGGGATAGAGTTAATTCTCTTCCTAGTAGCTGGTGCAGTGCTGTGTTTTGGATTTAGCAAGAATAATGTTGATAACACACTGATGTTGTAGTTGTTGCTAAGCAGTGCTTATCCTAAGTGAAGGACTTTCTAATTTCCCATGAAGACGGGAAAGAGTATGGACAGGAGAGATGACTAGAACAAGCCAAAGGTCCATTCCACGCTATAGCACGTCATGCCCAGTATACAAACTGGGGGGAGCTGGCTGGGAGGGCTTGATCGCTGATTGGGCATTAGTCAGTGGGTGGTGAGCCATTGCATTGTGCAACCCTTGTCCTTCTTGGGTTTTATTTCTTTCTCTTTTTTTGCTATATTCCTTTTCATGACAATTATTATATTTTTATTATGATCATATTTTAAGTCATTTCAGCTATTACACTTGTTCTTAGCTCAACCCGCAAGTTTTACTTTTTTTTTCCTGATTCTCCTTGCATCCCATGATGCAAGGAAGAGGAAGAGTGAGTGAGAAAGCAGCTACGTGGTGCTTAGTTGCTGGTTGGGGTTAAATCACAACAGTCATTGAAATTCTGTGGAGTCCACCTTCACAGATGCCACAGAAATGCTTTCCCTGCTCAGGCTGGAGACAAGGCAAGGCAAGGAGATCTGTCCTCCACACATGAAGCCCTCCACTTGTGGCAGGTGCCTCCAAAGCTGACTTTGACCTGGCAGGGCAGAGCCATGCCCCAGACTGCAGCTGGCGTTCAACAGGCACAGGGGATGCAGAACGGAGCTGTGTGCCTTCCTCCCTACTTCCATGGGATGCTTATTTGAACTCAGCCCACCCCTACAGCACAGTAGCCTCTTCATTCTCTGTTTAGAAGGTATCTGCTTTGCTTTCAGCAGTAAGGGAAATAGGTCATAAATAAGAGGAAATTCTGTATTTATGCAAGATGACAGGGCTCAGATAATAGCTAATAGCAGAAGGCAAATCAGACTCTGAGATCCTGATCTGGTCATGGTTTTGTCACATTCAGGAGCCTTATGGAGTGATGTTCTTCTGTAAGATTATGTTATTAAATGTCTAAATCAATACTAAAGACCTGGCTCACAGTTAATATATTCAATGCTTTGAAACATTATGTACATGTTATATGTACATTGGAGTCTTGGCAAAACTGAGAGACCAAGCACTACATCTTGTGGTAGTTTTGGCTGGCAGGTTTGTTTATTTTTATATTTCCTGACACTTCATTTTTGAGTATAAAACAAACGAGAGTCCTATAGACTTCTGTATTTCAAAACTTCTTTTACCATTGCCATTTTGAAATGAGGCAAGAGGCTCCTCTTTGTTAAAAATAAAAAAGAATTTCTAAAAGACTTTAAAACTGGAATTTAACACAGACATGCACAGATAGGCATATGATAAAGAGTTTTGAAAGTCAGATCAGATTTATTACTGTAACATGAAGATTTCTACCAGAAAGTATTCAAAGACTCTAGCAGACAAGTAGACTACAAAAAAAGAGTAGCATTAAAGCTGCAAACTTTGATATTCCTTACATGGCTTGATTTCCCAGGTACAAGCAGATGCTAAATCTTTACATATTGGTATATTTTTATTTCAGATTATGACCCAGAACCATTGTACAGCTATCTTGTAAAGAAACTTAACTGCATTGCATCCATATCTATGAAGTGAAAGGTGAATACAAAATTTGTATTTATTTCAAATAATAAAATCACATTGCAGCACTCTAACAATGTATGATCATTTCAAAGTTCAAGACAAAGGATACTACAAGGAAAAGAGACTCCAGAGACAGAATAAGAGGGAGTTGGCCTGACCATCACGACAAGATAGGAATGGTAAACTTGAAAAATTTTACTATGGAAGGACTTACTGGCAGGAAGACAACAGAGTTGGATGGATGTTTAATAACTAACTGAAACAGGAAAGAACAACTAAATTTTCACTATACTGTGGAATAAGAATTGGCAACGTTTTGAAAGCAATTGAAGACTGAGTACATTTTGTAACTGGGAAAATCATGAAATGGAATAGATTAAGCAATTCATCAATGCCACATGATATGTTAGAAACACATTGCTCAGCCCTCCAAAGTGAAAAACTAACATACAAATAGCAAACTGCTGGAGTGCTTTACATAATGCTGCAATTTAGAAGGCTAGGCACTGCAGGGATTTGCTTCTCTGCATGCAATGATACAGGCTATTTTTCAGTACTGTCAATAAAACATTGATCTTAAAAATTATATGCTCCATTCACAATAACTTACATCATGGCTGTCCATACTAAGTCATTAGTCTTTTTTCTACAAATCCTTGTTTTTTGCTCAGTTCTGCTCTCACCCTTTCCTTAAAATACAAAGAAAAGTTCCCATTACAGGAATGCACTATGCAAGATGTAGAACAAGTACCAAACTGCTGATCTTCTCTTAATTCATTCTACTCACAACTGTACCCACCCTGCGTGAAGACAGGTTCTGAACATTGGCTTAGATTTATAGATATTCACATGGTCTTTCCTTCTGCCTCAGAAAGTGGTAGTGAAACACCACTCATTATGTGTTAGACTAATTTTCAACACAGAAATTGGAAGTATTATTATCATAGAAGCATAGAATTGTTTAGGTTGGAAAAGACCTTTAGGGTCACCAAGTCCAACCATTAACCCAGCACTGCCAAGCCCACCACTAGGCCCCTCAGCACCTCACCAGTGCATCTTTTAAATCCTTCCAGGGCTGATGACTCAATCACTTCCCTGGGCAGCCTGTTCCAATGCTTGCCAGCCCTTTTGGTGAAGAAATTTGTCACAACACCTAATCTAAACCTCCTCTGGTACAACTTGAGGCTATTTCCTCTTGTCACATGTTACCTGGGAGAAGACATCAATCCTGACCTCACTACAACCTGCTTTCAGGTAGTTCCCATTACCTAGCTACTCACATATAGAATTGATGAGTAGATGGTATAATTTCAATTAATCATACAAAACAGCAAAAATATTTAGGCAGAGTAAAGAGAGACCTTTATGAAAAGTCTCTAAATGTACATGAAACTTGAGCTGAAATTACTCTTCAGTTTTACTCACCAAGATTCAGCAGCTGGAAATTGAAGCTAAAGGTTCCATGTAGGACACTAGATGTGTATTTTTAACAATGAGTGATTAGATACTGGTCTGATTCACAAAGGCTTAGGCAAAACATGAACCACTGAAAAGCTGTAAACTAAGTCTGAATGTCCCAAAGCTATGCTTCATATGGGAATTAATTCAGGAAAGACCAGTGGGCTGTATGTCCAGTTGACATTTCTATCCTTATAGTCTTTATATATTATGAAAGGGCAATGATGAGTTAACTGTCTCACAACTATTGCGATCGTAAAATGCTTTGGCTTAAGATATCTGCATGAATGTGGAAAATTTATCACTCATATTTAGTGCTCATCCCAAAATGAGAGCAGCATGTGTATTAAAACCTAATGTCATCAGCTGTTAACAATCTACTAGATAAATCCATGACACTCTTTTCATCTTTTCCACAGACAGTGCAGACACTCAGAAAACACTCAGGCTTCTTTATGCTGCTTGCTTTATGCAAGTGGTAGAAATTCATACTTTTAACACTGGAAGAGTTCAAAACAATTCTGATGGCACATTTGGGAAGTACTAGCAGTTTACAAGAATAGCAACTGCAATGTGAGGACAATACCCAGATGAAATGTACAGACACAGAAACACAACTCTATGTATCGCTAGGAAACTGGTAAAAAATCCCAAAGTATTTCTGTCAATAGAGGATTGGCTGATCATTTTGTTCTTTGGTAGCTAGCGTCCACCTGAAGAGCCTAGCCTGAATCCATGATCTTCCAGGAGGAATGAGAGGCTCGATGTTACTTCATTTCCGTCATCTGCTTAAAACGTAAGGCTCAGTCAAGGAAACAACAATGCAAAAAGAACCTGGAGGGGCTCAGTGTATTCAGGAACACTTCACAATGGAAAATCTTGTTTTGCTGCCTACAGTAGTCCTTGCTGATCAGTAAAACTTTGTTCCCCTATCTGGTTTTCTTTATTTTTAACCTATATTTTTCCTAAACAGAATTCAAAAGGCAGTGTGACAGCCTAGGGAAATAATTATGCATGTACTCATCAGAATAAAATTGGGATATGAATGCATTGTTTATTTGCATACAGTAAACCACTTCTTCCATGCAAGACCACTGCTGATAAATGCACGCAATCATACAGCTTTCAAAATAGTATCTACATAACCTAGAAAAGAGTGTTGCTTTATGTGAGTCAAACAAAAAGCCTTACAATAAACTCATGGCTTCAACCATTCCGTTTCTGAGTCTTGACTATTATTGTATTTCAATTTAAGATAAAATCCAGCTTAGAATCTCAGATTTTTTTTAGCTGTAATCAATTTATTTCATTTTTAAACTGCAGGAATCAGCTCTGTTTCTCTTAAGAAACAGATTTTTCTACCTGACCACAGGTACAGAAAAGGCAGATTTCTGTCACTTAAATGCTGGATTACTAACATATGTGCTCAACTTTTCAAAATTTTAATCAACGGGCAATTTTAATCAACACACTCTGAACTGTGTTTCCTGTACAAAATACATTACACCTCTGCTTTGAGACTGGCAGGTCACTTCACTTAAAGCTAATTTCTTTTTTACGTGTTATTTTTCAACTACACATTCCTAAACTGGAAAACACAGGATTAGAACTGGCCAGAAAGTGTCAATTTCTTTCTGAGGAAAAGAAAAAAGAAATTTTAAATGTCCTGAATCAGGCTACAGAGGGAGGGGAAAAAAAGAAAAGGAAAAAAAAGAGAGCTTTTTCCACAAGAAGAATAATTTTTGCATAGCAATTTCCTTCTGAGTATCCTCCAGGCAAGACTTGTCCTTAACAAAACACTCCGTTCATGTTTCCTCCTCAAACCCTTCCAGAAACTCTCCCTCTCTCACCATCCCTCCTACCCACCACCTGCTGCCAAGGCAGAGGGCAACAGCTCTTCCCATAGTTAATGACAGTCCTTTGGCTCTCAGATATTGGGAAAAATTTTCTCATGAAAGATTTTAATGCTGCAAGAAGAGTTTTTTTCACTGGAAAATCATCTGGAAAGATGGTCATAAATCATCTCTCCTGCAAATTGTCTCCATTGATGCTCAACAACCTTTCTGCTTTCTGGTGCTGTGACAGCTAGGAAAGCCTTTCATGCAATTCAAGTGTTCATGCACATTGCATTTTTAGTGAATTTACTTTATCAGTGGGTAAATGATTATACTGGGATCATCTGTGGGCAATCAACCCTGGTAGGTCTGGTTTAGGCTGCAGGAGGGGCCTGCAAGGCTATTGGCCATTAACTAAATGGGAATTGATTAATTCCCATTCTCCCAGAGACTGAGAGGCTTTGTGGAAAAATTACAATATTTAATTATTTTCTAACAGCTTTTGCAGTGTTTTGAGAGAGTCCCAGAGCCAGAAAATGCAAGGAAGGGGTTGCTGAGAAAGCAGCAAGCAACTGCAGAGGCCCATCCATCCCCTGCCCTTCCGTCCTGCCACAGGGACACAGGGTAACTCCTCTCTTTCCTGAGACATCAAGACCTTCCAGGAGGCTTCATGCAGTACCAGAATGTTACTAACCACCTACCATCAAAAAAGACAGAAGTTTTTCCAGCAGTTGAGTCTAATACACCTCACAAAATACCATGCTGAAAGCTCATAATACAAGAATTTTTCTCCTCTATCAATTATGTTTGATACTTTAAATAAAATTTTGCTTTCTATGGGCTCTTCTTTTTTATATGTCAGTTGATATTTAATCATAAAGGATTCATTTAAGAATACTTTTAGAGGCAGTGCTTAGTATGTTCTGATGGAGCAAATAAGCCTCAGTGACATTTTTTAACTGAACCAACAAACCAAAATAAGTACAACACCCACATATATATATATAACACTATACAGAATGGCCATAGTGCAAACTGTCTCATGCAAATTCCTTACATTTGATATACATTATCTCAAATAACATTTGCATTTGTAACATTCCTAGTCTCATAATTTACCATGGTGGTGTCAATATGAATAGGGCTTTTCCCATGCTTAAAATAAGGATATGTTCAGTTTTATGGGGTGGGATGGGGAGGGGTGGGATGACTTGGGGAAATAAAACGAAAATGTGGAACTTTTTGCTGAAATATTCTGTTGGTTTTGATCTGTATTTCAGCTCTTGTTCTTAAAAGAAATCTGTACCTATGTGAAATTAAGATAGTATTAAACTATCAAGTGACAGCAAAGATTAAAATGTATGGATTGTAACAATTAACAGCTATGGTTGGGCTGGAAAATATGGTTACTACAAAAAACTGTATTTAGCAGTTGAGTTTAATTTTTCCAATAATTTCAGTGCTGCCTTGTGCTGGATGACATACTGGTTCAGGCCAATCCAGTAATCTTTGTCTGGGTTCCATGCTGAGCAAAATCCAAGTATATGTGTTGAATGAGGAATGGCAATGTTGAGTAGTTGACAATCATCATTTATTACAGAGATTATCCGTCTAATTCTGTTATTTTCCTCTATTGTTATCTAGGGTTCTTTGCAATTCCCTGATCCATAGATTGATGCAGAACTGTCATTTTTACCAGCAAAAAAGAATATTTCCCTGTTTCTAAAGGAGGTATATAGCTGGGTGGTGTATCAATGTTATTTCCCTTCTGCTCTGCAACACTTCCCACTTCTGTCCTACAGATATGCTATGAAAAGATTGACTAGAAGTTCCTAAGGCATATGGGAATGGCTAATTCCTCTGAAGTTTCAGGTCTCTGGGCTTTTTCATTGCTTTAGTTTACCTTCACTTTTGGTACCGAGTTTGTACTTCCAGTATCAACAAGAAGGTTTGCTATTTACATGGTCTTGCAGAGGTGTGGTGAGGTAGGACACAAAATCAGGCGCCACTCAGAAAGAAACCCTTTGAAGAACAGCTCTACCAAAACATGCTGTTAAAAAAGTGATTTTCAGAGGACTTTGAACCCAATCTTGATCTTGTACAGATGGAAGCATCTAAACAAACCCACTCTACAGAGGTGCTTTCAATGTTTTAAAAAAATCTATTACCCATTCACATAATTGTTAGCACACAAAAAGTTGGTGTACAAAGTAGAGGAGACATAGAAGAAGGCTGCTTTCTCAAAGCTAAATAGTAAAAATTAGATGCAAAATATTTCTCTCTCTATGCAACATCCTCTAAGTTTTTTTGGGTTTTTTTAAATTTTCTTCTCTTTTTGGGTGTTTTAGAAAGGTTTCCTCGGTACTGCCCTCCATACAAAGGCTAGTGACAACTGATATGGCAGTAATCATATAATTCAAATCTAGAAAAATGTACCAATGGGATCCTTTAGCAAGTAGCATATAATTTGTGGTGGGTTGACCCAAGTTGGGTGCCCAGTGCCCACCAAAGCTCTGCATCACTCCCTTTCTTGGCTGGATGGGAAAGAGAAAATGTAACAAAAGGCTCATGTGTTGAGATAAGGACAGGGAGAGGTCACTCGCCAATTACTGTCATGGGCAAAACAGATTCAGCTCAGGGAAAATACTTTATTGATGATCAAGATCAGAGTAAGATAATATGAAAATTTAAAGATATAAATCTTAAAACAACTTCCCTCACCCTTCCCTTCTTCCCAGGCTCAACTTTGCTCACAATTTTCTCTATTTCCTCCCCTTCAGCAGAGCAGAGGGATGAGGAATGGGGCTTGTGGTCAGTTCATCACAGATTGTCTGTGTTGCTCCTTCTGCCTCAGGAGGGCTACTCACACTCTTCCCCTGTTCCAGCGTGGGGTCCCTCTCATGGGAGACAATTGTCTGTGAACTTCTCCAACATGAGTCTTTCCCATGGGCTGCAGTTCCTCACAAACTGTTCCAGTGTGGGTCCATTCCACAGGGGCAGTCCTTTCAGAACAGACTGCTCCAGTGTGGGTCTCTCGTGCGGTCACAAGTCCTGACAGCAATACCAAAACCGTGATAGGGAATTACTGCAATAGGTCTGCAGTCCAGGAGAAGGAAGTATTTATTCCCATTTACTGTAATTCTGAACTGTAATGAGGTTATCTCCTGAAAATATCACTTCAGAATCACTGCTATAATTGTTTTTTAAACATACCAGGTTTTGAATCAACTTGCTAATAAAAGAATAGTGGTAAATGGGCATAAGAGCCCAAAGAGATCCTGTTATACCCATGTTACACACTAGCAAAAGTGATCCCTCTTTGGCTCTTAACCTAAACCAGATTTTTTATTAAACATTTCTCTGCAGTTCAATTTAAGAGGAAACATCCGCTGCACCAAGTTCTCCATTTACAACCTGATGTTTGCTTATTCGTGTCTGTTAAGCTTCTAACTTTGCATATACCTGGTAAATGAAAGAGCAGATGAATGCAGCTATGGTCCAAGCCAGCATCAGTCCCTGTTGTCATGACAACTGGTGCTGACACAGCCCTGCTCTTCAGCTGCTAATCCTTCCAGCCCCATTATTGTAAAGGACAGAAAAGCAACTTTCAAAAACTTCTCTTGCACGGGTTACCTTTGAAATCCTGTATTCTGCACAATGAGTCTTGACCAGAGCCTAGCTGCAAAGATGACACTGGTCTGTAAAATTTCCCAGTGATCAGAAAATAGTAGAGCAGCAGCATCAGTTGGCCATTTGATCCCAGAGAAAAAAAACCCCAAGAATTAGTCATAAATGCACAATTATCTTAAAGGCAACTATGTAAGATAAACTGTTGGCCAGCCAAATTGCTAGAAAGTGATAACATTTAACCTACATTCCTCTGACTGTCTTTCTTTATTTTACAAAGAACTCAATTCTGCTCCCACTTCATGACTATGTTGCAAATGTCTTCACTAGGAAATGAACTGATCATAGATCGACGATTTCTTTTCTGACTGACTGTAGGTACATTTGCTGATGTCATGGGCAAGTTTCTCTCCCAATTGCATTAGGTGAATCTATGTGAAATGTGGGTACTGTTTTTCTTTCACACGTTTCAGGAAAAAAAACACCTTACTGTAGAAAAAGTGCAAAGTACAAATAATAAAAACCAAATTATCTTTGTTTATAAAGCCTTAGATGATACTATGACTATTCTAATGATAAAAACAAACATTTTATTAATTGAGGAACCAAACAAGTGGGTCCTGCAGCAATCAATATGCAGCTTTTCAGTTCTAACAGTTCTTTTAAGTTCCAAATTTTCACCTGGTTGCTAGATCATTTAAAATTAATTATTTTTATTTGTATTTCAGTATCAATCTCTAGCCAAGACTGAGGTCTTACTGTGCTGGTCACTGCTGGGAAACAGTAAGGAGAGATCCTGTCCTGAGGAGCTTGCAGCCCATGAGGCAATTCATGATTGTAAGGTCTCTGTGACCATGAGGCAACATGCTGCTTTATCCACTCTGAGGCACTTTCAAGTATAACAAAAAAACCCAATAATTGAATAGAGCAATAACTTAGGCACTGAAAAATGGAAAGAAATAGAAATAAGATGACTTAAGGTCTGCTTTAAAACAAATGTTTTTTGTTATAGTTGATATTGAATGGGTTTATAAACCACTTTACTGTACTGGTTTCTGGAAATTGTGCATCATAAGTTACTGGCATACACATATATACATACATATATGTATGTATATATCAGCAAGTTATCCCACTACAAATATGTTCTAAAATACTTGACAGTTTTTGTGCAGTTTTCGTTAATTCAACCTTTTCCCCACAGTTTCCTTGTAACCCATGGTGACTGTCCTGGGGACTTGCTTCTTACTTCCCCAGAAAGTCATTACTTGTGCTAACACTTCCACTTAGCTGAATCAGACCCTTCAAAGAGAAGGCAATTTGTGCCAAAATTTGCAAAGATCAAGGAATGGTTACTAAGTAGAAATGTTGTCTATTATTTTCTCTAGCTGTAGCCTACTCAATAGCTGAATCCTGTGAAAAGTTCTCTGCTCACATAGCAATGGATGTTCTTCAGAGAAATTACTCTATTGTATGGGCTCATTGTGAGTCTTTCCTTTTTTCCTGCTCCATGGAAGCCACTCGCCCCATGAACAGTACGTACACTGATCTTTTAGAAGATGTCTTTCAATTTCACCACCTGCTGTGCTTCATGAAGTCATTTACTACTTTTCTATGCCTCTTCATTTGTATCAATTTACCCTGCTCATCATTGTTAAAACCTCAGCAGTGTACTGCAACAAGTTCCTACCTGCTGTATTTGTGGCTGTTAGTGACTTGGCATGAACCTAGGAGAAGCTATCTGTCTCATTTTAGCTGTATTATAACAACTGATATTGTCCTAGATATCTTCTTGTAAAAAAATAGGGAGATTGAAATGCATTTTATTAAAATGGGTGTTTAAAGTCAAGTAGAGATGTGAACAAACATTCTAAGAAAGGATCAGTTGAAATAAGAAGAGAGGGAAAGCAAAGGTAAAATTTAAAACCTCATTACTTTCTTTTTAATTTAATAATATTTTAGCTTTCAGAATGCTTTAGTAAATATACAAACATTTGGCTACACAACCACACATAGTTCCAATGAGAGCAGAATCAGAGAGCTAAATATTCTGGCTGACAAAAAGAGAAGGATATAATGAAATTTTGGGGCAGGATGGGATTACTAATATACATTAGTTACTAACCCTCTACTCATTGATACACTTGCTGATCCTGTGTACCATCCATTCTTACATCCCTGTGTGATTTACTCCTCTTTGCATTTTGATATCCAGTGTCTGGTGGTGTTTTCTCTACTTAATCAAAACACGTTGATAATCAGTCACCCTTAACTGCTTTTGGCGTTTTCCTGAAATCTTTCCTTCATCCTGCCTCCACTTCTTCCTCTTCACAGAATTTCACCAATTTATTTCAAACAAAAAATTACAAAGAACAACTCATCCTTTTCTTCCGAGACAGATTTGGCTGGTCCCTCCTTCCCCAGCATCCTCTTGCCTTTCTAAGTTCCAGTTACAGAAGTTTCCTTTGTCTACTTATGCCAATGTCACCCATCTCCTCACCTCCTCCATCTTGCTCTTATCCCCTCCCTTAGTCTTCCTTTTGGCTCTTAGTACTTTTCAGTTCTTACAATAAAGGCATGTTTTTTCTCTTCAAGTCTTAAACCCACACTTGACCTCATCTGTCCCTCCAATCACTGCTTCTCCATTCTTTCATCTGTCATTTCACTGAACTCGCTGTTTGTTCCTAGTCCCTGGAGCACCTCTCCTTATTCCTTTCCCACCTCAAGCCTTACCCTACAATAGCTCTCAATGAAGTATTTCATGACTGTCAAGGCACCGGTAAGGACCAGTATGTGTTCATCAGGTTCCTCAAGCTGCTGCTACCACAGCTGTGTTGAAAGGTGAATCTCACCCTTCCTGAGATCCTGCTAGTCCTTCCATTTTTTCCTATTCCTTTCCCTTCTAATGTCTTCTGCAAGGTTTTCTTGTAAAGTTTCTCTTACCCTAATCAGTCTCTACTGAACTTGAGCATTGTCCTCTCTGCTTATCTCTGGTACTCTCATCTGCAAACACAAATTGAATTATCACATGTATCTAGGAAGAATGCCTCTTTATCACCTACCATTCAATATCAAATCTTGGACTACTTAACTTCTGTTCATGACAGTTAGACACCACTTTAAACATGGCTAATATTATGCTAAGCAGGAGTACAGAGGGGAAAAAACTCGCTGTGTTTAGCCTTCAATGTTGGGGACAAGACCATCACTTGTCATTCAAGCTTATCACACAATATTACCTTGAACCTTTTAAAATTCTTTATATAATCCTCTTCAATACAACATTTCATTTACCAGCTCACCTTCAAATTCCCACTATTTCACATGTGGTTATTGAAAAGTCTTTAGCCTTCAGTATAACACAGACCCTTTACAACTTTTGCTTCTCCCTCCCCGCTGCATTTTGGTCAGCACAGAGTCATCATCTCCCTACTCAGTTGCCTTGTGATGCCCCTGTTTGTGAATTTTCACTCCTGTGCTGTCATGCTGTCTTCCTGGTGCTTTGTAGCTCCCTACAAAAAGTCCACAAAGCTGTTGCTTTTCCTCTGAAGCTGCCTATAGCATTTACTGCTTTATATGCTAATTATAATCTATCTGGGGCAGCAACCATTTTTTGTGTTGCGTTTGTGTAACATGTAGCACCGTGAGTTTCTGGACCCAGACTGAGATTTCTAGATATTGCTGCAGTACATAATAATTCACATCCACATTAGATCCAAGCTCTTCATTCCCATTCCCTTTCCCTTTCTGTCCCTGCTGTAATACCTGGGGGCAAAACCAAGAATGTACCGCGCTGACAAGAACTGGGAAGTTCAAACACATGGGTCAGCTCCTGTGCAGCACGCTATCTGATCGGTTTCCTTTTCTGCATGCCATGCTAATTTGAGAAAGAAGGCTGACATATCACTGCATCTTCATTCTTTTAAACCTATTTTCTAAACGACTTGTGCAACAACAACAAAACGCCACGTATTCCACGGCAAGAGCCTCAAAGACGAAGTTCTCTTCCCTCCTGGTGTGGCTGCTACACATCGCTGGCACCGGCACGCTGTCTCCCAGCCAAGCACCCCGAGTAGGTCTCCGGCCACCGCCCGGGCTCCCGCGGGGCACAGCGCGGGGCCGGGGGAGCAGGGGCCGGGGCCGGGCAGGCGGTGGCAGCGCGGCTGGCGACCCCGCCGCGGGTTTACCGCCGACTCGGTGGGGACAGAAGAAGCCGGTCTCCGCGAAGGAGGTAAAGCGGACCGGCAGGTGGGCAGACACAGCTACACAGGCTCTATGGACGGACGGCACGGCAGCCTCGCCCCTTCCCCCGCCGGTGCCCCTCACCCGGGCGGGGCCGCACTCACCGGGGCGCGGGCCGCCCTGCTCCCGGCCGCCCGCCTCGCCGCCGGCCTCCTGCGGCGGGCCCTCCGAGTCGGTGTTGGTCAGCCAGGTGGACTCAGTCTCTCGCGTCCAGCTCTCGTAGTAGCGGGGCTCGATGGCGTCGGCCCTGCTGCCCCCGCAGCCCATGGCGGCGGCCGCTCACCGCCGCCCTGCCGGCATCGCCGGCCGCCGCTCACGCCCTCCGCCCCATCCCGGCTCACCCCGGCTCCGCTCACCCGCCTTCCCTTCACTTCCCCGGCTTTTATTGTTACTTCTAGCGGCCCCCACCCTCGCTTCTGCCTGTCCCCTCCCCTTCTCCTCCCGCTACCCCTTCCCCTCCCCTCCTGCTTGCCTCCTCTCTCCCATCCCACCGCCTCCCAGCCGGTCCCCGATCCCTGCCGATCCGCGGCTTCCCCAGGCGAGGAGCATCGCGGCTGCGCTGGCCCTGCCTGCCCTGGCGCCCCCGGGCGGGCCAGCCGGCTTTCCCTCCTCCCCGCTTAGAGAGTCACATGTATAGGATGCATACGCACAGGACAGCCTGCCATAGCCAACACTGCTTGCCAGCCCTCCCAGCCTGGCCATGCACCCCATTTATGCACCCAGACTAGGCCCTGCACCCCATTTCATAAAACCATCTGCCTCTTCCTTGATGTAGCCAGGAGAGCCTTTCTCCTACCTTTGGCGTCACCCAAATTGCTGCTGTATAACTGGTAACTGAGAACTCCAGACAAACGTCTACTCTTTCCTCTTGGATATGCATTTTGGGAAGCAACCAAGACCATGAGACTCCTGAAAACCAGACTATAATTTATGCAATTGTGGTAATCTCAATGTCAGACACAGACATTTTATGGTATTTTAAGTCATATTAATGGTAGTTGCAATTTGTATTGCCATAGCTGCTTCTCAAGGCCCCCATCAGTGTTGGCACAAGCCCTGTGAACAACAAGCCCTGTGGAATCATGAGAGAGAGACTTTATCCCAAATAAATGTTTCTCTCCTGTAATCATTTTGTAGTGGGGCAGCAGGTATGACTCTTTCCCTTAGGACAGCTTACAGAGTGATACAGAAGACATGTGTGCTGCACTTCATGCTGTTACACAAAACGGATGTTGGCTGAAAAGGATACATCTAGTGAAATATGGAGAAACTCCATCTGCTCTTATTAGAGTCACAAGTAGATGCACAAACTCTTTGGAGCTAAAGCCTCTTGTTCCTAAAGTCTGATAGGAGACCTTCAAGAGGATCCTCAGCTCAAGAGGGACAAAGAACTTCTGGAGAGAGTCCAGCGCAGGGCCACCAAGATGATCAGGGGACTGAAGCATCTTCCTTATGAGGAAAGGCTGCGGGAACTGGGGCTGTTTAGTCTGGAGAAGAGAGGACTGAGGACAGATCTCATTAATATTTACAAATATCTAAATAGTGAATGTCGGGAGGTTGGGACATCCCTTTTTTCTATTGTAGCTAGCAACAGGACAAGGAGTAATGAGATGAAGCTGGAATACAAAAAGTTCCACTTGAACATAAGAAAAAACTATTTCACTGTGAGGGTGAGGGAGCCCTGGCACAGGCTGCCCAGAGGGGTTGTGGAGTCTCCTTCCTTGGAGGTCTTCAAGACCCGCCTGGACATGTTCCTATGCGACCTGATCTAGGTGAACCTGCTTCTGCAGGGGAGTTGGACTAGATGATCTCTAAAAGTCCCTTCCAACCCCTACCATTCTGTGATTCTATGATTCTATGATTCTATGATCCAGCCAGCATTAGCTTTGCATCCCAGCTGGTAGGTCCCGTGTTCCAGTTCGGAAGTGATTTAGGTCAGAGACTGCTGCCTGAGTTGCTGAATCACCCATTACGCCTCCCGAAGCAGATGACTATTGAGATGTTTCTAAGTAGCTTCTCAGCCCAATACTGACTCACGACACTTTCCTTTCCTACTGAGATCTGCTGAGATCCCTCACAACATGGGGTTGCTGCTAACACTTACTGCCCACATGTTTGTGCTACCGAGGTCCCTGGATCAAAAAGGAAGCAATCTGAGAGGAAGCGGCTACTTTTTCATTATTGAGGTAGTGTTTTATTGTGAATCAATAAGGCTTTTATAAGTCTTAGTAATAAAAATGAAGATTTCAACAGAGATTTTATTTCAATCAGATCATCCTACCAGACCACCCAGGGCAAAGGGATGTAGTGGTGACTGAAGCCAACAAAGACATCTAACACACATTTAACTTCCCAGGCCTTGTGCCTGCCCTAGATGGGCATAGGGCATAGCACAGGGAAAACTGCCAGAGTCTCATAACCTGAGCATCACAGGTATGTCCCACACTGTAATTGTGTGAAGCAACTTTCCACAGCAAGAGCATTAAACAACAACAAAAAAAAATCAAGGTAACAAAACCTCTTGGGGTGTCTTCTTAATTTGTTTCATTTTCCCTCAGAAGTTGGAAGGGCTCTGGCAGGATGCTGTCTGCTAGTACATGTACCTTCACATCACTTCGATTTCAGTTCTAGCTGTACTTACAGGAACTTCATCTTCCAACGTATTTTCTTCCTAGAACATTTTTCAAACCTTTGAAAGGCTACTAGTAAAAAAACAATGAAAGGCTGTTTTTTCTTTTCTGTTATTAATTACTACCACCACTAGAGAGGAGTTAGACCACAAATGCCAAGTAAGGTCTTAAAGCCTTATATCAAATCTCTGGCATTTCCCTTGAGCCCTACAAAGATGTTTTCTTTGCAGTTGTAATTTCCATCAACTTTCAAATTTTGTTTTTGATGGGACATGGAGCATATTACTGCAGAAACATAGTAACATAACTGTTACTTCTTTCATATTGAAGTGGCTGGTGTCATTTTTGACTGGTTTATTAAACCAATCAGGCAACAGTAAGACCTGATAATTTTCACTCTCAAGTATTAAGGTGTGACAAGATCCAAACAAATTGAAAAATCCTTCAAAATAAAAGTGTTTGCATGACTAATGCAAACAAAACACATTTGTAATCTCTGTGAGGAAATGCTTGGAATTTTGTTTCTTCAGTTCCTTGTGGAACAGGGAACCACTTTTTGAAACTGGATTTTCTTTCCACACCTAACAGATCTTTTTTTTCTTTGATGTGTTTTAAATGAATTCAAAAGACTATGAGAAAAACAGTTTTGTATTCTTTTGTGAAGAGAGTCAAGTGCAATCAATTGCAGATAACTTTGTATCAAAATGCATTCTGGTCAAGAAAACTGCTTCTCACTGGTGAGTGTACTCAATGTTCATGGAAGTGAAGCCTCTTGATTAATTCCTGAGCTAAAGACCTAAATCTGAGGTATGAAGTGGTTGTGTTAGTGGGGCTGTGCTACAGCTGTTAAGTACCGCAGCCTATGGCAATTCAGCAAGGGGTTTCTTTTTGCGTGACAGTTGACGTGAAACAGTTGGCAGCAGGTTTAATACAACAGTGGAATTGCTTACACAAGAAAATTAGTGCAATAATATTGATTTTGCACTGGGAATTGTATCAGGGCAGAAAGTGGGCAAGAAAGGAAATCTGACCCCAGAGACACAGAAAATACCCAGAATCAGGTGAATCCTTGGCTTAAGTCCATTTCCACTGGTGGTGTAATCAGGTGAGAGTTAATCTGCTGGTGAAGCCAGGTGTTGCAATTGTGTAAAGCAGGAAGAGGCTGGTGGCAACATGTGAATAGAGAATTGAAATCTGTGGAAATCTTGGGGGAAGAAACTTTACAACTTGTTTTTCCTCTTTTACTTAGCACCTGAGATGGTGTAGCCTAGCAGGAATAAGATTAAGAGTACCATTTCTCAGGTCTCTTTAATTTGTCGTGCTGTTACTCTCATGCCAGGAGATGATTAATGTAAAATGTGGTCTCTCTCCGTTAATCATTAGCAAAAGGATCATCTCCCAGAAATCCTATTAGTGGAGCTTGTACTGTATTTTAGCTGCTCTGGTTTTGTGCTGCCTGATGCACACTATGTAGCAATGCTTTTCCTCCTTACACTCTCAGTAATGTCTGCTCTGCATACGCTGCTTTCAAAATACACTACTGCAAAAATGGGAGTAAGAAGTAAAGGGACAGGATGGGCAGGGGATGAGCAAGAAAAGGGACTCTTGGGGATTTTGCATTTATAATTTTTCTGAAATGGGTTTAAAATCATTAAAATACACTCTTTCCCATAAAATCCATATGGAATTGTGGTAGGACCCATTATTTATTTTTCCATCAAAATTACTGGGTGAAATTCATTCTTGTGTACCCCAGTGACCATTAATAGCTATACGTTGTTTTCAGTGATAAGTACAGAAGACGCAATAGGAGGTTTAGGTAAAAGATATTCTGCCTGTCTTCAGGTTTTTGGGTGGTATCTCTGCTTGTTCTAATGGATGGTGTTTAGCAAGTGCACCAGTTAAATCCGGGTTTAAGCCTTAGCTTTTCTCATAAACCTGTTTGCTTCACACCAGAAGGCAGATAGGAGTGGTTCAAGGGTATCATTACAGGGGAGAGAGGAGTTTGTATTTAAAACATTTTCTTTGTAGTCAAGTGTTTTGTGTATCTGAGAAGAAATACAATTTATTAGTTGCATTATATCTGTTTGACATCATCATTCCAAGCTTGCAATATGCTTGGAGGCAAGATAGCCTCTGAAGCTTTCACACTGTTTATTTGAGTCAGCTTTCCTCCTGACAACAGGTATTTAGTTCAAGTAAATGAGAAGGCATTCATCTTTACTGTTGTGAGTCCTTGGAAAATATAGTTTTCTTGGCCTGATTGCTCTAATATTTGGCTCAAACAATTTTGAAATGTATACCATGCAATTTCCACGTTGCTCTGCGTTAATTATGTATTTCTTTCAACACAGAAATGATAGCATTCATTTCTCTCATGTGGCCATCCAAACCAAGCAAGTTTTCAATACAGTATTCACAGTTTCCTGAACGTATATAGGTGATACTCAATATTAGCTACAACTGAAGGTTTAGTAAGATGTTTCCAAACAGCTCACAAATAGGAAGATAATTAACTCACTCTTCTACTTCATCTTTTTCATGATTAAAGACAACTCTGAAACAGAACCTCAAATCTCAACACTCAGGTACTCAGAGAGCAAGGCTTTGAATGCCCCTATCCAAGCCTGACAATTTAGTTTTAAATTAAATTTAGAACCCTAAGAGAGTAATTTCCCAGATTCCTTACTGTAAATAACTGTGCCCTGGCAACATAGAAATCTCCCACAATGGTGTACTATCATGAAAATTTCGCAGTCATTTTAGCTTTCCAGCTTATCCAGCCTTTGAACCACACACAACTGGACTTCAATGCTGATCTGTGCTTCTCAACAGTCCAGTCTCCTTCCCTTCATCTGAAGGAAACATTTCCTAGTGAATCCAACACAAGCTTTGCATAAACAGGAGGTTTAGGATCAGAACAAAAATATTCACTTTTCCAGCAAGTAAGCAGAAACCTATTACATTGTGGGCATCAAAATGTCCTCACTGTGTGGTGCCTTACTGACATTTTATGACTGAAGATAGGGCCAGATGTGCATGTTTGCAAGGTTTCCATAGTGCTTTTACAGTGTGCTGTGTGCAAAGACATCTGCAGTATTGGTATGTGGAAAGACAAAATCTTAGGTTTGCCTCCAACTTCCAAGACATCAGAAGTTAAAACATTGTAAAGTTACACCAGAATATTTGCTTAATTCACAAGGTGAGGGTCGGTACCTTTTGCTGCACTCAGAATAAAGCATTACCCCATTTGCAGTCAAAGATGGAAAGTGGATTGCAACCACTCAACAGAGGAAGATATATGGCATTGGGTGGTGGTGGATACTGGGTTTTCAGGGAAGTGGGATGCCACAGGGACAGCATGCTTGCTAATGCCTGGTTGTATTTCTCCTCAGGGAAACTACCTTCTCAAATACTTCCCCGTGAATTTAAATAGTTTGAAGGGACTGAGAAACAGAGGAGGCGATAAAATGGGTGCAACAGAGACAGTTTGGCCTTATTACTTTGTAACTTCACTGGACAGTTTGAAGGATCCAATAACCACTCATGGAAACACATTCTTTTAAGTATTGTTAGGCTGTGACAACCAAGCTGAGACCTCCTTCTTAAAGCAGTCCTCCTCCAGTCCCTTTGGGTGTCCCAGACCTCTCTACATAAACCAGCAGCTACTCAAATATAATTATTTTCTGAGGAAAAAAAATAATTGTCAGCTGTACATCAGGCTTTGTTTGAAACTGTTTGAGTATCTATTGGCTAAGGAGCCTGAGTGGAGCAGATTAAGTGTAATATCCAGCAAAGCTATTAAATGTAAGTGCAGCATATACAGAGTGACGCTCAAAATCGTTCACACAGGGAATGTGTGGGTGGCACTCACCAGAGGAAAGTGCTATTGAGTTTATCACTAGAAGGGTATAAATCAGCTGCTGTTGCCTGGCAGAAGTGGCATTGACAACAACCATACTGGCACTGGAAACCTCAGACTGAGTAGTATTGCTGTGCAGTGACAGATTTATTCTCATTTACCTGAGTCTCTGCAGAGCTCCTCCACATAAAATCTGTTTACCTTGTGGTTTGTTCCAAGGCTACAATTTGTCCCTAATTAAGAAGGTAAATCATAAAACCTAGTTATGAAATCAGTATTTCATCTGACTAAGTATCATACTGGGTAAACATTTATCACTTAAGATGTTCTTGTTGGAGTGAGTCTGAGATTTTATGGCTCTAATACCTAAATCTTAATGAAAATAGCTTTAACTTTTTCCTTCAGATGCACTCTTCTCTCCAAGGTTATTACAAAATAAAACAGGTATTGCTGTGTTCTATTTGTTTATAGATAATTAATTTGTTTTGTTATAGACTGGATACTCAGCCTAAAGTAACAGCACAGCGAAAGCTAAATGCAATTAAAAAGCAAGTAGGCAGACACTCCTACTGTGTACTGTGTACTGCCTTAAGAAAGCTCTATAAATTGAAGAATCACTAATTCTACACATACAAGGCCCATTCAGTTGACTATAAACCTGATGAAATACAATATTCTCCACTCTTCTCTTCTTAGGCTTTGTTTCCATTCCCTACAGTGCCAAGAGGGTGGAAAATGAGGGAAACCGGCAGGGTTTGACTGTATTTCTGTTATCAGTGTGTTAGGTAGGAGCTCAGTTAGGAGCAGTCATATCAAACCTTTAAATCATGTTTTGTCATTTAAGAATTAATATTTTAAGATGACAAGTAAAGATTATCTCATTCAGTAAGCACTTCTGAATAATTCCAAGCTCCAGCACAACCCTTTGCTGATGCATGAGTCTTCCTTTGAGTTCCAATGCTTCTGATGAGCATTTTTAAAACTGGAACAGAGAATTTAGGTGATACTCTTATTCTGATTTTAACCTCTTTCTTTGTAAATGTCAATCCTGAAAGGGCCTGTCCTGTTCATGTCCTCTTTTATTCTCTGTAAACACCGTGGAGACTAGAGCTTCCTCCCACGGCTCCTCCAAAGTTTCAGCTCCTTGGTATGGTGTGGTCAGTCCCAGGGGAAACCAAAATAGCAGTACATGACCAGTGCCCACTCTAAATGCTTTTTTTACACAAACATTTGAAATACAACTGTAAATATTTTAAGGTTTCAGCCCTTTTAGGTCAGTAAACGGCATCTGACTCACCAGCTGCTGCACAGTGTCTGTGTTTGCTGTTGTGTGTCAGCGCAAGAGGAGAGAGCAGACGATACCGTTATTATGCAAAATCACTTCCACCCACCCCAGTGACTCACCAGCACGTCACTGAACAGAAGATACACCGGGTTCAAAATATATCTCCACTACCCATTCCCATCTCAGCAGATTATTTATCCCTTCCTTCCACTCCCTCTCAATGATGACCACAGTTGCACATTTCCCCTGGGAAGCAGAGCGGTGCTGGTGGCTGCACCGGCCCATGCAGCTCCCTTTGCCAGAAGCAATGGTCCTTGGCTTACGGACAGAGCAGAAACACAGTGTTGCAGGGGCTATACCTTCCCTCTCCATTGAATGACTGAGCTCTTTGCCTTTGATAGTGCTTCTTCAGCTAAGAATTTTTGCCTCTGTTAAGAGCAGGCCCATTCCTTTGTATCTTAAAGAGTTGAC
The DNA here is from genome assembly GCF_028858725.1 of Colius striatus. NCBI lineage: Eukaryota > Metazoa > Chordata > Aves > Coliiformes > Coliidae > Colius > Colius striatus. The sequence continues at coordinate 76,480,206 of NC_084762.1, read as the reverse complement.
TCATCTGTGAATTAATGTACGGTAGTTCTGGTCTCCACCTACCGTGATGTGCCAGTTTGTAAACAGTGAGGACTCAAGGGCTGCTTAACTTAAGGCAGACTCATATGCCTCACTTTAAATTTGCTACTGCTTTTAACACCTTAGTTAAACAAAATGCAGTGGGAAGTCAATCGATTCAGGAGAGGAAAATGAAAATAATCCCTTTTAGAATAGATAGCTATTCTCCAGCGGTAACATGCTATCTCTGTATTGTGGAAGTGCTACAACAGAATTTGACCTGTTCATTATATTAAATAATTAATTGCATTCTTATTTGTTTGAAGAATTCTATCAAGTTATGAATTTCATGGTTTTCTGCTCTGCCATACTTTGTGGCTAAATGTGAACAGACAGTGTTGAAGTGTATTTGATTTTTTGGGCTTAAATCAAGTTGAGTTCCAATGGGTTTACAAATCCGAGCATGTCTGGAAAGGTGGAAGTTTAGTTCTGTGCCTCATTTCTCAGACCTGCAAAAAGGGACTATTCTGGCCTTTGGGTTGCTGCCAAAGCAAACATACACACAATTTATGGGATGCCACACTGGTACACAAACTAGGATACAGGTTATAAAGCAAAAAAGGCTATCAAGAGGAAGTTCTATCTTGTGAAGGAGTGTGGCTCTCTCAAGGAGGCTCTGGCACACAGAGCCAAGGGAGAATTGCCCTCCACAGCAGCAACTCAGGTGGAGCTGGAACCCACTCCAGGGACCTCAGGGATCCCCAGCTGCAGTTAAATTTGCAGTTTCCTCTATCACTGATGGAGCTCTCAGGCACCAAAGGCCCAAACCTAAATAAAAGCCCTCCTAAAGAAGCTTCACTCACCTGCTTTGTACATGTACTGAAATGTGATAATGGAGAAATATCTGTGTCTTCCAACATTTTCCACAATTCTTTATTAAACAATCTCCATGCATCACTTTCCTTTGCATGTAACAAACTTCATGTGAGTTCTTCGCTGTCAGAAAGTTTTTGTCTTCCTCAGTAGCTTTTAAGGCCTTCACTTCCCCATAATACAATACATCTTTTTAAAAAACTTGAAAATTTAGCTTTCCATAGGAGTTATTTGCAGGTGAGAGACAGGTGTTCCTACTCTGACTCCCTGCCCTACTTTACTTCCTCTTTAAACAGCTGTTTGTAATTACTACTAACTAAAATACTAAAGCTATGGAGGAGCTTCTCATCAGTCAGAAGGCTGCATCCCAGCCCCAGCTGAATTGCTTTCAACAGACTATTTTCTTCTTGACTAGTCATCAGAGACATTTTGAAAAAATATCTGGATGCAAATACTACTACTGATACTACCACTACCAGTTAAATTTTATTGTCTTTATTTCAAGATCTTCATTATTAGGTGTTGGTTGTGATAACCCACTTTACACAACTAACTTAGAGTGATGAATTGTTTTGAATGTGAAAATAATGATTTATAACTTTCTCTCTGCGGTGTGGCTGAATGATGAAATTAAGTTTCTGCTTTTTTACATGCAGCACCAAAATTTCCACATAAACAGTTACCAGATTTCATTGTAAGACATTTTTAGTGGATGCTGCTTAGAGTGCTATGGTACTGCTGTTCTCCAAAAAAGCAAAGCAGAGGAGCTGTGCACTGGATAAAATTTTGTGATTTCTAAACACTATGGTTTTCTTTCCAGGTTTTCTTCCTGACTGCTTTTTGGCATTTTACTCTGGCAAATCCCATCTGATATCAACATGGGAAGAGGCCACTTCACTAGGACAAAGCTGATCACAAATGTCTGAAAACTCATGCTAACACATGCTGACCCAAAAATGAGACAAACTTTTCAAAAAGAGAGGATGGCATTGCAATCAAGTATAACTATGGCTTACTGACTGTTAATCTGTTTAGCTGATTAAGACTATGTGTCTTACCATCATATAAACACTATTTGATGAGCCATTTTGAGCCAGCTGCAGAAGTTATTTGTTGAAATTCTGGGAGTTTTGCTACATATAACTGTTCTGTTGGGCTTGAACACATTCACTCTCCAATCCCTGTCAAAAGAATTATTTAATCACGGTTGACTACAACACAAATGTTATATAAAAGCTTGACAGCTCTGAAAATCACCTCCTCCAAAGAATGATCTCTATCTTATGCTGTTACTTGGCTTTAAAAGGAAGGCAGTTTGTACTACCTATGTACAAAATTATCAGAGAGCTGCCTGGGAAGAAATTGTCCCACCATGACACAAATGTTTTGTTAGCTGTCTTCCACTTTGGGTCTCCTGCAAGTTGTCTCTCCTTGTTCGTGCGATGAACTCACCATACTAGAGCTGTTCCCTCCATAGGACATCTAGGACCATAAATTAAGATAAAATAATTATGATCTTCTTTGATGTTGGTTTAGTGCATTAAGATAAAAGTGAGAAATTTGTTGAGTCTGACCAGACTCAGGCCTCAGGGCAAGGAAGAGGGGGAAGTAAGATCTGGTGATTTCCAACAACAAAGATCCTCATGCAAAAACATGCAGAGTCCCACTCAAAACAGATCAATGCATCTATGTAAGGAGGTTAGTAAAATCATTTTTGTCCATCTTTCAGGAAGAGAGGAGTCCAAGTGTGTGCAAGATTGCACGCTGATATCACTGTTCACCTGTGAGAAGGGATTCAGGAAAGGGAGGAGTTCACCCATGACCACAGTGTTTGTCACAACTATAATGGCTTCAAGGCCTGTTTAAAAACACTATGGCATGAGCACTTCATGTTGATCAGCCATATATAGCCTTCTGTAACTGCAGCCTGACTTCAACTGTTATCACTAATGCCGTTGCAGATCAGAGATGCCTAATTTCAGATAAAATCAGTATGTTTCATATGGCTTGAGGAAAGAGAAAAATGGAGGTAAAGAAGAGAGGCCAGAGAACAAGACCTATACTTATACTCCAGTATACTTAAAGAAAACATACCTGTCATAATCATGAGACTACTCTGAGTGCAGTGAGGAGACAGAAGTTAAACAGCTATGTTATTGATAAACCAGTCTTCTCTAGACGTTACATGATGCAGATGAGGTCCCTCCATTCACACCAAGAACATTCCCTGAATTTTGGATTTACATGGCTACTGTTTCCAGAAGGAGCCATGCTACAGACCAAAGCTCTGCTGGAGGGTATTGCCTCCTTTGTCCACCAAGTCTATCCACAGCATCACTTCAGAGCACAGATTTGTTTGCAGTTTCATTCTGCAGCTGGGAGACATGGGTTTATTCATGGGTTTATTATCAGTGCAGGCAGAGCAGCCTGTGTCCGCTGGCCTCAGAGGATGGTGAATTGATAGCTAGGATGGTGTTTGCTCTTTGCATTCTTAATGGTTGAGACAAAATCGTAAGCCCAATCTGCTGTTGGTGACCACAGCTGTATCATTTACACGATACCACTGCATTAACATTCGTCTCAGATCACACTCAACAGGACAGTAGTACCTTTTTATTTCATGCTCTGTGTGCAACTCATCATAAGGATAGGGAGAAAAAACAGGAATTTAAGCAGCTTCAAGAACAGTTAAAAAGCAACAGAAAAAAAAAAAGATTGAGGCAGTCTGGCATTACAAAATGATCTGCAATGATCCAAATTACAAACTGAGCTGGAAAACAGTGGTCTGCAGAGAGCTCTGTGTAAGAGCTGCAGCTTGAGACAGAAGGTTGGCCAAGAAGGCCAATGGCATCCTGGGATGCATTAAGAGTGTGGCCAGCAGGTTGAGGGAGATGCTGCTCCCCCTCTACTCTGCCCTGGTGAGGCCTCATCTGGAGTTCTGTGTGCAGTTCTGGGCTCTCAGCTCAAGAGGGACAAAGAACTCTGATTCTGTGTTGGAGATGTGGTTATATGGAAATGAAGCCCTCAGGATTCAGTTAGAGATTAAGACATCTAATCCTATCTATGGCCTATTAAAGTCCATGGGGATCTAAGAAATAGCTTGGAGAGCAATTCAGCTGCCTAACCAGAGAGTGGTTGTCAAGTATTGATATAGGTAGGATCCAGAAGGACATGGGCATCTCATTGGCCTCACGTCTTACCTGACAGTCCTAGAAGGTAAGGACTAGAACATTTTAAAGGTCTTTTCCAACCTAAACAATTTGATGACTCTACCAGGGTATCTCATCTGCCTTATGGTGTGTGAAATGGCATTGGACAGCACTGTTCACAGAGCTGTAACAACCTACATGTCAGGTTGTCTATGAGGAGGGCTTAGACATCCAGCTTTGATGCAGAGAAAATTATTTTTGAATCTCACACCTCATCTTGCTTGATTAAGCTGCTTTCTGCCTTTAACTCTGCTCTTTCAATTCTTTCACTGGAAATGCTCACACATCCAGATTCCTTTGCCATATTATCTAAAAAGGTTGGATGCATCAAAATTTACTGCTTCAAAACATCACAGTTCACAAACATTTATTTAAGATACAGAAAAGTGTAAGTAATTACATTAAAAACATATAGTTAGTACCATAAAGTATCTGTCCCACTTCTAAAGGTTGTGAAATTCACAATGATCTTCCAAAACTCAAATTTCAGAGTAGTGGGGGTTTACTTGTACTGGGGTTTCCTCTTTTTAATTAGGAAATACTTCAAGTGGAACAACATTCCCACATAGTTATTTTAAACATGAATGGGTTTTGTATTATTCAGGTTTGATTGTTAAATTCTTTGGGGTCGTTGCATGAGAGCCAATGAGAGATACAAAGGCCTGCATGAAGAACCTGAATTGTTTTCCAGCAAAGCAGAGCAGCAGCAAATTGTAGGTTTGATTCATCATTTTGAGTGCAATCCTAGCCTGATGGAAACAAGTGGCAAGACTGCCATTAACTGAAGTGGGGACAATATTAAACCCATTCATTTTAGCTTTTCCAGTTTTGAAGCTCTTTTTGAAGCACATGAAGAGTGCTTTCATTGTTACAATAGCCTTTTTTTCACCTAAACACAAGAGAATGTTTTTCCACACCTAAGTAATACCTTTTCGTTAGGTCAGCTGAAGTATTTAATGACTCTTAAAGCAGTTTTTTTAGGAATTTAAAGCAGTTTTGTTTTAAGAATGTAAAATTATTTTTACTCAAATAATTATCTTCCCATTAGAAAGAAAAACAAATATTAAAACCCAGTACTTTACAGTATTAACTACATTAGTTATTAGAAAAATTACAAGGAGCATATCCATTCTGGTATCAGCTGGGCTAGATCTTCCTACACAGTTAAACAGTCCCTCTCAAAAATACTCAAGAATAATGGGTATGAAACTGTCATATGTATTAATAGTGACTTCTGTAGCAGCCATACTATTGAACACAATGGCAGTCTACTCACTATCTATGAAAAATATGCTGACCCAGGGCAACTGTGTAGGTGTTTCAAGATGATTTTAGCGCTGTCATCTCAAGAGACGTGACTCTGAAAGGTTTAGGTCTTCTATCATTCATTTGAAAAAATAGGGGAGCATTTATACTGCCTTGGTACCACCTCATATCTTCAGAGGAGTAATTGTTGATGTATCCATTTTGCAGTCAGTCAGCTCTGGTTTCTCTACCAAAGCTGAGGAAAGAAACTTTTCTAAGCCTCATTTCCACAATCTGAGAAGTCCAGATAGAGACCAGGGTGAATATTAGATCAAACGCACCTTCACCTGGTAACAAGGGTGCTCAGACACACACTTACTTCATGTTTACCAATAAAGTTGAAGATGTTTTTTCCATTTCCTGTTAACCAAAGTAGGTAAAACAGGTGGGTTTCAGTTGGACCAGTTGGCAGATCTGCCTTGGACTGACACTATTACTAACACAAAGTAGAGAAAAGGAAACAGATGTATGCAAGAATAAACTAACCCTGTAATGATGTCTACAATGCCTTTGTGCTCAGACACTATGAATTTCTCCTGAAGAGTCTTGAAAGAAAAGGCAAACCTCTGCTAGGGTCTATTAGAAGTTACCAAGCCCTTACATTTTTAATATTCAATATTTAAAAGCTAAGGTTGGTGTGGAAGGAAAGCTTGACAGCTCAGGGACTACAGGAGTATTTTCACACATATTAAAAAAATATATCAGAAATCCACTAAAAAAAAGGAAATAGGTTAAAAGATCTGCAAGAATGTATCACAGCTTACAGCAGCAGGATCACTCTGTCTTTTCCCTGTTGCCATGGGTGTGAGGCAGGATTGCGTATCGCAAAAGGAGATTGTGCAGAAGGTTGAAAGTTGAAGATTGGCTTTAATGGGAAAAGTATGTGATCCCCAATCATTTCTTCATTTAATATTTGGTAAAAGCAACAGAAATAGTCAAAAGTGTAGTCAAAGAATCAGCTTTTAAAATGTTTAAATCCCACAATGTATCTGAAATTAGACATCTATAATTTTTAAGTGGCGATTCTGAGTTCATCATAATTCAGTTCCACCATCAGGACACATCAACCTCTTCAGGCTCTTGAGTGAGAGGTTGGATGTGTGTGTGACACTGTATGAATCTCTAGTGAGTAGGGGGAAGCAAAACATAATTATGGACAATACTAAAACAAAATCTTGGTATTATGAGACGACGAGATGAAATCATCAAAAGCTCAAACACTTCAGCTCAAATCATCCAGCAAACGTTTCGCGAGCGTTTACCCTTCCATCTTTTTGAAAGTAGCTCGAGATCGCTCTCTAGAGGTGAAAAATAAATACGTCACTTCTGAAGACCATTCAGTCAATCCAATTCGTTAGAGATCATAGAGAGGGACATACTGTAAGACAGATGTTCTTCACGAGTCTACGTAGAACAAAAACTAAAACCACCACTTTTTTTAGCAGGGTGACATCGAAGCCAATACATATTGAACAGCTCTAGGACATCATGCATGCTCATGCTTCTGTTTGCACCTCTTTAACATAAAAGTGCAGCTGTCTTATTCAGAGCTGGCTGCTCAGCATCTACTTTTGTTTAACTTCACCTGTAGTTTTCCAGTTGGCCCTTCCCAATGCAGGGCTTTCCAAAAGCATCTGCATAGATGAAGCTTCTTGGGTCCCACCAGCTCTACCATCTAGCCCCAAACATCTCAGAGAAATACAGCATTGCAATAATCTGCTGCTGGACTCAAATGAACCCCAGGAAAATCACAATCAGTTTAATGAAGCTGTAGGAATTATAATATTGCACTCGTATTTCCCCTCTCCCTACCAAATCTGAGCTTGATGATACACAAATCTCAGACCTTTGCTAGACAAAGTGCTCATGATTTACTCTGTCCACGATTCTTGCAGCTAATGCCATAGTACAGAAGGCATTCATCTTCCCAAGGAACTGTTATGTGTGGTGGAGTCCTGCTGTCCCGGTGCTGGCTGAACACCTGCCTGCCTGTGGGAATGAATTCTTGATTTTGTTTTGCTTGCATATCTGGCTTTTGCTTTGCCTATTAAACTGTCCTTACCTTAACACAGCACTTCTGTTGCTGTCCCTAGTTTCAGCTCCATCCTGACCCAGGGGAAGTGAGCCAGCAGCTCTGTGGGGCTGCATTGCTGGCTGAGGTGATGCCACATGAAGAGTCAAACCCCTTCCACTTGTTCACACACACCTTAACAACAAAGTATTTTTTTTTTATAGACTTGAAGTCCCTTTTCCATATCAGGAGCTAGATGCAACCCCTGTACTCAAAAGCCAGCCTTCTCTTTCAACAATAGAGATGTCAACGTTAGCTTAGCAAAGACAGCCAATTCCTCAACAGCACTTCTGGTTCACAACTAATGACTGTATAGCTGAAAGCTCTGTACTGCCTAAATTCACAGTCCTGGCATTTTCAGTTAGGGATCAAGTCAGAAAAAAAATTCAGTGGCCACAGTGCTTCAAATACTAATTTTGACAAATCAGTGCTTTTCCAGCCCCAGTCTTAATTCGGGTCAGCTTCAAAAGGTACTGATGTTTTTACTGCATATTTAGTAATTGGAAACAGGCCTGTAGCAGCTGTGGTAATTGCTACTGAAATAGCAACCTCTCTCTATACACACTGAAAGGAAGCTGCCATACTCCCTCTCTATGGTAGAAAGGACACTGAGCAACAAAAAAACCAAGCATCTAGTAGTACAGTAATCAAAGCCATAAAGTAGTCACAAGCTTCAGCTCACTGGAAAGCACAAAGAAATAAAAAAGAAATCCCTGCTCAACGTTGCTTGCTGACAAGGTTACTCACACCTTCCCCGTAATTGTCTCATGTCTTCTCTCTAGAGAGTCACGTAGAACATTCAGATATAGATTGGTGGCCAAACAACATACTGCACAAAGTAGAAGTACCCACATCTCTTCCAAGTTCGTGTGCTGAAGTCAGTTGCATTTCTGCAGCACTGCATGCCAGATGCAGCATTGGTTTTAGAGACTCAATACATCACTTCACTTTAGACACAGGTATCTACAGTTATTTGTGGTACAAGAAAGTGACACATTTGCACAGGTATGTTTATTTTTTCCTGTGTTTACAGTGCTTCAATTGTAATTTTAAACCAAGCACAATTTCATATCCATTTTACATACTTTACATCACAGTTCAACAACGTTAACACAATTGGATCTACTAAATCAAACAAACAAAAATGGCCATGAACATTTACACTATTTTTCTGTAAACAGGTTTGGTTTATAAACAATGGTAAATGGAATTAACACAGACCACCACGTGAAAGAGGAATGAGCTTTTCCTTAAATAAATCACTCTGTTTATAAATACTTCCATTATCTCAATATACATTTACAGACATCATTGATTAAAAGCAGATTACCTACACTGTTCTTCAAAAAGAAAATGTCTAGAGATGGACCACTGTGTGTCATATTCACCTAACATAAGAAGCAAGCATATGATTAGTAGAGTGTTAAAAGTATTACTGTACTTCAACCTCACTTCTGCTTGTTTACAACAACACGGAGAAGATTGTCATGTTAGGGAACCTTTACTTGAATTCCAGCAAGTTACAATCAATCTTGTAGTACACATACGGGTAGTACTCCTGCTGACTGAGGTTTAAGCCCGGAATATCCATAGTTGCCTGTAAATAAAGTTTTGAAACCAGTTATACAATTCAGATTCCTATTCAGAAGCAGATGAAACATTTACATGTTTTAGAAGCAAATAAGCCAGACAAAACCCCAAGCTTAAATTTTCATGTTCAAGTAACTGTTTAAGCCACAAAGTTAGAGCTTTGACAAATGAATCACAGTATTTTTGAAAGTGAAATATGTTTCCTCAAAACCCGACTAGTTTTGTAGCGATAATTTGTATCTGTTGCCGCAGTAAACACACCACTACTAAAAGGAAGGAAAGGTACTGCAATTATGGTTTACTACTACTGAATGCTGATCATTTATGAAAAGCATGCTATAGGCTGCTGAACAATCTAAGAAGATACATGAAGTTCAGCATCTTTAACTTTTACCTTACTTGCATCACATACCCTTTCCCCAAAAAAACCTGAAAATTCTTGTAATAAATATAATGTTAAAAAATATGGTTTTTTATCCTTTTAAATTCAGCTAAAAACTCATCATCTGGTGTATCTTTAGTTAATCTTTAACTAAGTACAGCTTTCCAACACAAAACAAATTAGTAGAATAAGCCTCCCAGCAAACCAGTTTTAAACAGATAGAATAGCTTCTACAGATAGAAAGGATTACTCCATCTTGAATTAATTCAGCCTCCTTCAGCAGAGGACAAGTATGTTAACTTAAAAACAAAGAGCAATGCAACCAAAACAAAAGAAAAAAAGGTGGTTTCAGTATTAAGACCACTGCTCCCATGGACTGTAGACAATTTATGTATCCTTTCTGGGCTCAAAAAAAAAGTATTAAAGTATTAATGTATTAAAGTGTTCAGGTTCCTTAAGCCTAGTTTCAGATCAAAACGAACTTTGAATTCTTTGAAGGCAAGAACACGTATGCAGTCTGTAAGACATCTTTCCATCCATAGGAGGAAAAAAATGCAACAAGAAGAAGTTACATGAGACTTTTATACCAGACAGCTCAAAGACACCAGCTGCCACTTTAAATACTATTTGCTTTGCAGAAATGTAAAACACAAGTAGCTTTTTCATAAGGACACATAATTTTCTGTACTGTGAGAGAATGATGGAGACTATGAAAAGGTATAGTTTTTCCTAATAAAGCCAACTGACCTTTTTTTTTCAGATAAAACTTAATATTGAAAAATACTTACATCAATGATAGCTGCTGCACTGCTGTCAAGGTGTTTGTATAAGTCATACAAAACCTCCCTCAGTTTCTTCATCGTTTTCTTATTAGGCTGAAGCAGCATCGCCTGGAAGTTAACTGGCAAACCATACCTGAGGAAGTCAAGCAGAAAAATATGAATATACTGAAATAAGCCTTCCTTTATCTTTTAAAGCAGAAACAGTCCTGTTGCTGAAGAGGAAATTCTGCTCATTTTCATTTTTCCAGGACCATTCTGTTTCTACAAATTGAAAGGCATCAATAAAGCAGAATTACTCTGTCCAAGTTTAAAATAGCAAAGCAGAAGTCTAAATGCTTTTAAAATAATTTTAAATCTTGAATACTTAGCATAATTCTCAAATTTACCTGAAGCCTCGGACTGTTTTCAACATTCCAATAAGTTTACTTGCAAGACTTGGTTTATACCACTAGGTGGAGAATCTAGTCTCTCATCAATTCTCCTTTCTAGGTGTTTGCCAACCTCCAAACATTTGCCAACCTCCAAACCAAGCTCAGCTTTCTTCTGTAATGAAGTGTGTCCCCAAAATAAGCCCATAGCATTACGAAACAGGCCAGAATGCAAGTTAATGTGATTTTTTTACTTCTTTTTCTCCTCTGGTCATCTCCTTTACAATAATTCATCAGAAAAACTAAAATAAAATCCCAAAAAAATTCACCTTGCCTTTTTCTCACTACGGCAGAAGTCCTTTCAACTGTAAAACAATCTTTCTTTCCTTCTGCAAAACAACTGTATCTGTTTTTAAGTCAAGTTAGTAACTATCATTCTGGATAGATGTGAAGAAAAACTCAAAAAATTTATAGCTAGAATATAGAACCATTTAATATTGAAAAGTTAGGACTACAAAATCCTTTTCCTTCAAAACATGACTTTCAAAGTATACATTTCAAGGTGTCAAGCTATATTACTCACAGCCTAAATAATTTTTACTCTAACTTCCTCACATTACCCACTTGGAGATGTACTAAGGTTTGGGTTTTTTTACAAGGTGCTCATAAAGCAAGCTAAGAATCACTAGAAATGCCTTGCTACAACTTACAGACTAACTTACTTGTAAAGCACTGGTGGAAAGAGTATTTAAGGGGCAAGATACAGAACTATCGTAAATATTCGACCATCTGACAACATGAGCTATTGCCATCAGCTGTTCTTACTGCCTTACTTCTAGTGTCCTCCTCAGAGGAGGAGTGGCACCCATATATCCAAACCCAAGTGAGATGTAAATTCTTACAAAGTCTAGGAAGAAAAGCCCTGTTTGGGCTTCATTACTCTTGCCTGGTTACCTTAAAACAGATTCAACAAAAACTCGTAGTGCTTTCACGTGAATCCATGCAATGAAAGCTTCACTGAAATTCACTTTCAGCCACCGAACCAAAGGCCCCTGTGAAAAAACATGAAAAACAAACCAAGTTATTCAAATGTCAGAAAAAGATTCATCCCATGAATAAGGTTTGAGCAGATATTCAATATCTGTACCATGATAACAGAAAAGACAATTTGAAGGCAGGTCCACTATGGACATAATGGCTGAAGGGTTTTTCGATACTAAGTTAAGAGAAATGTAATGACACCATCTTGGATGTCATGGGCTAACTATATTAAGGAACACCTGGGCAATATCTGATTATTTCATTCAAATACTTCTCCATTTTCAAACTTCATATACTATCAGCTGCAATATCAGCATTTGGTTCAACACAGTGAGAAGCTTTCGTGCTACAGGAAACTCAATCACCCCTGAGGAGATCAGCCAGGTGCCAGGCTGACCTGTCACATCATCTTTGTAATGCTTTCTCAGAATCACAAGTTCATTAAATTGTTATGTAGCAATAACAAATCTTGTATGTCTCATGTTCCTGTAATGACTAGTTTACACAGACTTACAAACTGTTTCTTTTTGTCAGTTGACAGTCTATTCATTTCTTCTTTATCTGCCTTCATCTCTTCTTCATTATACTGGAAGTCACGGACCATAAATCTGCATTTGGAAGTAAGTAAAATCAGAAGAGGATATCTAAAGATCCTTCAAAGCACAAAACACAAAATAAGCCTTACTTATATTCTCTGGCTTTATGCTTGAAGTCATCCACTGCCTTCCTGAACAAGGTGACGTTACAAAGGTAACTATCTTGATCCTCAAAGAGTACACTAGAGAAAAGACAAGCATTAGAGTTAATAACGTTCAAGTCACCACAGATCTTACATACAGCAGCTTAAGTTGTACTTTATTGCTACAAGGCAAGAGCATAAATGTAGATAATCATACAGGATTAGTTAAACACCTTATACAACTTTAGCAACTCCTCTTAATTACTTCCTTTGTAAAGGACAGCAGTTTTCATTTCACATTCAGAGATTTCACCACTCAGAAACACCTCAGAAACCTCATACACATCTAGATATTTTTTCAAGTTTAAATTATTTTACAGAAAAAGGAACTAAAGCTGGTTTAATACTGAAAGGTTTCAACCACAGAATTCTTATAAATGCGTATTTTTAAAGAAAAAGGAAATATATTTAAAACAGAAAGAAACACAAATTAAAAAGACATAGGTTGGTAAGAAAAAGTGTTTCTAAGGCTATGAAGAAGATACTTAGATTTACTGTTTTATAGTTCAAGATAACACGGTTTGTCTTGAGACTTTGCCTGAAGAGATCCTCAATGTCATACTGTCTTCAACACAAGCATTATCCAACAATTTTACAAGTCACCTCTTCTTAAGCTATTGCTAGGTCATGGCTTCCCAGTACTTAAATAAGAATCATTAGCAGATCTCCCACTAGGCTTAAGTTGATCCAACTCAACTAAGAGGTTATCCAGAACAAGTTCAGATTTTGTACTGGCATACAGATGGCAATATGAGATCTGTCTAATCAAAACCTCATTCTCTCAATTAAAATTCACAATACAGCAATGCTTTATGCTACATGTTGACTTTATTGTCCATGGGGTTACAAGATTGCTAAAATGCCTTAATAGTGTTATAAAATCCTGGCCTCAGCCTTGCTCACCACAGACACCGAGCACCAGCTAAGCACTGAGGACCTCTGTTAGCTCCAAAGAGACAAGTTATTCATCTCTGCACACAGTAAAACCATCTACACTTCCAGTTCTTCACTCTTTACAGTTTTGGTTCAAAGAGTACATGTACCTTTCTTCAGTTCCTCTGAATACAGGCATAAAGCTCACAGGCTAGCAGCTAGCATTTGCTGCAAAAGCCCACTTTGTGCTAGTTTGAAAGCTGAATGCGCCTGACCCAAACCAGGTTAACTTTTTAATTCTTTTACTCTTCCCACACTAGTTAGTTTGATAACTTTGCTAACCCTGGAGTTGGAGACCCTTTGAATTTTTCCTCAACTACAATACAATTAAGATTGATCAGGTAAAGCTATAAAGCTAGACATTTTGACAAGTTTTTAATTGATCTTTAAAATTCAAAGTCACTACAGATAAAAACACTTATAAAATACAGCACATACAAATACGAGATCTAGCATTTCACAACTTACTTGCTGGAACGTGGTACAACCATCTCTGCTAGGGTTTCATACTGCTTAACCCAGTCATTATAATTTAACCTAGAGAATAGAAGGGTTATGCTTTTAGTACTGTAGTAAGAAAAAAATCATGGATCAGGGTTTGTTTAAACAGTAATAACATTTAATCCCCACATCTTTCAACCAGGTGTAGGTTGTCAGAAACACACAACACATCAGGGACATTCCTCCTTACGCTGTTCTTAAGATTACTGCTAAATAAACTATAACGACAGCAGAAGTAGCATATTTTGTCTTCAGTTTTCATATAGAAGTGTAGCATTTTTTAAACCAAAGAATGATGAAATTAGTCATCATTAAGCCCAGATCTCAGAGGGTCAAATAGATTTAACTGTCAAGATTTATCAAAAACTCTTTACGTATCTGTGCTTTTCTGAGTTACTAATAGGAATCTTTTTCCACAATTCCAAATTCTAAATTTCCACAATTCCCTAGAGTTCTGCACTTGCCTGAAGGAATATAGAATTTTGAAAACCTTGCCTTTGTGTAGTTGGTGAAGAGGTTCCACCCTTTCAACACCAAAACCAATTCAAAGGTAAAAAAAAAATAACAGTTGAGATATAGTAGCCACGTGTCTTCTGCTAAAGCCACTGTAAAACTTTTGCCCTCAATATGACAGACTTCACGTGATAACCAGCTTACTGGACAACTTTACAAGTTAGGTCTCTTTGTTTCCAGCTTCAGAAAGCCAGTCTACTGCCATTTTCTTGTTTTACAAGAGACTTAAGGACATCTGTATCACCACTTTCCTTGGCCAGGGAAAAAGGTGAGTTCGCTACTGTTAAAACACTTCAGATAGAACAACCTTTGACATGACATGAGCAGTGCTTCATTGCTAGAGACTTTGATAAGTAAAAAGCAGCGCTCTGGCAATCTGAAAAATGCAGAGCAAAGAAGTAAATAGTTCACTTTGCTCTCAAGTAGTGAAAGCCCACACAGTCCTAACCAGGATAATTCAATCATTAAACTCCTAATGTAAAACAAGTCACAGTTTTATTCAGTACTTATTTTCATAAGGCTGTCTTCTGCAACATGACTAACCATGGCTAGTATTAAATGAGACGTAAGTCTAATCTCAATATCTTAAAAAACTAAAGAGCACTCAGAATTCCTTACGATGAGTACTTGTGAGCAATGAAATACAGGTACACGGGGTCACTTGCCTCTACTAAGCATCCAGAATTTTGTGTTAGTTGATCCAGGATAACCTCAAATTCAGATGTCCCTTCTTACAGTATTATAGAGCTGTGGGATCTATTATTTGATTTCAATTTCTTATTTTACTCTGCTCCCAGGACCAACAAACTTACTTTGGTACAATCACTAATAATGTGACCAAATATTCTGAATCGAGTACAAAGTCCTCCTTCTTCACAATATCAGCGAGACTTCTGGTTAGCAAGCTTCCCCTGCAGAGAAATAAAGGCAGGCAGAATAAATATGTGTTTAAGAACTTAATCCATTTAAAACTTTCAAAAATATACTTTATTTAAACATTAACTACTAGCAGAGGAAACAAAATGTCCATGCACGCATTTTATGAGTTACCGTCTAAAGTCACTGAAAGTTTATCAGTAGCTTCACTGCTGACGTGTCATTTCCATAGTTCAAATACCTCATACACTTAAGAAGCCAAGTTCTCTTTTACAGAATCACAGAATGGCAGGGCTTGGAAGGGACTTCTGTTTCTTTTAAAAACAGGAACCATTAATTGTGAAGTCTCAGAGTTACAATCAGCCCAGCACAGAACTACATACAGAACCCAAATAAAAAAATTAAAGCAGCAAGTCACCTCATATTCCTACAAGACTAAGAGTATACACAGATTTAATGGGGCTTAGCTGAAAAATTACCATGGTTGGCTCGCTCCTACAATGGCTATCATTACTATGACCCATGGCTGTGAATCAGTCAACAAGCTTGCATCATTAACTGTAATAGTAGGGTTGGGTCAAATTAATCAGCCATGTTCACAAAGAAGAACTATTGTACCTCAACTGTACTTCAGATAACCATCATACATATAAGACACAACAGCACATAGTCTTTGTTTAATTTGTTATCTGCATTTATGCAATAGTATAAATGAGGGAAGAAAGTAGTGATCTTAATATGCTTGAAGTATAAATTGAATGAAGGGAAAGACTTCCGTGTTTAGACAGGCACCTAAGTAGCAGTGTTACACTTGAACAGTAAGCTTCTCTCAACAACTCCAGCAATCTATACTACTTGTACATTTGTGTATTTCATAGTTGCTTATCAATCACAAGTGAGCTATTGTCAGCAAGTCAGCTGGTAATAAACATTCTTATGACACCTGCTATTCAAGATTGATAAAACTCAAAAATACATTAAGCTTAGAGCCTCACACATGAAATTTTCATGGTTAGATAACTTTCCTGAGCTACATTAGCAAAAAATAATGTGACTTACGCATTCTTTCTTTCCAAATTCTGAAGGTTCCCTTTCAGATTATTGTATGCTGAGGCTCTTGCTTTCAGATCATTGTCAATTTGGTTTACTCCCTTAAAGAGAAAAAGGAAAAGAACACTGACTAAAGGTCTAGAATAGTTTTCAAATGACTTCTCAATTTCAAAGCTCAGATCTGTCAAAAAGAACTTAATAAAAAACACAAGTTAAAATGTTTACTTCTCTGGTGCTTAACAAAGTTCACTGAAAACTCAGAAAATGCTAAGTTAGAGTTTCTTTAAAAGAAAATCAACCAATAATAAAAGTTACACATCTTCTGCTATCAACTGGACATACTACTGCATCCAGCTCATCACTACTCCTTCACCTTGAGGCTACCACCCTCCATCTCAGCTGACAGAAGAGACGATTTGAAGTTTATGTTCCTACTACGATAGAAGCACACTTGTGAACACTGGGTACTACCTCCTCTGGCTGTTACCTCACTCTTCATTACATTTTTCCCTCATTAGAGTTTCGGTAACAAGAACAATTGTGTAGTTTTACGAGTAGCTGATCAATAATTAAGTAACACAAAGCATTAATGCTTTGTATCATCTACAACTTATGAGGGCATTCTGTTGCCCTGTATTTGCCTACTGCATGTGGCACCTTTCCTTGAGATGAACAGTCATAGTCACTCAGAGACAGAATATCAAATGCATCATGTGCCTGATTTCAAATGGCTGTTACTATTTATAGTTTTGAATATTATTGTAATTCTGCTTTTTTTTCCCCTCTCAAACAGAGCTATTTCTCATTCTGCATGTTTGCAAAGGAAAACACAATAAATTTTATCACCATCTCCCTTCACAAAGTCAACTTTTATGCTGCTGTTTTACATTGGCAGTAACTTACAACCATAAAGAAAAAGCTCATTTATAGATACTTTCTTCATTTAGTAAAAAAATATTCTGGAATGTCTAAAGTTGCACAGGATCAGTTCCAGGGTTGACAGATAAGTAGTATTTCAGACTTGAATCCGATTTATTTCGTACAATAAATATACCTGTCAAATCAAGCAGAGGCAGCATGCTACATTTAACATCGCTGGTAGTTTTCAACCATCTTTCAAACTTTCAGATCAAAGTTCTGACTATTTTACTCAGGCTCTCACATTTGGCTTGCCATTGCTGTTCAAGCCATCTTTCTCAAATCCATCCTCCAGGATTAAATAGAATGACTAGCAAAAAGAATTCATTCTCAGCCACGTAACTCGGCAGCAAATGGAAGAACACAAAACAAGTTAAGCAACTAGTAGATCTTAAACATGTAATCATACTCTTATCAAGCATGTACCACACACACAACGATGTATGTTACAATATACTTACGAATAGCTGGATAACTGAAAGAAAGTGGCACAGTATAGGTCTGGCATTGTAATGCTGCCTGTTCCCTCTTCCACTGCTTCCTCACTATGGCAGAGGTGCCAGCACACAAAAATTTCTAAGTACCTGAATACAGCCAAGGGACTCTCCCTTTGGACTCAGGCCACTGACAAGACATTTTGTTTGCATACAATACTTCAGCTTGGGGCTCCAGAGAGGATTTTGTTTCTACAAAATAGTGACCTGTTTATCGAAACACGTAAGTTTACTTGTCTGTAGCAGGAAGAAGTTATTAAAAGCCTGAGCATTCTATCAGTTTCATTTAGCAACATGTTAACAGCTTGCAGTTTTACAGATGCAGCAGTGCTTTAAACAAAATATTCTGAACATAATACAATTTACTTTTTAATTATTTAGGGTTATTAGATTTTTTTAATGGATGTAACCTATGTAACCTTTAGCAAAGTATGTGGGACATTTCAGCATGTGTCACAAAGTACGTACCTTCACGAAAAACTTTTGTATAGTACAAGAAATGACACTAACACTATTTGAGGTGTTTTGTTGTTTTATTTGGTTGGGGGCTATTGTGGTTTTGGTTGGATTGCAGGGGAGTGCCGTTTTTGTTTTGGTTGGCGGGGGGGAGGTGTTTGTTTCTCTTTTGTTTTTTTGGTTGTTTTGGTTTTTTACAGCTAGAAGACAGCATATGGGAAATAAAAAAAAAACCAAAAAACCCCATAAAAGTCAGGAGTTACACGAGTGTCTTGTCTTCATATATTTGGACTTTTTCCCCAGAACAACAAGCTTCCTCTCCTCTCCACCTTTTCCAAGGATCAAAACCTTCAGCAACAGCCTAACTATGCATTGTTTAATGAAAAAACAGAAGTTCCATTCATCTTTTCCTAGTTGTCAATACTCTTAGATGCTCCCATTTGTAAAGTCAGTAGCCTTTTAAAAGATGACTGCCTAGACAGAAGCTTGCTATTGTGGCACTGACTGCATTTTACTGTAAACAACAATCAGCTTTGCTCCCTATTAAAATGTTAGAGAATGCAGAACCACAAATCTCAATGTCACAGCAGAGCTGTTCAAAATGTATTTGTGTTAAACTGCAAAATATTGCAACAATACAAACTACCTTTTGGTAGTAGAATCAGTGGATAACTCATAAATGTCATTGCAAAATAAGGCAAACTCATGATACCGCTAAAAAAAGTATACTCTTAACATCATGGGTCTATTTCTACCCACAGCGAAACCCAGACATTTAAATCACTTAAATAGTCACTGGCAATACATGAGTGTTATCTTGTAACTACACAACTGAGCTGTTGTACTTCAGGAGATACTGGGTTGGTGAAAATGTTGAACTAGAGCACTGAAGCTATCACGGTTGTGTCCTTGCATAACAGTCTTATGATCATAATTTCAAACACAATGACCAGATTAAGTAACAGTTCTCATTTTCAAAGCCTTTGGTATTTGCACTGGGGTTCACAACACTTCTGAAAGTTAAAAGCTGAAAAAAAAAATTAATGGATAGTTTCAGTAGATTTCCTTCTATTTTAGATGTTTCCAACACAGTTACAATTTTTCCTCAGCTGACAAACTCCTCACTGCAGTTGCCATGGATCTCATTTTGGCAAACATCAGAATATGCTGCCATAGTGAGTGAGAGGGATATAAAACCATACAGGAGAAGTAGTATCTCATCATTTGACAAGTTTTTCAAATTAACATCAACATGTCAAGAGGCTTCACAGATTTTTAATTAATGTAGCTCTATCAATTTTCCTATATCTTCATGTGACTTACAACTACTTTAGGACTCTGTCTTGGGAAAAAACTACATCAAGTCCTGTGACTTTATCTCCTAGGTGTCACTTCTGTGAACCTAAGGCAATTTAAGTCCTTTTCCTTCTCTTCTTCACTTTACAGACACACATTTGCGGCTCACAACTGAAAACCTTTTTTCAAACTATTTGAAATCAGATTACACAGTTGACCCCAAAGCTGTCCCTATAGAGGACAGGTGCAGCTAAACATGCAGAGGACTGGAAAGCCTTAATAGGATGATTTAGGCTGAACTCCAGCAGACCCATCTCTCTGCACTTAGTGTCTAGTCTAATAACTCAATGGAGTCCCTAAATTAGATGAAGAATGTCATCTGGTTATTGAAAGTTTAAGTTCTGGAGTACAAGTCTGCTGCAAGCAAGATGACTTTATCTGGCAAACTCCAGGACACAGGATATCATGCACTGAAACCTTGATAATATTTCAGTAAAGGATATATCCATGTTCTTTGCTGTTTTTTCAGAAAACTTAATTGCTACAAAACACAAGTTCTATAAGGGCAAAAGCTAAGTTCCCAAAAGTACACAAAATGTGGCTGAAGGGTTTGTTTTTTTTTTTCCTTTTCAACTCAGTGACATTCACTCCTATTCTAAGGCCAAATTAAAGGAAAAGAACTTTTCAATAACTTCTTTGATAAGACTTAGGGAAACCACCTCATCTTGTTTTCTTAGATCCTCCTCTATCCCTTTTCCCCCACCAAATTTCTCTTCTCCCAACTTACATTTCATGCTTATACAATTTGACAGGTAAACAGTTGAGTGCTTCATTTTGGTACCTTTTTCTTCTGAAGGAAAAGCTTATGTACTTGAGGTAGTGTTAGATATTAAGTTTATTATTTGACATCTGTGGGATATTTTTAATTGTAAAAGTCGTAAGGCAGGCAGTCTTCCTCCTACAAAACTCCATGCTGCAGATGTTTTCCAGGAATAGTTACGAAGTGTAATTTGTGCAATTAATTTAAGACACAGTGATAGCCCCAAAGAAAACACCAAAATGAAAAGCATTACTTACATTCTCAGCCAGCTATGTACCACATATTAAGACTTTGTAATCTCTGCAAAAATTTGAAACTAATCATTTCAGGAAAGAAACCAATATCTAGAGAATCTGCTGCTACATCAAAGCATGAGTCTGCCAGCACTTACCCCTATCCACACCTGAGATGTACTTCCCACATATTCATTAACAAAGACTATCTCTATAGTACCCAGAGCAGCTTATCGTTATGCATTTTACTGACAGAGATTGTTCCAAGAGCTGGTTTTCAGATTACTTTTGGAAAAAAAAAAACAAAAAACAAAAAACCAAAAAACAAAACAAGCCTGAAAATGCTGGGCAGATATTGAAGGACAGCTTACAGAGACCCTATCCATGCTCACAGCAAGTACAAACCAAATGAAACTCCTGAAGCATGAAAAACTTTAACAAGGTAAAGTGGAGGAAAGCCCAGGAAAACAAGCTTTCCTTACATTTAACACTGAAGGCTTATTTCTCCCCTCACTGAGTGCCACAGCTTTCTTAAGGTAAACAAGTTCCCTGGCTCCCTGATAACAGCCCACAAAGTTTGAGAACATCAGACAATTGGCATGCTGTGGCAAATTTTGAACTTAACAAATAGCTAGCAAATGATGTCTCTGAACTCAGTGACCTTAGGAAACAAAAGCCAGCAATGACAGCACTATGGTACTCAGGGAACCTTCTCCAAATCCCTTCCCCATCCTAACATGCTTCTTTGGTTACTAAAACACAGACACTGCTACTAGGTTCACTACTACTGTTATCAAAGTTACATGAAGCTAACAAAAATAGACAAACATCTTTGAGTATCAAATTTTTGTGTGTAAATATCTCAAGTTCAGGTAGGAAAGTTTTATAAAACAAAGTATCTTACCTTTGCAATAATCTCTGAAATATTCTTCAAGGACTGCTTGATTGGGTATTTGGCCATATCCCACTGGAATCTTGTTATATAGGTGACCAGATCAACTAAAATTTTAAAGAACAACTTTAAGATAGACAATAAAAAGCCTGATGTGCTTTACTCCACTTAGGATTGCAGTAACAGAAGAGAACTGTAACTGACTGTTTGTGGATCCTGTTGCTTAAGGAATTTGAAAATCAATAATGAAGTTGTAAGCTATCCATGACCTTGGCCTTCAGGTACTGGTTTCTCCACCTCTTAGTAGTAGACCTCTAAATGGGTCTACTACTATGTCCATGACTGGACTTCTCCAGGACTGGAGAAGTACAGACAAGACCAACTATTTTTTGTTTTGTGTGAAAATAGGTAGAGGAAGGGAGGGTTACAGTGGAAAAAAAGAAGGAAAAGATTATGTGGCTCACCTGAAGTATGAGTTTTGTAAAGCTATGAGAGAGACTACTCCAAGCCCCTATCTAAGAATAACTGCGTTCATTATGACCACCACACTTGTCTTCATGTTAATTCAGTCACATTGGCATCTCTTGCATCAATGCAAGTTGTGTTAAATTTTATGAAATGACTTTGAAAACAAATTGTTGATATAGAGATCACCGTAGCTTTACTTTACTAAAATAGACAAATATTTCCATGAGACAACTTCTTTTATAAAGGCATTCTATCATAATTTGAGAACAACTCACTATTCCATCACAGTTCACATAAAATCATACCTACTCAGATGACAGTCTAACACAAAGCATATTCACAGTAACGTTTACAGTAATAGTAATTTTTATGTTCCACCAGAGACCAGTGACAAAATGCATCCCTAAAGGATCAAAACGTTTCTCTGAGTATTTAATACGCAGATCTAATTTCTTGCCATTCTGGATCTTATTAATTTGTTTCATGGCTTGTGGCTCATGGGAAAAAGTACTTCCCACGTCTAATCTAGGCTTTCAGAATGTCACACAGAGAAGCAGCATTCAGTACATTTCAGGATCACTGCTTTCCCTCCTACATTTCTAGGACATGCATATCATGGTTAACACTTTTACCTCCATTAGCCAGAAGATTCTCTTGAACTTTATCTTTACTGTCTTCTAGAACATCAGCCATATACTGGGCCACTTTCTTTACAACACTGAGAAACAGAAGATAAATATATTAAAAAAACCACCAACTTCCTATTTTGAAAAATATAATTTATTAAACTGATCTGAAATTGTCTGAGACTGAATCAAAAAAGGATAGTTGACTGCTTTACATGCAAGCTTTCCAAGAGTACAAACTGAGCTCAGTATATAGAGATCAACTTCTCGAATACATGCCAGAACTGTATTTAAATCCCTCTCTAGCGTTGCTACTCATCAGTTCTCAGAAGGTGAGACTTCTTCACTCATCTCAAGATAAAAGAAGCTGATTTCAGGTGTAATCTTGCTATATTCCAGTCTTTTTTTTAAGTCTGTGGTATTTTCAAAATACTAAGCCCTTTCTAAAAATAGATAGCAAGGTAGAAATCATCAATATCCAAATTAAACACAGGGCAGTGAAACACCAAAGAAAACCAAAAAGCCCTAAGCCCTCATGAGATCTGATGCTCAATACCTGCCTTCTTCACTAGAAAAGCTATGTTTGATATTACTCACTTGTGCCATGCCAAGTAGTTTCCTTTTCTACATAAAAACAACTGCTTAACACTTCCCTCCTTGAAACAAAAGATGGCTCCACAAGCTCTGGTTATGGGAAATTGTTTCATTTGATCAATGTCACTTTCAAAGGACCACTATTTTATTCAAAATGAATAGGTTCTGCAGTTTAATATTAAAGCTGTTAATCACCTCTGTGGATTAGGAAACAATGTGGTTATCTTCTGAAAAGTCTGTAAATAGTACTCTAACTTACTAAAAGAACAGTTTTTCCTCCATTTCATCATCACTTCCTGTAGCTGTCAGGCTCAATTTTCAAAAGTTGTCTAGGACCTGGCAGCACACATCTCTAGAGAGAACCACCCTTCACCAATGCATAAGATCCCACTATTCAGCAAGAAGTTCAGATATTGTGCTTTTTCAGTTACAGATACTAGGAAAACCAGTAGCTTAGCTTTCTGAAATCTTAGCTTGCTGACAGTCTGCAAGTGATCATTATGAAACCAAAAAAAAAGCTGGAAATCACTTGTGTATTATTAGCACTCAATAAACCATCACATCATTATTCTAATATTCTGCATGCTAGTAAAAAACCATCCTGTTACCCTTCCACAAACGCATCCAGTTTAGCCAGCTCATCCGACAAACCAACCAAAACATCCAGTGTGCCAACCTAAAAGGGAAGATCAAAATGCATTAGTAATAGTATAAAAAGACAAATGAAAGAACAATGAAAGCTACATCTCCAGAACAGGTAGCTTTGCAGAAGTACAGAAAATCTTGTAGTCTAACACTTTTGTAACATGCTTCACACTGAAAAGCTCAGTGTGACTACCACTACTCTAACAGAAGAAAGTTACTTCTGGACAGGGGAAAAGCAGTAGCTGTTTGACTGTATTTTAGTTCAAGCCTTTTCACAACATCTCAGCCAGAAATCAAAGAGAAGATAATTCAGAAGTAAACAAATAGAAAACAAAACAAAAAACCACACACAAAAAAAAAAAATCCCAAAAGATAACAGAAAACCAAGGGAAACCATATCATCTGAATACTCAGAGTACAATTTTCCCTTTTCCTTCTAATTTTCTTCTCCAGTTAATTGCTAGCAGTATGAAGTCAAGACTATTATCCATGGAAAAACTGCTGTATTAGCTGAAAAGAATGAATCTGGATGAACTTCTAAAACTTCAAGTGAAGAAGCTTTAACTTAGAATTTCAGAAAAAAAGATCACAAAATCATCAAAAGAAGTCAGCTGTTCTCTCTAAAAAGTCTGCAAGTATTCCTCATCTACAGCTTTAGTCTGAAGAAAGAAAGATTACATTAATCAGACATACCTCTTAGGACATGACATGAGGCTTACATACCTTCAAGTCTGGAATATTGAACTTGGAATTAGTAGAAAGATTGTTACTTTTTGTAGTTGCTGCATGTAGTTTCTCCCATGTCTGTTGACAGGTTTTTTCCCCAGGAGCAGAAATCAGCCAGAATTCAGTCATTTTTGTGTCTTTATCTTGATGCTTTCTGCTTCTGAAGCTAGAGGGAAGATGCTAGTAGAAGTGAGAGGAGGGATAAAGAGTATCTGCCATTAGTTCAGGATTCAAAGCTTCGCCTAAAGAAAAACATCTCATTCTATGTTACAGTGGCTGGAATTGCACTTCAGTAAGAGATTTTACCATGAGTGTCACACGGTTCCAAATTAATTTTTTCCTATCTTCAAAATCACATTTGCACAGTTGGAAAGTCTTTTTAAACTGCTCATCCTGCAAGTTCAAGTGGGCTGAGTTTGCAACATTACCATTTTTCAATTCCACAAAAAAGAGAAGCAAACACTCTAACTGAAAATAAATCCAATAAACCAAGACTAATAATACTTCCACAACGGTATACATTTTCCAGCATCTGTACAACAGATAACTTTTTCTGAGCATATAATCTGATGTTATAGCTTTTCCAATCACTTTTCAGATTAGGTCAGTGTTTTAAAGTGAATAAATGCCTAAAAAATATTTAAATGTGATAAACTTAGTTTATTCTTTCAAGCAAAGAAGGCTCTCCTACTAGCTAAAAATTTCAACACAAATGCAGACACTTTCTAGTCTTGGTATCTCCATTGTCATTGCAGACTTTCAATAACATGACACATACTGGCATTAGTCAAGAGAGTATTAGTACTAAACACAAATTATGTTGAGCTATTTTGCAAACAAGCTCTAGAAGTTGGAGTATATACATTCTTCTGTCACTAAGAAACAGAACAAGCTGGTAGAGAGTTACTGGATTTTTTTAATAAGGGAGTGAAGAAAAAAAAAATCAAAGCACGCCTTGACAGAATCTAAATGTCAAATTTTGGTATCTGCAGTGTCTCTGTAGCAGCTTTGAAAGAGTAAAGACTAACCTAGATTTCATAATGAGCACAGACCAGAGCACTCAATTTTGAGAATCAAATACTGTATTTGTAAGACACAGTAGCAAAACAAGACACATAAGTCCTTCATCTGGGTAATCATTCTATGGTCAACTAGCTATCAAGGGTGTTGAAGTTACAGATGGCCTAAAGAAAGGCCTGTTGGCTGATTCATTTGCTCAGCTGCTCAAGCATAAAGCTCAAGTGAGTTTACCAACCATTAAACTAATATTAGGAAGCACATCTTGTCACTGCCATAACATCCATCCTCCTTCAATTAAGGGAACTTGTTTGTACAAGAACTGTATGACATGTAGTTATTGAGGCTCCCGATACTGCACACTCCGTGATGTCTGACACTGCATTGCCAGGTAGTAGCACAGCAGTGCTATAATCCTAAACACAGAGATACTTGAAAAATCAGAATAATCTAAGACCAAACATGTATCTCGCTCCACAGGGGCTTGTCCAGCCTGAGCCAGCCCAGTTCTGGGTACTCTCCTGTGTTGGGCTTGTGCACCTGCACAGCTGTTTTTTATTCAATAGCAGAAAGTCAAAGGCCTGGAAGTTATCTGTGCTCTCTTCACTGGCACTACTCACTCTTCTCTCCTAACATGTTGCCAAAGCAGGCTGGAAGAACAAGGGATAAGGAGTTCTTTTGCTTCTGGAAACAGGACAGGTGAGAAAAGGGGTGCTACCTGTCAGAATGATGAGTGAAAACACTAGGTCTACTTCTTCCCTCCTGTGATAGCCTTGACTACTGGGGGAAAGGCTACAAGAGCAGAATCAGAGGGGTGAAACCCAAGCCAATAGCCCCTCAGGCATCACTGGCCCCTCATGCTCAAAAGTGCACACTGTATTGATGATTTTGGTATTGGAAGGTACCATGAAAAATCAAAGCAATGTCAGTCATCACTATGTTACAGGGCTTCTATGTTTAGGGAAGGACAAACTGGATTCTCTCACATTACAGGCTTCCACAGGAGGTCTACTAATTACCAGTTATTTGGAACAAAACAACATTTCCTTTTGTTCACCCTATTTTGATGCATTATGTTCCTTAACACACACCAAAATCACTGCACATGTTTTACTTCACTGGACTGAACTCTGACTCTATGAAAGATATGGACAAGCTTACAGTAAACTCCACCCATGCAGGAAGACACCAGCTGTCACACACACTCAAAATGTTGAACCTTTAAATTGTTTTTTGTTTGGATTTGACTAGAGTAGGAGAGGCTTTGGAATTAAATGTTAGTGTGCAAATATCCAAGTGAAAGAAAGAGGAGCCATAACATAGAAATCTGTAATTCTCTGCAGTAAGACAGATGGCACATTGCATTTTCATTGTCTCCACTAAAACCTAAATAGCCCCTAAAGAATATGTACAAAGTTTCCAGAGATTAGATCATTTAAGGAAACAGTTACAGGTTTACAATGACACAGTCTCACTCCCTGCAATACAGATTGGGAGAATCGGCTCACCCTTATAAAACTAAACATCTTTTCCTGGGAGGGAGGGACTCTTTAACAGACCCATTGCAAATGATTGCTTTCAACAAGTAAAGTTCTCCAATGTTTCAAAGTTAGTTTTCAAAGAGCAACTGTTTACACTCCAAATGATGACTACAAGTGTACCACAAACAAGCCTGAAGTTACAAACATCTGGACAGATTTCCAGCAAATCTTTTTGCAAGCTTATAAGACAGGGTTTTTTTTTTTTCTACTAGTCAAAGTGAAGAGTCACAGGTGGAACAGTTGCAGCTCCCAGAAATAGTTAAGCTAGTGCACTTCCCTTCATTCTCCACCATTTTTGTCCATGTAGCTGGTTTTCCTGAAGCTCTGTTCCATTTCTAATAGCCATGGGAAGCAAGACAATTCTCCCTTTCACGTATCTATCTGATGGAGGCATTGTCAAATATATACAAGGGAAAAAAGCTTGGTAGAAGAATTTTAAATGTTTGTGTGTTTGTTTTATGTGAGGGGAGTGAAGTTTGAAATCAGAATTTTGGGAAATAAAAAAAGAAGTAAAAAAAAAAAAAAGTGCTACAGAATGATAAAAACCAGAAACAAATTCTAGTCCCCCAAAAAACCCATACTGACTCACTGTAAAATGAAAACTGTGAAATTTAAGGAGAAAGATCACAGAATAAACCAGGAAATACGAATGTTCAAATAAAATCTAGAAGCAGCAGTAAGAATGGACCAGTGAACTGTTTTTTATACCATGTTCCTCTATGATTAGCACTTTTTTTGTAATGTATTACTGAACAGAATTTGTCATAGCATACTTTCACCTAACTGCTGTGAGCTATTTTTGCCAATTCAATTGTTTGATGTGCACTCTTAAGAGAAGAAATATTCATAAAGGGTTATGCACATACCTAAACAAATGGTCTACAACACAAAAATTATCAATCTAAAAGTATCCAAAACACAAGTAAAGGTAATCAAGCTAATGTTTTCAAGGCGGTGTTTTTCCCAAACATTGTCCATTCAGTACCCCAGCACACTATGATACTGAACAGAAACTACAGTTCTAGTTCTGCTGAATGGGGGTAAAGCCTCCCATTGAGTGAAAGTTTCCAAGATGCCATTGTCAGCATTTTTCTGACCAACAAAAACTGTGTGCTACATAAATTAAAAAATAAAAAATAAGAAAATCAACAAAAAAATAAATCAGTAAAATGAGAAACAAAAATTTATACAAGAATCTCTCTATGCACCATGCTAAACCAAAGGTTAGAACTTCTAGGAACAGGTTCTGACTTTGCAGCTTTATATTACACTGAGCTACCTTGATACTTACTATCACCCACAGGTCATGACATTACTATTTAACAGCAAATTACAAAAAAAAAAAAAAAGCTTACCCTGCAAGACAAGTAGGTGCTTTAACCCATCTTTACCCTGTTTGGTATTCACAAAGAATGCAAGTTCTCATTTATAAGGGCTTAACATTAGAAATTCCTTTGAATACACTTTTCTCATTTTAGAGTCAACATCTAGGCAGCATCCCATCTATAAAATTCTTGAAATATTTCATTCCTTGAAGCTCTCCTCTAGAGTATCTGTCTGTGAATCCTAAACTAATGCCCAAAACAAGTTTGATATGTCATTTTGCATTACTATCCATCACTTATACTGCTTAATTTCTATGTTATTAGAGAAATGGATTTCCAAATAAAACGTTTTCAGGCAGTACACCATATTATAACCTAAGCAATAAAACCACTAAATAGCTGTTTCAGTGCTGCATCTGGAAAAACATATAGTTATGTCAAAACAGAATCTCAGCTAAGATACTTTGCATTGCATTTTCCACAAGCAGCAAGGCTAGGGGAAGTAACAATTGTTCACTCTTTCCTATTTAGCTCCACAGTAAAACTCAAGTCTACTAACATGACTTAGAAGTCTCCCAACGTCTCCCACTAAGTTCCTACGATATTATTTCTTCGAGCTCACACTCCGAAATCACTTCTGTTGCTTGGCCTTCGCTTCCTGTACATTTCATAACCAGAAGTGGCCAAGAAGAGGAAGCCAGAGCTACGCCCGGGAAGATTTCACAACGTGGAGTTTTCATGCCTTGTGCAGCTGCAGTCTGAGGCTAGCACACGGATCGGGGAGGGCCGACTTCACCCACCACCCCCTCATCCAGAGCCGCTGATCTGGATCACAGAGATTAGAAGACAGTTCCCATAACGCGGGCAGGCAGCAGCAGCCCCGGCAGCCACCGCCGCAGGGTTTCGGGACTGCGCTTTCGTTTCACCCTCCCAGAATAAAAACTCCACGGCGACTACCTCACTCCCGGCGCGGCGACGGCAGGGCAGCCCCAAAGCCCGGCTGCCCCCAGAGCGGCGCGGAGGCCTGTCAGAGCTACCAAGAGGCACGGTAGCGGCGGACAGGCCCCCGCGGTACCGACGGGCCCGGCCGGCATTGCCCTTCACGCCAGGCCCAGTGAGGCCCGCCGCCGGGGGAGGCCGGAGCGCTACACTAGCCGCTCGGCGCCGGGACCGGGGCCTGGCCCTGGCCGCAGTTTGCCCGCCTGCCCGCCCTCCTCCCCGGCGGCGGCCCCGCCGGCGGCGTTTACCCGTCAGTGCTCCATCCCCCGCCGGCAGCCGCCGCCGCGCGCCGCCCGCACACCCGCCAGCCGGTCACGTGACGCGCCGGATCAGCTGACACCGCCGCAGCGGCGGTCACGGGACGGCGGGGGGGGGCGGGGGCGCCTGAGGCACTGCTGACGTCACGGCGCAGCGACTGACGGGTCTTCCGGGGCGCACGCGGCCCTAGGGCCGCCGGTTCGAGACCCGCCCAGGGCAGACTGCGTGCTGCCGTCCGTGTGGGCTCCACTGCCGTCATTCGGCACGCTGAGCCGGGCGTCCCGCGGCGGCCACGCCGACTGCGGGCACCGTCACCCCCAGCGGCTGCTCAGCAGTAGAACCCCACAGGCTTCGGCCGCCTCTGGTTAATCTGGGGTTAAACAGGGAATTTGTGGGAAAACCACACGTAGATCCGAACGGACTCCTTCGTCACCAGGAAGCAGATGCTGTTGAGAAGGCTTCACACGATTTTGCCCTTCGGGCAGAGGCGGACAGTCAGGGTTTAAAACGTGTCTGTTTGTTTTTGCCATGGTCGGCTAATTATTTTCACATCGGCTTCTGGAAAACACAAGTGTTGTAAAACGCAGTGATAGCTCAGTGATTGAAACTATCACCGTATGTGCGGTGGAGTGCTTCACTGCTGTTGATTTGCTGGGAAGGACTTGGGAAGGAAGACAGTACGCGTGCTGCTGAAGAGTGGGGGAAAACAGATTTAGAGGGAAACCTTGCCGTTTTATTTTGGCACCAACACTGCTTTTTCTTACTTCATACAGTAATTGCTAAGTGAAAAATAGCAGGTTGTAAATTGCTTTATTACTAGCAAAGTCAATTCTTTTTATTGTATGGAAATGCTGATCGTCTTAATTCACAACATTATCTGGAGAGAGCAGGAACCATATACGAAAAGCAAACTACTTTAGTTGGAAGGTTTTGGTGAACCAAACAATTTGTTCTCATTTTTCTCTTTTTCAAGTAGGCAAGAGTCAGGGCCATCCTATAGCTGTGATTAGTGGGGAACTGCAGCACAGATTGTGGTCACGGATACCAAAAAGGTGACTTCACATATTCCCAGCCCAGCAAAGGATGTGGCTGCATGTTGCTGGGAACAACTCCTCTGGTCTAGTGAAGTTCAAAACGTGGATCTTGTCAAGCTCAGTGTGGCAAGTCAGCCTTCCTTCAGCCATTTATGTTGTCCTTCAGACATTTGTTTTTCAGCCACCAGGGGCTTCTAAAAATGTTCCAATTACTTAGCTGCCCACAGCCATTTATAATACTCTTGATATTGTCCTACTGGTACAATTTAGAGAGACATTTCTCATTCTGAAAACATCTAGAATCATAGACCACTTTGAGTTGGAAGAGACCCATAAGGATCACCAGGTCCAACTCCTTGCTTCTCACAGGATTGCCTAACACTAAATCATACTCTAAAGTGAAGTAGTAAAACAGAAACTCTTCTGCCTTAAAAGTGAACAAACACTTTTAAATACCCACATTACAAATTCCAGCAAGAATCATTTATTAATGGATATGTTATTAACAGTCAGTTTTCAGTGGAAATTCATATAAAATTTCACAATAAACATATCTTTTCGTTATTGCAAGCCATTTCCTTAAAACGTGGCAATATATGCCACATGCCAATGCTAACAAGTAAATGCAAGTCATTATCTATGTTATTTTGGGAATGAGATAAGATTTTTTTTGAGAGATCCATAGCTCCAAGCTATCAGACGGAAACTTGGCATTAACCTCTATAAATAAACAGAGCAGTCAGTAAATGGTACTATAAAATCAGCACTTAATGGAAGAATAGCAAGCGTTTCTAACCTGCACGGTGACAGTGCGCTTGTAAAACTCAAGGAGGGGATTCTGAGATCAAGGACCTATGATCATCCACTTAAAGTCTAACACAAAAAGTCCCATTTAAATATAAGAAAAAACTATTTTACTGTGAGGGTAAGGGAGCAGTGGAACAGACTGTCGAGGGAGGGTGTGGAGTCTCCTTCCTTGGAGGTCTTCAAGACCCACCTGGACACATTCCTGTGTGACCTGATCTAGGTGGACCTGCTTCTGCAGGGAGATTGGACTAGATGATCTCTAAAGGTCCCTTATGATTCTATGATTCTATGCTTGGTTTTATACTAATGTTTGCCATTTGGTTAACTAAGATCAGTGAGGTACAAAATAGGCCTGTAGGCGATCTATAACACTTCATTAGAAAACCAAACAAAACAAGAAAAGAAAAAAAATCAACAGAAATCAAATAATTGGGGTATTAGCACCCTCAGAATAACACACAGTAACAGTGAGCCGCAGCATGGCCTTTAAGTGAGCTGTTGGTAAGAAACCCAAGCCAAATGTGTGGTAATTATAAATGGTATCAAGGAGAATACCGTGAAGAGTAGCGTTTAAAACAAGAGTTGCTTTGATATGAGTGGGTACATGGTAGATTAAACAGATATGTTCACTAATATTTTTATAAATGTACTTGCCTGTAACATTGCTCCATCTGGCCTCACAGGGATATTTTTACAAAGACTCAGAAGCCTGAAGGAAATAGCACGTGCTCTTTTTTTACAGCTTAGGAAATACCTTTGTTGAATTTCCATTTGGGGAGGGGGAACTGTAATGTGTCTTTCTGATTTCAGTTGTTTTCTGCTGTATTTTTTTTAAATCTCTCTTTAAATTATTGCATAGAAATTTGATTCTACAACCCAAATTCATAGAATCATTTAGGTTGAAAAAGACCTTTAAAGTCATCTAGTCCAGCCATAACTTTGCACTGCCATATCTACCAGCTGTTAGTAGGTTACAGCCATCTCTGAGGAGATACTTAATAATATCTCCTATTGAAGAAAGTCTTTTAATGGTAAACCAGCTTGTTATCCAGTTTCTGCAGTATATCGATCCAAGCTCCAGCAGACAAGACCTGAGTCACATCCATTCCCTACCTAGAAATGAGATGACTTTGTATCATCTCTCCATGTAGACCTGTATTTGAGTATCTGAATTACTCATTCTTATTCAGGGAAACTTGTACGCACAGCCTAAAGTCAGACTGACTCAAGTGTGCACTGGGGTGCACAGAGTTATTTGCAGATAAAACTACTTCGGGTTGAGAAATTTAGGCAAGAGGTGACAGGGGGCACGACTATCCTGAGACCCAATCTTTTACCAGCTACATTAAGTGGCTGCTCTTTCAGCTTCGAGAAGTGAAAATAAGGACACATTAGATGGGTTATGGAAGTAGCTGCTGCCATTTGAAAAACGTGGTAATTAAAGTAACAGTACCCAGGGCTAGAAAAGTCCCATGGGGCTGACATACTCCCGGGGCCTGTGTGCTGCACCAGACAGCAACAAGGAGTCCCCAGCTGGGGAATCCACACCTGCTGTGCAGGAGCCTCAGCCAGGAAAGTCCATCGCAGGCTGCTGTCAGAAGCCATCCAAGGGCTTTGTCCCATGAAACCCCCTCATTTGTGAGTTGAGGTTTCCATTCCACATTCCATCACGGCAACGAGTGTTTCCAAAATGATTGTGGTGAAAGGATTGTTGCTTTTCACTCTATTGCAGTGACTCTCGGTATGTCTGAGCAATTCTGAAGGAAATACAGATTTAATTTCAGTTCTGAATATCCAGCATTTTTCTATTTACTTGCTTTGATTTGTAGCCAAGTTTTCTGCAATGATCTCTGCAGAGCTACGTGTTCTCGTTTAGTATGTAGATGACATACCCAATAGAGATTGACAGAGATGATATAGATTTCCCTCACTTTCTGGCATTCTCTGAGGCCGTCTTCCACAGATGTTATATAAACAAAAGCTGACAAACTGAATTCTGAAGACAACAGGAATATTATCATCAGTTTTAGCATGATAAGAATTTTTCTCACAGTTTTACTAATACGTCAGTGGGATTTTTTTTATTCTGGTGATAAAGGCTAAAATAAAGATTCTATACGATTTGCAGAGGTAAAGCCATTGAAATGGAAAGCTATATTTTCTAAAGCTTGAGAATATCTGTAGATCAAAAAGATAGAAAACTAGTATTGCTATACATGCATCCCAGCGTCAAGTTACACTGGAAAAATAAGAAATACAGTGGGGTAAGACCATGATGTAACATGGGAAAGCTGCAGGATAAGACCACATGCTCCAGCCTCTATCAGTTTGGCTGATAGGAAAATGAGAGAAAAAATATTATTGTTTTCCCAATGTTATGCAAAAAGAGTGGAGAGAAAATAAACTTGTATTATTTTGTTGTTTACTTTTATTTTTCCAGAAGGTGTTTTTTTGAAAGCATTTTAATAAAAGATACTTATCAAGGTGCTTTGCTTTTTAATCTTTCTTGATGTTGCCTGGGAGACACAAGCCTTAAGACTGAAATTTAAGTCTGAAAAAAAGATGTTTCCAAATTAGAGCAGAAATTGTGTATTTTCTTCAGCCAAGCTTTGTGAAGAAGGCAGAATATTCCTTCCCTAGCTGCTTCTCTGTTTTAAAGCTGCTTCCCTGGCTTTCAGCTTCAGATTAGGGACTCAAGGAAGATAATAAATTTTAATTGTAGAAAATTTTTAAAACTCTTGAATTATCTCAATTAACAATGAAGTCCCCAATTACATATATTTATGCATATTAGCATTTAATTATGCTATATCATGTGAGCAACATGTTCAGGACAGGTGCAGAAAGACTTAAACCGGCATGCCTAAAAAACTTTGGGACAGGCCATACTCTGATGGACTGGAAATCCATGTCTGAAGCCCGTTCCAAATCAAGCAGAGAGAAGTCAGGAACAGCATTTGCAATCCCAAGTGTATCCTCCACCCAGACAGCAGCCAACTGCTGCTTCACCTGCTCTGTGCAGGGCCAAGCATCCTTGAGTGCCCAACTGACACAGGATTCAGGGCACAGATATTTGGGAGAGTACCTGATTTACAGAGGGGAGCGTAGAGGAGCTCAGTGCTCTCATGAATAAGTGTTTCAGAGCCTCTGATTTAGAGCTCTGTTGTACAGATGAACTGACAGGAGCTTCATGTTGGGTTTTAGCTCCAGTCTTGGATTGATCAGAAGGGGCTGTAGCCCTGTATGGCCCATTTGGCTAGCAATACCCAGGGACGCATTCAGCCCTGGAGCTGCACAGCACATCCATCCACACTCAGCTGAATTGAACTTCATCTTAGTCCCACTGTCAAATAACACAAAGTCAGGCAACGTCCTCTTTGGCCAGCACACCTGTGTCTATGGCAGAGCTCAGCTGGCCTGCCTATGCCAGCAGAACTTTGGAGGGTGCACAATACTTCAGCCAGTTTTGAATTTGTCCAGCAGAAGGCATCTTGAAGCCTGGAGGAGGCTGGTCAGCAGAAGGGTTGGATGCTTTGGGAGCTGTGGGAGCAGCCATGAATATATTCTGTGGACATCAGTGATGCCAGATGTCACTTCACTGGAGCTACATGCGTGAACCCCACTGTGAATCTTCGCTGAATTAAAATTACTTTCAGGTAATTTTAGTATCACAGAATACTGTTTAAATAAATTGCATGTCTGTATATTAAAAAAAAAATGGAAGCAGTATATAATCACAGCAGTAATAGCAATAATAGCTTGGCAGCTTACAGTTTATGAAAGATTGGGAAGGTATGAGTGACAAAAAAGTGCTGTTATAACTCAGCACCTAGCTCTACATGCAGTCATTTAACTAGGCAGATGTCCCTTGTGCCTTTGTAGATGTCACCTTTTAACAGAAGTTGCTGTCTAGGATTGAGGTAATGCAGGCTGCTACCACACTGGTCTTGACAAGACAAATGAAAATGTTGTCTCACTCCTATGTAACTGTCCTAGAGATTTTTTAATTTTTGTTTTAATGATTTGAATAATTTACTGTATTATCTTAAATTCTTAGTTTCCTCTCATTCAAATCCTTTGGTTGTAATCCTGGCCAAATACTTCCCCCATCACAACATTATATTAGAAAATATTTTAGAATTTAGTTTGGTAAAAAAACCTGTTTGACTTCAGAGCCAGCTGAAGTCATTGTCTCCTTTCTGTGTCCTTGCCTGCTGATCCTACCCCACATTACCTCCCCTTCTGTCCAGTGCTGCACAAGCAGTCAGCAGCCACACAGTGAACTCACGTGGCTGAAAAACAAGCTTTTTTTCCACAGCCTCACGTTATTTTTCAGTTGATCAGTTCTTTAACTTGATCTGGTCAGTGTCTGCAAATGTGCCAGTGCTTGGCGGGAGAGAGCTGTTGGGAGAGTGAGAGGCTCAGAAAGTACAAGAGCATGGAGCTGTACATGTCATTCATGCAGCACTTCCACTGAATTGTGTCTTCACATAAATAAAACTATGTATGTGTTTACAGTTTATATGGTGCTACATGTATCTTATGCCAGCTACAACAAAAATATCTGCCAAATGCAAAACTCATAAATAATTAAAATTTTATCTTTACTTAAAAGTTCTGATAGAGGGCAATGTTAGTACAGCTCATCTTGTGCTTCCTAGTTCTGCCCTTGTTTCTCAGTCTCTAATCGATGGTATGGCTTCACAGGCATGCAGCTAAGCTAATATTTCACTCAGAGTTCCTGGGAGCTGAAGTCTCATTTTGACCCGTGTACCTCCAAGGCGACTACATGGACTATGTGACACTTGCATAGCACTGTCTATTTATTTTTAATTTGCTAAAAGGACAGTGATTTACCTGCTGGTAAATTTAGATCTATGAGTATATTCCCCAAGTGACCCTGAAAATTCTTCCCTCTTTTCTTACAGTGGGGTTTTTTTAACAACGTACAGATGTACTATAGCAGTGCTAAAATCAAGGCAGTGTATTGGAAATACTTCATATGGACAACACATCTAGAATAAGCAAATTCAGCTAAACCAGCTAAGTTTATGTCCAAAGCACACGTAAATCTTCAGTCACCTGTGGGCTATTTGGCTCATCTTTGTATTATTCAGAATTTCTTGATCATGTTTGGTAAAAGAAACAGCCTGCTGAAAAAAAACTCAGGACAGACTGGTCTCAGGACTCTGTGTGGGTACAAATAGTATCTTTTGTGAAAAATTAACAAAAACTGTTGTTGTCTAGTGTCTCTTGAGCTTGGAACTGATATTTCCAGCCTTGGAAAAAGTAGGAAACGTCAAAACTTTGAAGAGTTTTGTAGCAGTGCTATGGTCTCAAAAAATTCATTTAAGTCCTCCATCTCACACTTGTTTTCTGGCTTGGCTGTCACTGGGACAAAAAGTTCAAGGGATTTATTCACAAAAACAGAAACACAAGGCTCTGTTTTTCCAGCCTTACATAAGCTGCAGGTGAACACAGCAGTCATTATGTTGCCCATTAATGAAAATACCCTTGCATAATAGGTATGAGGCTCTGCAAGGGGAACTGAACAATGATGGGGACTAGGTTGGAGAAGTCACCAAGGTTGAATCAGCCAATGCCTTGCATCTAAACTGCTTCCATCGAGAAAAAAAATGAGTCATTGTCATAAGAGACTCTCTTCTGAAGGGAACAGAAAGCCCAATAGGCAGACCAGACCCACTTCTTATGGAAGTCTGCTGCCTCTCTTGGGACCAGACTAAAGATGCAAAGAGAAAACTTCCCACTGTGGTACAGCACTTCAATTATCATCCATTATTGATTTTCCAGACAGGCAACAATGAAGTTGAAACAAGAAGTCTGAGGATAGTCAAGAGAGACATCAGGGCCTTGGGACAACTGGTTAAGGAATTAGGACCACAAGTTGTATTCTCCTCTATCTTTCCAGTTGTGGGGAATGATGAGGGAAGAAACAGGAATAGCCAGCAGATAGCCTCGTTCTGAGCCTGATGTCATCAGCAGAATTTTTGGAGTTTTGATCGTGGGTTAGTCTACACATCGGGCCTACTGGCAACAAATGGGGTACACTTATCTCAAAGGGAGAAAGGGATCTTCACACAGAAGTTAGCAGGACTCATTGAGCCTTAAACTGTTTTGAAGGGGGAAAGAGATAAAACCAAGCTTGCCAAGAGATAAGCCTAGGAGTGGCACACCGATGTTTGAGGAACTGTCGGCTGGTGACATCCTTCTGTCTGCTGTGTCAGTGGAAGTAAGAGATGGAGACCCATGGGACAGCAAAGACATGAGGGTTATTGATGTCTTAGAAACCTCAGAAGTGCCTGAGAACAATCACATAGGAGTTAGGGCTTCTCCACAACAAATGTGGTGGGATCAATAGCCCAATTGAAGTACATCTACACCAATTCATGCAGTATGGGCAACAAAGAGGAGGATCTGGATGCCATTGTCCAGCAGGAAAACTATGACATAGTTGCTGTCATAGAAATATGGTGGGATGACTTGCATAACTGGAGTGCTGTAATGGATGGCTATAAACTCTTCAGAGGGCATAGGCAAGGAAGGAGAGGAAGTGGGGTTGCCCAGTATGTTAGGGAGTGTTTTGACTGTCTAAAGCTTAACAATGGTGGTGAAAGGGTCAAGTGTTTATGGGTAAGAATCAGGGGGAAGGATAACAAGGCAAGTACCATGGTAGGAGTCTGTTATAGACCACCTAAGAGGATTAAGTGTCAGATTAAATACTCACAATCTCTAGCTCTTGTTCTTGTGGGAGGCTTCAGTTTAACACAAGTCTTCTGGAAATGTAACACAGCAGAGAGGAAACAATCTAGGAGGTTCCTGGGGTGTGTGGAAGATAACTTCCTCACACAGCTGGTGAGCGAGCCGATGAGAGAAGCTGCCTGACTAGACCTGCCATTTGTGAACAGAAAATGTCTTGTGGGTGATGTGATGGTTGGAGGCTGCCTTGGGAACAGCAATGACAAAATGATAGTTTTTGATTCTTGGAAAAGTCAGGAGAGGGGTCAGCAGAACTGCTACCTGGGCCTTCCGGAGGGCAGACTTTGGCCTGTTTAGGGGACTGGTTGATAGAGTCTCTTTGGAGGCAGTCCTGAATGGCAAAGAAGTCCAGGAAGACTAGACATTTCAAGAAGGAAATCTTAAAGGTGCAGGAGCAGGCTGACCCCACATTCTGAAAGACAAGCTGGTGGGCAAGAAAACTAGCCTAGCTAAACAGAACACTTTGGCTGGAACTCAGGAAAAGAGAGTTTATGACCCTTGGAACAAAGGGCAGGCACTTCAGCAGGACTACAAGGATAATAGAAATAGTGTGACAGAAGGACCAGGGAAGTGATTGTTCTTCTACACTAGGCACTGGTGAGGCTGCACCTCAAATACTGTATTCAGTTTTGGGCCCCTCACTACAAGAAAGACACTGAGGTTCTGGAGCAGTCAAGCTGGCGAAAGGTTTAGAGCACAAGTCTTATGAGGAGTGACTGAAAGAACTGAGGAGTTTTTGTCCTGGGAAAAAGGAGGCTGAGAGGATACCTTATTCAGCCTCTAAAACTACCTGAAAGGAATGTGTGGCCAGGTGGGGGTCAGTCTCTTCTCCCAGGTAATAAATGATAGAATGAGAGGAAATGGCCTCAAGTTACACCAGAGGATTGGATGTTAGGAAGAGCTTCTTCACCGAAAGTGTTGCCAAACATTGGAACAGTCTGCCCAGGGAAGTGGTTGAGTCACTGTCTCTGGAAATATTAAAAAAATGTGTAGATGTGGTTCTTAGGGATATGATTTGGTGGTGGACATGGCAGTATTAGGTTTGTAGTTGAACTTGATGATCTTAAAGGTCTTTTCCAACTAAAATGATTCTATGAAAAGGCCTCAGTTTAAAGCTGGTGTTCAAATGCAAATGCTGTTTCATATAATGTCTTTTCTTGAGTACATGTATGGCCTTCATCAGTATAACATTCAAATTCTGGGCTTTTTTTTCATGGCTGTTGCAGTTTCTCTAACTTAGAGATGAGGTTAAGGTTATAATTGTACTCTGAAACAGACAG
Source organism: Colius striatus (assembly GCF_028858725.1). NCBI lineage: Eukaryota > Metazoa > Chordata > Aves > Coliiformes > Coliidae > Colius > Colius striatus. The sequence continues at coordinate 76,440,770 of NC_084762.1, read as the reverse complement.
CAGCGAAGTCTGAGATGTGGAAATGAAGCTTGCTTTTGAAAATAATGGTTGAGTCTAAGAGAAGGCTGCTGGCTTTGCTGCTTGTGTTTGTATCTGCAGATATGATGGAAGCATACTGAAATAACAATCTGCATATGTGCAGGAGGTGAATGTAACATCAAGGTCCAGATAAGCAAACATTCATACTGTCTAACCTGCTAATAGTTGCACACTATGTTATCACAGATCTGATATTTTACTGCTGTGTAGCACTATATTGATTTTTCCTATGAAAAGAAGACCTGAAACACAACCAGATTAGTGGTTTAGCATTATGTATTAGCCAAAGTGACGTACAAAAAGGTTGTTTTAAAAATGTTACTGCACATTCATAGCAGAATTTAGGAGTCCAGACAGGCCATTTGTTCCCACTGTAACATTGCTTATTGAAAACATGCTTGTTTCTTTACCAGATCTCACAGTAAGCACTGGAGTTTATTGCAGCATTTAGTTCTTATTTACAGGGATAAGTGATCATATTTTGTCTTTGAGTGTATTCTACAGGTGTATTCCAAAGTTCAGACGAGGAACACATTTTATACTCTCTCACATCTGGAACGTATAAACACAAAAAACATCTTTTAGTTAATTCCATTACTATACTTTGCATCACTTTGCCCTTTGTTTCTTTTGCAGCTGAAAATATTTGAGTTCTCTCTTTTTACTGGGCTGTTCTGGACTTGGATTAAGTAATAGGATAGATCCTTCCATGCCAAATTCCTTCACATTTGTTCTGCTTGGGTGATTTGGTAACTGGATCAACTGTGTTTCAATTAAACAATGAAGATAGACATGAACTTGCACTGAATTGCCTGGATTTGGAAAATACAATAGGAAACATGACCTTCTTAAGATAAAGCACACATTGAGAACAAGAGAGATGATGAGAAGAACTGTTGACACTTGTTACATGAATTTGAAGCAGCTGTAAGATAAGGAGGCACCTTTTCTTGCCTAAAGCACAACAATGGATGGCAAACAACCAAAACTTGTAGATGCAGTTAAAAGTTTCATGTGATGTAACACCTAATGCATTGCAAGTGAGAAAGGAGATATAAAAGTGTAAATAATAATAAATAATAATGGCAGCAATAACATCCCTTAATACTACTTTCACTCGTAGTCTTGTGAGGAGAATGAAGGATTGGGGAGGGACCTGATTTACTCTTGTTAAAGCCGTGTTAGAGCAACAATTGAACTCAGGCCTTCAGCCCTTAGCCCAGGGTGAGGATGGCCCCACTGTGGGAATGGCTACCTTCCGCAGGCTGTCTTTTCTCATCAACAGCAGAAACCTAGATTTGCATTTGAAATGCAACTCTGCTAGTAGGATTGCTGGTTCCTACCACACAAAGGCTGACTGAGAGGATACACTTCCCGGTAAAGAAAAGGAAGAAAGCAAGCACAGGAGAGCTTCAAGGACAGAAATGATAGAGTTCAACTTTAAATCGTTATTTTCAAAACCAACCGTTTAAATGTTGTCTTGTTGTCTGTATTTCAGGTAGAAATGTACTCAGGTTGGGCATAGTTGCCAATGGGAAAGGAATAGCCTTCTCTTTGGCCATGATGGAGGGGAAAGTCATCTAGCTGGATGGTAACTCTATGGAAAGCTGTGGTTCTTCACATTTAAAATAAAAAAGTCCTTCTGGCAATGCAGAGCATATATTGCTGACAGAAGTGCTTAGTGGATCACTGTGCTTCATCTGCAGCTGAACAAAGTCCTTATGCTAACTGCAACAACTGCTTATAAAACAAACTATTATTAGGAAAGTAACTATTTTCTCTTTATCTAGCGGTGTTTTCTGTGTTTTGTTTCATCTTTGAGCGAGCTAATTGCTCTTGACTTCTTCCCTCTCATCTGCTTCTCTTCTTCTCAGTGTGTTTTTCCAATTTGCAGATTCTTCCTCACATGTTGCAAATGGATCTGCTCATCTCCTCCAGGGCGACGATGTCCTACAATAATTACTGTCCTACACTGAATAATTTAGGTTGGAAGTAACCTCTGTGAGTCCCTGGTTTGACTCCTTGCTCAAAGCCAGCGTGGGGTGAGATGAAACAGAAGTGAGAGGCCTGAAGATTGGGGCTAGAGCTCTGCAGCCCAAGGGAGATAACTAGAGCCCTGTGGCCCTTCAGCTGTCTGCAAACAGAGTGGATCAGCTGGGGAGTACGATCGTAACAAACACAGCAAAGAATGCTTGGGGCTCAATGCCTTTCATCCAAGGGTTTTTACACACAATTTAGGCTGTTTAATAGAAACAATCCTTTTTATAGACACAGTAGAGATAGGGAACATGAGGCCCTGTCTGAATTACTTAAGTTGCAAAAATCTCACTATCAGAATCTCTCATTTTGAAATTGATCTAGTTAAAAGTAGGGCATATTTTCCATTGTAGGCATGCCCTAAGGCATGGAGAGATTAATATTGCACTTCCCAATGTCTGGAGCATCCACAGCTCCTGTTAATTTAATTTAGGAATATGAGTGCTTAACATTCATGAAAATCTGGCCCCTGGAAATGAGCCTGAGGAGACATATATTTTCTTCAGCAAGCCAGTGATAGGAACGAGAGCAGAATTTTGGGGTTCATGGCAGGGAAGAGGCTGAGTAAAACTGTCAAGCAGCTCTGTAGGAAGGCTCTGCTCTCCTACCTTCCCTTTCGTCCATAGCTAGCCGTGCTGATCATATACATAGGTATATCTATACCTCCTTGGGGTGATTCAGCTCTGCAGTGTCCTGCTCAGAGCCTCATCAGCATCAGGAGCTGTCCAGGGAGCCAGGACTGATGTCCTGGATACATACAGCATATCAGCTTTCTTTGCCATGTTAGCTTGTTTCTGATAAAAGTAAATTATTTACATTTCTGTGGTGAAGTGGATCTTGTGGCTGTGTGAAACAGCCGAGCAAGGGCTGGCCAGGCAGAAAGAGTAGGGTGTGTTTCTGTGCTTCATCGCTCTGAATCAAGATACTGATAATATTGTGCAAGCTGCAGCACTGTCAGCTCCAAACACCTCAAAATTAGCAATATTTTTAAATATTTTGATTGCATTTGAAAGACATTTGCTCCTTTCTGATGCCACTAACAATCTTCATTTTTAAGTTTTTCCACATAGCCCGTGATTTGTTTCCACTCGTGAATGTGCAGATCCCTTCACTGTGGCAACTGGGCAGAACCCATGTAATATGCCAGGCTCTTGCCATCCCTTAGCAAACATTGCAGCTGGCTCACCGTGTTTTCAGATACCGGCTGCCAGCCTGATGGATTAATCCAGACTTTGTGACCTGAAAAGGGTTAGTGCTGGCAGGGAAACTGGGGTACTGGTGTGCAACCTAATACGTGATATGTCCTTTGCTGAGATGGCAATGTACACAGACTCTTGGATATTTCTGCCTGTGTGAATATTTCTCAAATCTGACTTCTTCATATTCAGAGTATTTTTACAGAGAGATAATATATATCCAAATAGATTTCTTAGAAGTGTCTCTGTGAAAAGGAAGTGTGCAGGGCTAATTACAATTGAGAATTAACATCTATCTAGGGCCATAACTTACCTGTAATCTAAGACATTTGTCTGTTTTGAAAGGGCAGTGAACAAACAGTCCTGGGAGCCTCCACCTCTCATCCACTCACTGGATTTGGCATATTTTGGATTTTCACTTTCAAGGTATTAGTGAATTTATACAAGAAGTAAAATGCACAAGTGGATGAGAAACTGCTTAAAAGGAATGCCACTGTCACAAAGGCTATAACTGTTACAAAGTCACACCATTTTTAAATGTGACATCCATGTGTCACACCAGCTGTTTTGCTGGATTAGCCCCATGGCTCACATAGTCCTCCATCCTTTTTCTGACAGTAGTTAGTAGAGGAAGGGGCAAGGAGTGTCATAATCTTGGTTATCTGGAGATTGTAGTAAATCCTGACTGCTTTCAAAATGTCAAACTGTTTCAACTCTGAACACTTGTGTTAGTATTCATGCCCTTACTGACTCTTGCAGAATTTTTGCTGCCAGTAATATCTAGTAGTTGAGAGCCCCACAGCTCAATAGCAGATCAAATCTACTATTGATCATGAGAAACAACCTAACTTCACATCACTCCTGATTGTGTCACATTTCAATTTCTTCCGTCTATTTGTCCGTGCATCAGGAGAGAATGGAAATCCACACTACACCTTTTCTGTGTTGTTATTATCTGAGCAAGGGCTGGCCAAGCAGAAAGAGTAGGGTGCATTTTTGTGATTAGTGTTTCTGTGCTTAAGCAGACAGGCTTATCCACCCTGCAAATAAGCTGTTGTCAAGTAAGCGAGAGTGTGAATTCAAAGTGCAATAGCATTTTGCACAAGCTTCTTGTGTGGACACCCCTGCTCCACACTTGGAGGGCTTTTTAAATTGTGTTCCAGCTTACTTCTACTGCACACAGAGAGCTCATTGACGAAGTCTCAGCTTACTCTCAATAGGTTGTATCTTCTCCCACTATACCTAAACAAGCAGGGCAGATGTGCTGAGGCACAGCAATACCATCTTGCAACCTCCATTGCTATCCTTGTGCAGGCAGCCTCTCCAGGAGGTTGTTGATGACCTCCCCCAAAGCCTCCTTTAAGCCACTCTGAGTCTATAGTTCTGGAAATAGGGTGTGTAGAGATGGCTGAGCACAGTGCAAAAGGAGGGGCAGAGGGATTGTAGAGAAATTACTTGGCTGCAATGTTACAAACTGTGCGTAATATGGAAGATTAGATTTTAAGCCATCAAAAAAGGAGAGGTATGACAGAAGTGTCCCTCCATTTGTCATGTCTGCATTTGCTGTGCAGCCACAGCCCCTTTGGCATCCTGTTTCAAGGAAAATTTTATCACATGGATGAGTTTGGAAGGAAGCCGATTGTAATTTCTTAGCTTATAGAGCAACACTTTGTCCCAGGTGTGGCTCTATAGGGCTGCCTATTTGTTGGTTGGGGTATTTTTTGTTCTATTTACAGATACCCAAACATTTGATCTGCTAGAGTGATGTGGAAATCATTCATTCTGTAAGGACTTTCCCCTTAAAGGCAAGCTCACAGCATAAAAGGTCTCCCAGGCTCGTGGAGGGCTGGCAGCAGTTTCTGAGTAACAGCCAAAAATATGTTCCTGCAGCAGTGTTTCCACATTGATGGCACCACAACAGAGGCAGCTCCACTAGAGACAGAGCAGGCAAACCCACGCTTTGGCAGTAGGGAGGGTTCTGCCTGCCTAGATATAAGGGTAGCTGTCATCTTTGCAGTTTTATTTGTCTTTGCCTAAAGCAGTGATGGGAATTATGTTCATACAGCAAATAAAAATAGTCCTAGTAAAAATATCCTAGGTCTTTATCCTCTCACTTTTATCTTACCCAAGAGTTATCTGCATTGCTTTGGAAAGCTGATACTCTCTGAACATGGCACAAGCCCTATATAGTGTTGGATGTTGTGACTAATTACTGGGGAAGGAGAGGAGGAACCCCCTGAACTTTCCACTGTTTCACCTTCGCTTTAGCTGCCATTGGATTTAGCACCCTTTTCAGTTGGGGACAAGAAGAGGTTTCAAATGACTCGTGCAAATGGACTAAAGTTTCAGGGTAGCACATGCCTGGGAGGACATTCTCTTCTACCTAGCTAATTCCCAAAATATAATTATCAGGCACTGTCTGAGCCGAGGGAGCCTCTCATGCGTACAGCGCTTTACCCCTCTGGTTGACCTAGTTGTTGGTGCAGGGAGTCATACACAATGCTAAGCCTGTTAAGTGGCTGCAGATTTCTTCGCGTAAACAAGCAAACATGAAATTAAAGCTTCAGCCATGCTGATAAGCTTGCAGAGGCACATAGGGCTTGTTTGTTTGGTTTGGTGTTTGGTTTGGCCTTTCTTTGAACCCGGTTAAGATGGAAAGCTGTAGTAAGCCTCTGTGTAGCCCAGGAGGCCAGAGGAGGCGGACCCGCAGCTCCCTGACCATTTGAGGCTTGCAAGAGCATACATACATCATTCCTGCTATGTATGCCCTGGAAGCATTTGCTCTGTCATGCTAGTGGCTTAGTCGGTGAGATAAAAGGAAAGACTGAAACTGTCTGTTATAATACACCCCAGTGAAAGGCATCACAAGGTTTATGCAAGATGAGCAGCATCAGTGACATTTCTGTGCCCACCTACCCGTGATTTCCATAGCACCCAACATTAAAGACACTTTGAAGAACATTAAGGGGACCCGAATTTCAGAGGAAAACTGTGCAGCAGTTTGTGATGAGTTGCTCTGTAAGGACTAGATTGTCCTTAAAGGATCAGCTAGGAACTTACAAGTGCTGGTCTAAATCCTTTTCACTTCAAAAAACACACAAATACAAAAATTGTTTCATCCTTGCAAATACAGCTTGTACTAGGACTATGCCATGGAAGTATTTTGGGGTGGCATTTAAAAAATCATTTCGGAATGTTTAGCAAATTATTTTCAATAATGAATCTTTCTTTTAAGCATCAGGCATGGTCCACAAAGTGTAGGAGCTAATGGTAAGTTATTGTGATGCTAGACAAGAGAGACTTGGAGGAGGCCCTTGTTTGTGGCCTGTAACACAGATATGTAGAAACTGGTTTTATGTTCTACTTTGAAATATTATTTTAGAGAAGATGGTCCTCTGCTCAGTGGTATTAGTGCCCAAAGAGCCAGGCACTTTACTGGGTCATTTGTTGCCCTGATCATTTTCAGAGTATTTTCATAGAATCGTAGAATGTTAGGGTTGGAAGGGACCTTTAGAGATCATCTGGTCCAATCCCTGTGCAGAAGCAGGTCAACCTAGATCATGTCACATAGGAACATGTCCAGAAGGGTCTTGAAGACCTCCAAGGAAGAAGACTCCACAACCCCCCTGGGCAGCCTGTTCCACTGCTCCCTCACCTGAACAGTGAAATAGTTTTTTCTTATGTTTAAATGGAACATTGTGTGTCCCAGCTTCATCCCATTACCCCTTGTCCTGTTACTAGCTACAACAGAAAAAAGGGATGCCCCAAGGCATTCATCAGGCTACTTTCTCATTTAAAGCACATCTTATTTTATTGAAGAGAAGACTCATGAATTTTGCTTCTCAATTTGGCTATATCTATGAGGTGAATAGCATGTGTGCCCTGTGGGATTGGATAGAAGGCTACAATATATCGATAAGATTTAGTGCAGCGATGCTTTAGATGTACAATTACAATAAGCCAGAGGCAAATAAAGCTGATTTGCATACAAAATATTCTCTTAAAGAAAAGGCATATGAAGGAAGGCAGATCTTTCTCTTTTACAGCTACATTTTTCAAGATCCTAAAGATCACAGGTGCTTTCCACAATATTTTTTGAGAGACATAAACGTTCTAGAAACCATTCTTCCTATAAAAGATGATAGTGTGGATGTGACTGTGGAATAATTCTGGTCACCAGCAGGACAAAAGATCCACACAGACTGCTTTTTCTTTGTAATATATCGCACTATGTAGCATTAACCAGCCATGAGGGCTGAAGCCAACCCTTCTGGACTAGATCCAGTGACTGCAGGTGTTACCATGGTACTGCCTCCACCAGCTTCAAAGCAAAATCTTCTACTTGAGCATCTCCACCTTTCTGGCTTGTGTTCAGAGCCTGGGGCTGCAATTCAGCCCCACAGACCTACTTTTCCTACACAACTAATTATTATCCTCTTGTGCCCTTGCAACACAATTGCACAACCACAGCAAAGGTTTGTGATCTCCATGACAGTGCTGACAACAAGAGGTCTCTTTGCATGGCTTTTGGGTTATATTCTCAGAGATTTGTACTGGAACAAAGTCCCCAGAGAAGTGGTCCTGGCCACAAGCCTGTTGGTGATCAAGAAGCATCTGAACAACATTTTTAGATATATGGTTTAAGTTTTAGGTTGCTCTGTGTGGAGTCAGAAGTTGGATTCAGTGAACCTCATGGGTCCCTCCCAACTCAAGATATTGTGTGATTCTATGTTTCTAGTGGTTTAGACTTTTCAAACTTCCCAATATACAACTACAAGAACATTAGTACAACAGTTTGGTGCAAACTTTTAAGATCACTGAGTGCAAGAAATAAGAAGAGGGCTTTTTTTTCCTTACCTTTAATCATATCCAAAATACCAAACTATGTTGCCTGCTTACTATGCAATAGAAATATCGTCTGTTAGAGAAGGACAAACAATGAAGCTAATATGCATACTCAGGCTGTCCTCTAGTATGTCTTACAATGGCTGGTTGGATTTTTACAGTCTGCCTTCCCTGCTTTTATCACTTTATTCTGTCTTAGAAGTGTCTACTCAATTGTAAGTGTTAGTAATGGATTGATGGCCTGCTAGAGCTTGGATGTGAACTGTTTGCAGGATAAGCCCCAAAGTGCCAACAGCAGCAGCAGGCTGAGGGCCAGCAGTGGGAAGAAGTGCCTTGTGTCTGTAAAGAAAATCAGAAGGCATGAATAGTGAATCAAACCAGAGTTATTACAATATCTTATGCAGCATTTTTAAAAGGACATATTGGAATATGTTGTGAATATGGAAATCCCTTTTCCTTTCCCCCTCGAAGCTGTGTATTAAAACATACTAAAAAAATACAGCATGTTGTATTTTTCATTTACAGAGTTTATTCCTAGAGCTGGGCTTTCAACACATGTTCTTCCTCAGTCCAAGAGCTAACTAATTAACTCTGCATCTCCAGTGGTGAAGAAGACACCATTTGTTTTATGGGACGAGGCAACTGCAAGGTTTAGGTTTCTTCTGAGGCAACTGCAAGGTTTAGGTTTCTTCCTAACAGCTCAGTAGCTGCATTACAAATAAGACCACCATTTATACTGTCCAGATTTACATAGTTTAAATATCACCAAAGAACACAGACTGCAAGAATCTGGGCCTGATGGTATCAGAGGAGTTCCTTTATTTTGCTTTTTGCAATGTACAAGAAAAGCCCAGTAATAGTAAAATGCTTTTTGTTGCAAATTACATTTACAAGGTTCAAATCTGGAAAACACACCAAAAAAAAAAAAAGGTTTTCCATCCTGAGTTCTTTGAATTAATTCTTTGTGCATTACCTGTAACAATTAAGTTACCAGTATTGGACTCGTATATGTATGAAATTGTGAGTGCTCCGTTGTGAACCAAAGCAATGTTTTCATACAACATAGAGAACTGAGGTGATACTCATCACTTTGATACTAATTGTGGATACCACTGAAATAGCTTTTCTCAAAGTAGACACTTCAGGAAACAGTTACTATGTCTCTGTATTTATCAAAATGAGTTATTTCTTCAAGATCTATTTGTAACTTGATGGCTTCCAAGAGATGAAGCTGAAAAATAGGACAATTATGTCTGCAATTACCACGACACATCCAAAGTATACCTTGAACTTGGGCTTCTATTATATCTGCAGTTGTTACTACAACTTTAACTACTGTGACACCTTTTGGGCCAAATCCTATTCCAATAATGGTAGTAATAAAATTAATGTATCTGAAGCTTCTGTAAAAATATTCTGATGATTCTGGGGAGCTAGGATGATTTGTGCAGGAGTACGATTTTTTTTTAAATGTTTCTCTCTAGTAGCACAAGTATCCCACTAACTCCATCTGCAGACTTTTCTGGTTGATATTTTTTCTCCCAGTGAGCTGTAACTTTCACTTAATTGAATTAACGGATCCATGATTGTTTGCAGAGACTGCTTATACACCACGTTTAGTACTTCTTAGCCTAAAGAATTGCAAAAGAGGAATTTAACTGTTTCCAGCATCAATTCCAGCTGTAATTTCAGGGTTTCTCTGATGTTTCCCAACCTCCTCAGGCACACAAAACACAATGCAGCTCCTTGAAACTTGATGTGATTCTTTCCAGTCACTACCCAGTGATGAGGAGACGTGAGTGACTACTAATGTATTCCCTGATTATTGTTTTATCTCCTGAAATACTGTACATAATCTGGTTGATTTTGCAATTATTGTAGTGGGTACTAATATTGCAAGGGTTTAATTATTAATATTTAAATAATGTTATTTGGAACAGTGTTCTAGCATGTCAAATTCTAAATACAATCCTAGCAAGGAGCCTCTGTAGCTAATAGCTCCTCCTGCCATAGCTTAGTTGCTTCAGTTGATTCTGTGACTGCCATTAGACTGACACTTTCAGAGCATCACTCAAGCACGTATTAATGCAGCTTTAATTACTGATACGGTTACTCTGCCAATATACAAGCTCCACTGTACCATGCAGATAATTCTTCCTGGGCATTTATGCTTATGTTCTTACCCACAACACAAAATCACTTGACCTTTAGTAAAGTTTGTTGCTTTATCTATCTGTACCATGCTCCATACAGTCCTCTCAAAATTTATTCCTCACGGGTATAAAAGTCATCATTTCCACTGTCCTATTGTCAAAACTTGAACTTCTGATTTAGGTTGACTTTTTCCTTTTTATTCTCCCCTGCAGCTTCTTTGGAATATCAGGATTCTGATCTGCCTGCAAACCCCAAGTAGTTAAATACAACTTTGGGGAGTTTTACTGCTGAAGAGTATGATTTCAGATTGCTCATTATGACAGCCTTGCAGTACCAGTTGTTATCTGGCATGGGTAGGTACATAACTTTGTATTTTCACTCGTTTATTCTCTGTTCTGCAAGTACTGGAAGCTTAACATGTCATTAGTATTCTTTGTGATCTTTTGAAAAATAACAGCTGACATTACAGCACAAGGAAAATGGGTACCTCTCAAATTCGTCTCAACTTTCCCTCCTATTAGGGCATGCAAACTATGTGAAAAACTTCATCTTTGGCTTGAGTCAAAAGCAGTTGCGCATAGAGCTAAATATTAGTGAAAACTAATTACACTGTCCTCCGCTTCCCGGCCGTGGAAGAAAAGAGGAGTTATCAGAGGAGGATGAGCCAAGAGAATGACCTGGTTTCCCAATGTTGTGCAGACAGAGAGACATAAGCTGTGGCTGATGAGGAATGCTAATGGTATCATGCAGCTGGCATCTCACGCTAAAGCAAGCAGCCGCAAGCGACAGCTTGGTACCGCCATCGGAAGGAATCAGCACCCGTCTTGTGGGAAGCAGAGCTGCGTGTTTTCTCAGCACTGTCCTAAGGGATTTCACTGCAGCACTTTATTATTACCTTTATTTTATACTTCACTCATTGGGTCATTAAGGAGGCCATGTGCAAGCATGGTTTTAATCTCCCATATGGGACTCTGGTGAATGGAAACAGTACATGGGAGCCATGGCTTTGTGGTGTCACCATCCCATAGAATCTCATCTAAAGTGTGGCAGGAAAAGCAACGTGCTCCAACAGCAGGAGGTATCATGTCTGCTTCCCACTATTTGTGCCTTATTTTCATACTGCAGAAATCCTAGCTCACCTTCTCTCATTCCCGTCTCCCTCCTTCTCCACACCCCTGGGTTCTCCTCATACCCCTACCACGCCTTGCCCACAGTAGCCTGCTGAGGAGGCAGTGCAATCTGCAGCTGGTCCATGCCAGAGCAGATAAGCACTGAGCTCCTGCTGATGCCTCATCGTGGTGCAAGCAGCCACTCTGATGCAGAAAAAGACAACTAGCAGAATCTGAGTTTTATCCAGCGCCCTCTCACCAAAAGAAGAGAACTGTATTTGCTAAATAAATCCTTTTCACTTGTCAGAAAAAGACAAACACAAGACTCACAGCAGGTGGGACTTTTAACATGACTCCCTAGAAAAAGACAGGTGCTGCCCTGGAGAAATGCAGAGACTGTGTAGTGCTAAAATCATAGAGCTGTATCCGGCTGGCGCCGAGGGAAAGGTATAGTGACTATGATGGATTGCCTTTGCGGCAAGGATAGATTGCTAGTATTGGTATCCATAGCCTTCCCTCAAACTGAAAAAGCACCTGTCTGCTGCTTTCTGGTATTTTGTGTTAGAAAATTGAAGTTTAGAAGTCATGTATCAGCTGTCAAAAATCTTTATGAATCTTGTTGTGATAAATGCAGGGGTGATGAATACGTATTGTGGAGTTCTGTGGCAGAGAAGCAGAGCTTGCTGTTTCAGGCAGCCCAAGCCCAGTCAAGAAGAGTTTGTTGAGGGCTCTTTTATCTAGACAGAGAACCTCAAGGAAATGTTATCCCAGTCCAAAGGTTGTCAGGAGACAGGATGTCATCCAGATGATAGAATATTCTCCTGACCAGAACTTTAAAAACAGATGGCTTACAGGGACAATAATGAGACAGAGCTTTAAAGGGCACCAAACACAGCAGCATCTTAGCTGTGGTCCTGTAAGTGGGATGACCCCTGTCAAATCTCTCTGTTGCAGCTGCTGTTTTTATTCAAAGTGAACAAATTTACAAACACATTGTGTGAACAGCAGAATAAGAAGGGTGATTTGAATGTCTAGTCCATTTTCTTTTCTTCTCAGGAAAAACTCTAAGACATCATTACATCCTCATTTCTTTGTAGTCCTTGGCAGAAGTGACAGTCCATGGTGTCATGAGTTTCTGTGGAGCCACTTTTTCCTTGGTAATAGGAGGAGAGGGTTGCAGTGCTGTCCCCATAAGCAATTCTAGAAACTTCCCCCAGCTCTGAGATGGACCCACCTCCAGCTTGGCCAGACCAATCTGATGCCTCTGATATCACTTTTTAAGCAGCAAAATCTGCAGTGGAAGAGGAGGTGTAGGAGTGGTACAAGATGGAGATGACCATGATGGCCCCACAGCCAGAGAAGGAGGAAGGAACGAGGAGCACCGGACTGAAGACCCCTCTGCAACCCGTGGTGAGAATGCAGGCTGTGCCTCTGCAACCCATGGAGGGCAATGACAGGACTCAGAGCCACCAGCAGCTCTGGGTGAGTGCGCCCAGATGGGCAAGAGACTGTGTGAGGAGGCAGCCATGGCACAGGCTGTGCTGAATACATTGCAGTATATGGGCTAACAATTCATAAAATCAAATGTTTGTATTCTCAGGGACTACACTCTTTTCATTAATTTGCAATTATCTTCATAAGTTTTTGGGGAAAAAAAAGTACTAACTGTTTTGTTAACAATTACAAGAGGCATTATGTTAAAAATGCCATAAGAACATCTGAATTCAGACATTTTCCTTCAGATTACATTTTCAATAAGTGAGTGTAAATCACTAAGAGGCAACATAATTAAGATTTTTTTTTAAAATTTATGTAATGATGAGAAATACATACAACATTCTTACAGCTTTGTGAAATGATGACTTAAGCATTGACAAAGATTTATTAGATGAAGCTCGTTCACAGAATGACTTCTTCTAGATTTTAATATCTTAATTTGAAACTTATCAGTTTGCCATGGTTTAAGATATATTAGACTTGTTAAATGCAAGAGTATAACCATTAGCTTTGGATAATAAATGGTCTGTTGTAAGAAATAATTTAGCATATCATTAAAGCAAATAGTAGAACTAATCGCATTCCATTTATCATTGGCCGTATCAAAACTGGGGTGGAATATAAAAGCAAACTTTGTCTGAGAATTAAATGGAAGTCATTGACATTGATTATACTTATAATTGTGTTTACATGTGGGAAAACATCAAAAACATAGTCCCTACATATTATTCTAATAATTCATTTAAACTCTTATTCCATTACAGGAAATGGTAAACATTTATTTGGCTTCTCAGAGAAAACCTAAACCCTGTTCCATAACTAGAAAAATATGAGGATATCCTGAGTAAAGGACCACCTGGCAGGTGGTAACCTTAAAATACATACTACTTTAGCCATTTCTTTCCCACAATGAATGGTACTTGGACAGCCATCTCACCTTCCAGCTCCAGCAGCACCTGAACTGATGTGGGCACCCAGCGTAGCCATGGGACTGGAGCAGCATCCCAGACGCCATGCTGAGTCCCTGCCCTATGCTTCCAGGCAGGGGAGAAGAGAGAAAATAAATTCTGAATTGTGCAACAATATTACATAAACAATCAAGATTTTAAAAATCAAGAACGAACAGCAATTATCTGTCCTTTGGAAAACTGTCTTCAACAAAAAAAAAACCCGCACAAATCCCAATCTTGGAGTACTAGGCAAAGTTAATGGCCCAAGACTAGTTTCAGTGATGACTTTCATGAGTAGAGGCAGGATAACTAGGTGGGGAGTAGCCACCATAGTATGCTTGTTGGTACCAGTAGTAGTTCCTTGAATAATTCCATTCCATCTCTCTTCCTTGCAATGGTTGAGCATTCCAGGGGCTGGGTGGTTTGCTGTGCCCTGGCCTGGGAGCTCTCTTCAGGGAGGTATGCAGCAGAGTGATGGCCTTGGCAGGACCCTGTAGCGGAGAGAGGGCCAGGACCCCTGAGGACTGCCCAGGGCTGAAGGCTGAGCTTATAGAGTGGTTTGGATTTGGGTTAGACGGGACCTTAAAGATCATCTAGTTCCAATCCCCTGCCATGGGCAAGGATGCCTTCTACTAGACCAGGTTGCTCAAAGCCCCATCCAACCTGGCATTGAACACTTCCGAGGATGGGGCATCAACAGTCTCTCTGGGAAAGCTATGATAGTGCCTCACCACCTCTCACAGTAAAGAAGTTCTTACTAATTTGTAATCTAAACCTACCTTCTTTCAGTTCAGTGCAGCAGCTGTCAGCAGCTCATCCCTCCTGCTTCACAGTGACCCAGCAAGGCCCCAGCTGAGCTTCCTGTCTGTGTGACCCCACCACCCCACACAGTATCTTCCGTGGAGTCTTGCCTTGGGGTTTTAAAGATGTTAACACTGGTTGAGATCTTCTAGCTTAGCACTTACGTTTTCCAGTTGGAGTGTGTACACTGGGCTGTACGTTCTTTCTGCTGAAACAAGGCATGATCCAGAATCATGTACTAACCCCAGCCTTGCCTGCTGCTCTCTTCATGTTCAGCTTTCACTTACATTTCAAGCAGGTCCAGTTTGGAAGGTACTGAATATTTTGACCAGCTGAGAGGAAATGGAGTGTAATAAAAATAACCCAGTCTTGATTGCTTTGCTTTTATAACTTTCCCATTGCTTCTGCAAATCTGGTTGGCAATAGCAAAGCCAGGACACTGACACGGTATCCTGAGCAGATGATATCTATAGCTACTGTTTCACTTCCAACATTATGTCTGATCCAGGACACAGCCTCATGGTCTTGAGCCAATGGCAGCTAAAGTCCTAAAAAAGATCAGGGATCTTAATAGCAACAAAATTAAAAAGGCATTTCCTTCTCAATTTTTGAGCACCACAGAAAGGTTGAACCTGGAAAAAGAAATTTCCAGCTACAAATCTTAGAGTTAAGGGCCAGCTTCAAGAGCAAAAGAGCAACAGGCACACACACAGAGTCTCCTGGAGACAAAGATCAAATTTGGTTGCCTACAATTAGGAACACAAAAGCATGTTGACACATGACCCATTTGAAGGCCTCGAATACCAACAACATCTGCAGTGGTCTGCAGCCAAATGCACAGGTCCAGAGCCTGTTCTTTCCCATGGGTGTACATGACTTGGAGCCTACAGATCCTTCTGTATGCTCTTAACATATAGGGGTAGTTACTCCATGCTGGTCACTACTGCCAGCCTATAATCTATGGAATCTTCTGGGAAAAGGAAAAAAAACCCATTAAATACTTGTTAACTTAAAAGTAAGAAAATTCAAATATAAGAAAAGTGAGTAGTTCCACATTCTGCTCATCTTCTTCTTGCTAACACTAACAACTCTATCCATGCAAGCAAAGTGAACATGATTTATCTTAAATGGGTCAAATATATTTTTTTTTTCAAAATGTGTTGTCACTTGCTTTGAAAACAGTGAAGGAGTTTTCTATGGGTTTTGCTGTCTCAGAGTCCTGTACCTTTCACCCTGGTGAGAAAGGCCTCTGCCTTTGACTTGTGGTCCTGTCATCCCCACAATGCGTGAAATAAATGCAAGTACGTGTTTGGAGGCATCTCAGATGGAGCTGGAGTACAATCTCAAAAGGCCACTTGCCTTCTCACTGCTCTTAAATGACAAGCGAGGCCACTGATGCCTCTCAAAGCTGGGAGGATGATGAAAGATATTAACAAGCGAAAAGCATTTCTCCAGAGGTTATCTGGAAGTCTTCCCCTTGAATACTGTGAGTCTTCACTCTTGATGAAATGCCCTACCAGCCAGAGGAAGCCCAGTAAAACTTGAGGGCTGCTAGAGAAACTGTCTAGAAATGATGAGAAGAACACGTACGTGTTCAGAAAGCTGGAAGGTGACTGACAAGAACAACTAGCAAGCCAAGCAGCCTGAAAACACTCTTAAACATTGCAATAGAGCTAGGACCACCCCTAGGGAAAGACTGCTTAAACAAGAACTACAGGGCTGGGGATAGACATGTGGGAACAAAACCTCCTTGCAAATGCAACAAGCAACAAAGAGAGTATTCATCAAAAAAGAGTTAATAAAAAAAAAAAGAATCCCATTTGGTAACCACCAGTAACAGCACATGATATGCGTATTTTAACCTCTTTGCATGGTCCATAGACTACTTTATCTCACTTTAGTGTTTCATCTCCTGTGTTTTAAAGTTGATATAGTCTTATTGCTGCTGACCAGTTCACTCTTCTGGGAATCACCACCTTCTGCTTATCCACAGAGGGGAAATTTTCCAATCCAGAGATATTTGTAATGAGAAATGATAAATTCCACAGAGGCCTAACCCTCACCCTCCAGCTGATCCTTCAGGTTTTAGTGATGATCATGTGGATAGCAGGAACTGAAATGGGTGTGATGAATGCACAATTCAGTATCTGTCACGTAATGAACCCCAGTCATTTCTAATCTGGGCTGGACTTGAGCACATTTCCTAGCAGTAAAAATTCCATATCCTCTTGCATATACTTTAAACTTTTTGAGTTTTCTTTACCAGTTAATGTGGAGGAGGTATGCAGGTGGCTAGACTTTCAAGTAATGCTCATATTTTAATATTCCCTTCAATATTCCTTATTTAGTAGCTCACATATTTAGTCATAGTCATTTTGGTTTAGTGTCTGCCTATTCAGTCTAGCTTTTTTGATAGGTAAAAACTGAAAGGAGCTTATGGTATATTGCCGGATACTCTGAAACAAAGACTGAATTTTCTCTTGCTCTTTCCCGTTACCTTTGATTTTGTAAAACAATTCCAATTTAATTTTACTTGTGATATCTTGATATAGTGCTTCAAGCTGCTGTTTCCATTAACTGTGTGCAAACTTAACATGAGTATGAGGTCTATTCTGTAACAATTCTCTGTAGAAATTACACTTAAACCCACACTTCTTCTGAAATTGAACTGATCCATACTAGAACGATGTGACCTTATTTCTGCCTCAGTTTTTTTGATCCAGCAAATCTTTCAGTAAACGTAGGTGAGAGGTGACTGCTCCATGTGATTAAGGCAGAGATGTCTTTACTCTCACCACCTCTGGTCTTTTAATAATTATGAATCATTCCTCCAGCTGGTTATCAGTATTTCTGTCAACTGGACATGAGCAGTGACAGCTCCAAAGTATGTAGCAATTAAAAGGGTCTGAAGATCAGACTACCTCCACGAAGTCCTGTTTATACAGGTCATTTTAGTAAAAAGAAGAACTACTGGAGCTCTGGTATTTTCACAGCATTGTGGGCATGAGGGATACAGAGCTATTTTCTTGCACCTCTGCTCTGTGCACAGACGTTCCTGCCCTGAGCAGCTCAGATTAAATTCAGTTTAGACTGATTGCTTCCTCCCACCGCAATGGCTGGGTGCTCTGGCTGGATGACTACAGACTGCTAACTATAGCTGGCACCAACTGCCACTGCGTGGAAGAGGAGCGAGGATGGGGCCCATATTGTCAAGTTTAAGCATTCAGAAATTGAAGTGACCTTTTCCCTACCTCCAAAGGTGGATGGTTATTTGTACTTGTCTTCTGTTGTGCTGAGTTTTCAGTAGCTAGGGACATTTTCTTCTCAATGGAAGATGAAATTCCTGTGTAATCACATAATTCCTGCACCTGAGGCTTGAAGAAAAAACACTGACTGCTGCAGGAGTTGGCAGCAGTGGGGGAAGAGGAAAAGGAGATGGAGGAGGAAATAATCACATTCTCTCACTGCAGGAGCGGAATCCGACCCCACTGCTGACGCCTGGTGATAGAGGGTGCATCAGAGGGAGAGGAAATGGAAGAACCAGAGGAGAGAAGAGACAGCCCGTAGGAAGACATAAAGAGAAGGAAATACTTGGGATTAGCGGGGAAGGTCATTGGGCTATGCAGCCTTCAGACATCTGTCCAAACCAATTTAAAGCCTTAACAGTGAGTATTTTTTGCACTCCAGAAGACAAGGTGAGGAAGGGTGTATTTCCTGCTCCGGTTTATCTGCGTCATGGGGATAACACCTGATTTTGTCTACATCCAACTGTAAACTGCACTGAAAAGAAAATGTGGAGGCAAAAAAAAGGAAATGTGGTAGAAGTGCCTCATAATTGGAAGTAAGGCGAACTCAGGGCTAGACATATATATTTGTGCTCTGCTGTGTTTTTATCTTTGGAGGACAAAATGGGAACTGTTACTCTAGTCATCTGTGAAAGGTGTATATGGAGCCATGCAAGGTTAGAAATCCAAACGTTAGAACTGAGTGTAGAGAATTGTTGATGAAGCAGAGGGAAATTTTGTTAGCTTTTTTAGATTTTTCCTCTCCAGACAAAATAGAACTGCTGTTTTGTGTAGCACTATACTAAAAATACATATACATAGCTGAGCTGTGGCCTCAGTTTTCTAGGTGTGCATCTATATCACCAGTGGTAGTGGAAATACTGTACAAAATACCTGATCATCAATTTTTTTCTCATTTTGTATACAGTGACTACATAGTTCAGTCTCTTACTCTCCCATACTGTGTGCCAATCTTCTTTTTCTTAGTAGACTTGAGAGGATGAAGTTTGTATTTCTGTTTTCAAGTGTTGCTTCCTCCATATGAGCAGGAAATCCTCCCTCACTCCACACATTTTAAAATAGCTGGCAGTGCCCCCAATTAATTGCATCTCAAACTGAAGTTCTTTTTCCTGTCCTACGTGACTGTCCTCCCCTCTTAAATAGTCCATCTGTTTTCTTACTCCCAGTAAGAATATTAAAAACATCCCCCACATACCAAGACAAAACTCTTTTGGGAAAATCAATGTAGATGAAGTGGCAGTAACTAATGTGGCAGTTATGTCACTCATATGTTACAGGGATGACTCTGGACATTGCCATCAGATGTCTAAGAGCATAGATAAAATACATAGCTCTACATTGAATTAGTATTGACTTATTCTTGCCTTTTCCCTAAAGGATCACTCTTTGACTGTCTCTAAACACCTCTAAAATAGTCAAGTTTTTTCCTAGTTTAAATCCCTTCCAAAAAAAAATCTACCTTCCCAAAGAATAGAGCTTTCTGGATTGCACGTCTATGTGTATTACTATAACCTTTGTCCTCCCTTCTAACCCTTCCTTCTTTCCTTGCCTGTTAATGATTCACATTTACTGTGCTGTGTCCAAGCTCAACCCATATCTCTGTTCCTATCTACCTATAGCTTTTTTTTTTGGTTGGTTGGGGTTTTTTTAAAAAAACTATACTGATTCCTCCTCCTGCCCTTGCATTCTAGAATAGGAAACCAAATGAACAAGTAAGTCAACAATGAAGGGTGCAATATAGAATATATTTGAGAAAACAGCAGTGTAAACCACTCCGGTTTTTTAGTCCTCAATGCAAGACTTGTTGCAAATGTACGTGACAGGTTTTCTTATGTTCTGATCAATGTGCCGGCTTTTACTGACTTCATAACCTACTAGTGCTGTTATCAGGAAATACGCAGTCCCCACTGAAATGGGACTGCATATATTTATCAGTTCTGTTCCTCCTCATTTGAAATGATTTGCAAAAGAGAAGGTGACCACAGACAAAAAGACCAAGCAAGCTCCATCCCTGCATGCTGTGGAACCTCCATCTCATTTTGTTTCTGAAGACTGACAGGTGTGTGTCCACTGCTTTTCTAAATTCTCTATGCTATAAAACTAAACAAACACAGCTTTCTTTTGGAAAAAAAATATCCAAATTGCACTAACATATTTTTTTAGAAAGAAAACAGATATGACTGAGGTGGCTCTTGGTGAACTGCATAACCACGTATTTTAGCATCCAGAAAGAATCATGGCTACCGGAATGAGTTTTTAAAAAAACAGCCCAATATGATGTTAAAATTGTGATGGCAGACTGGGGCAGGCAGATCAGGGTTCATCCTCAGCTCCACCATGGGACAGCTTTGTGACCTTTAACTGAGGCATCTGATTTCTGAGTGGCTCTTTCCCACCTGCAGCCAAGCCGGGCTGTGCTTCCTCACAAGGTTGTTCCGAAAGCACCGAGGGCTTTGGGATGTGATGGTGATGTCACTGTGCCTCAGTGAAACTCTGGGAAATATATACGGGTCAGCTCAATCCTTCAGTTCATGTATTTACTTTCCCGAAGGCCCAAAATCATGAGATTGAGGTTGCCAGGAACACAGGTAATCTCCTCCAAGGAGTGTTATTAACAGCTGATCAGTGCTCAGCAGACCAGTACAAGTTACCAGGCTGTTGTTAACTCGGTTAAAGAAGGCTCCTGACTGGCCGTGAAGACCAGGTCTCTTCTCCCACCGACTCCAAGTTGTAGCGATACTGGACAGGTCTTTGCGGATGCTCCCTGTGAAGGGTAACCGCCTGCCCTGGATCCTGAGGGACGCCTTCATCTCTGTCTCCTGTCAGGAACCACCTCGGCCTCCATCCAGCAGAGCATCCACAGCGCCAGGCGGGGAGGGTGCCCCGGGCGCAGCCCCGTCCCGGCCGCGGCAGCAGCGTGGGTGCCGCGCTCCACGCGGGGCGGCGGTGCCGCTGCCCTCCCCGCCTGCCGGCTGCGCTCGGCGCATGCCTGCCCAGCGCCGATCGCGCCCCGGCCCAGCCGCTGGAGCCGAGGGGAGGCGGTTTCAGCAGCGGCGGCTCCCGCCCCGCGGTGCGGTGACGCGCGGCGGCAGGTCCCTCCTCCCCCCCCGCCCGGCCTATAAGACCGCTGCCGGCTGTAGCCACTTCTCCTCGCCTCGCCGCTCTCTTCGCCGTCCGGTGGTCGTGCTCCCGCCCTCGCCCCCAGCTGCCGCAGCCCCGCGCCCCCGGCCTGCTCTGGTTCAGTCTCTCTCTGTCTGTGTCCTCTAGTCCCAGCGCTGAGCTGCGCTTTCCCTGCCGGTCGCCCCCGCAGCCTATGGCCCTGGAAGGCGCCGCTGCCGCCGCCTGTATTTCTGCTGTAGGTTCCCACATTCCTCTTTAAAAATTCCGCCTAAAAAGAGAAGACGATTTACCAAATCTTTCGGGCCGTTATCTCACGTGAGTACCGGTGCCGGGGGTCCCGGCGCCCCCAGCCTCTCCGCCAGGCCAGGGGTCGCGCCGCGGGGGACGCGACGGGCGGGCGGGAGGGAAGGAGGCGGCGACGCCCACCCTGAGCACCGGAGTGGGTCGGGGCGTCCCTTGACACCGGTGGCGGGAGGGAGTGGAAGGAGCTTCCCATTCCCCAGGGTCTGGGGAGCGGCAGGCCCTTGCTTCCCTTAGAGCAAGGAGAAGAAGCGGAGCGGTGGCCGCGGCACCCGGGAAGGGCGGAGAGGCGCCCGGCAGGCAGCGCTGCCGCGGCGATGCCGGGTGGGGAGGGGGATGGGGCCGGTTCCTCCCGCTGCCCTTTCTCCGCCCGGCGGCGTGGGGCGAGACCGGCTGCCGCCGGCAGCGGCAGATGGAGAGCGGCGGGATGAGTCACAGCTCAGGCTCCCCCTCTTCGCCGGCGTGCAGCGAGGCGCTGGGCGATGAGGGGCCGCCGCCCGGGGGGGTGACCGGGCGGGCGCCAGGGTCCCCCGCGCCCCCGAGGGCGGCAGCGGCGGCGGGTGGAGGGGGTCAGCGGCCGCCACGCTAACATGGCGGACGGCTCTGCTGTGAGAGACGGAGAGGCGGGAGAGGGAAGCCGGGGACCGGGACGAGGGCCGCGCCGGGGCCGCAGTTCCCCCTTCTCGCCCAACGCCGCAGGGCGCGGGAGGGCGGTGGAGCCGCCGGCTCCGCGGGGAGAGGGAGCGGGGGCTCGGCGATTGCCCTAACATGGCGGATTCCTGCGAAGGGGGGCTGCGTAGTGCCTTCCCCCTCGGCAGCCCGGGCAGTGCCCCGCGGCGGGAGACGCGTTCTCGCCGGGGACGTTACTAGCGCTTGCGGTGTGTCCCTTGCTGGGGAGGGAGCGAGGGGCGGCCTCGCCCGGATCGCTGAAGGAGTGGGAGTGCCCCGGACCCCGGCGTGCCGGCTCGTCGCCCTGCGGCAGCTGCCCGGGCTCGGGAGCACTGACTCCCGTGCAGTGCCGGCGGATCCCGTGCCGTCGGGTGCACTCGCGCGCAGGAAGCTCCTTCAGGCCCAGGGAGAGCAGCCGTGTGACAGGGTTGGAGGCTGGGCTGCTGGCGGGTGGCAGAGAGGCTGGGGAAGTGCTGGTGGCATGGCTGCGGCGTTTCTGCCTGCTTCTCAGAGGCCATGTTGTGCGTCTGTAACCGTGACTATCCATCTGGGCTCCCCTATCATGCTCCTCGTTCCTGCTCACCTGAGCTGCATCTGTGGGCGCTTGCACGAGGTCTCCCCGTCCCCTTCAGCATGGCAGACAGCGGTCAGGAGCAGGGCTGCAGCGCCAACTGTCAGGGCACCGCATGAGTTATAAGGGCAGTGCACAAGTGGCGCTTTCCGGGACGAGCGCTGCAATGACGGGGCAAATTGCCTTCACACAGAAGGGTTGAGGGGGTCCTCCAGCATATGGGAAGTGAAGCCCAGTCCTCCAGTTAGCAGTCTGCTCCTCTGTCAGGGTGCTTGTTGGTCATCTCAAGGACGCACGTTTTCTTCCTACCCTTAGTCAATCTGTTAGTGTGGCAGTAGCACAGTCCTGTGGTGCTGACAGTCCTTCTGGAAGTCTCTTGGTTGAGCCTCAACCTCCGTGGTTTGGCTGCCTCCACTGTGATCCAGTCAGCCACTGCTGTACTGTCAGCCTTTGGAAAGTACAGATGAGAGAGTCTCATTGCCGCTGAGCTGCCAGCTGGCTGCATGTGTGTAAAGCATGCACACCTGGAAGTCAGGGTGTACAGCGTGTGCATGTTCTTGCTGCAGTGCCATTCCCTATTCAGTGGCAGGTCAGCAGAGGTGCCAGTTACTGTTTATGGTGGTGAGGGATCAGCAAAGGTGCCCGTTGTGTGGGAGCATGGGGCTCATGGATGGTGCAAACACAGAAACGTGGGTCAGCTGATGTGACTGGGAGGGATGCTGCTATGGCTCATTACTAGATAGCACTGCAGGTCTTTTTCAATTGGCAATCTGGACTCATTTAGAACCCAAGAAGATGTGTGGCAACATGTGCTGGGGGAACACCAGTAAGTGCATCTTGTGCAGTGCAAAATCCTGCACAGCCAACATATGCCAGTAGCCAGGAGAAACACTGCATTTCAGACTTCTGCAGCAGTCTCTGGTGACTGAGCAGGATTCAATTGTGTAGTCTGTCAAATATAGCTGCCCTGAATGAAGATACGGTGTGGAGCCCAGTAAAGCAGGTTAGACTCACCTGTCCTACTAGCCAGACTTGTGTTTGGATCTCCTGCATGGCAGCAGGTTGGGGAGGGGGGGGAACGCGGTGCTGCCCCAGTTCATCTGTCCTCACCTGAGCTGCTGAGGATACTGCACTTCCCCACTATTCTTCCCTGGATAAATACGGGACGCAGCAGCACTGGGGGGGAGGTAGGGGTTGTGAATAATGGTGATGGTAGGAGGGGTTTGTTCCAGTCTGGACTGGTCCAGTCTAGTTCTTTCCTTCCTGTCACTGTGAACAATGCTGCTGCTGCCGTAGCTGATGCTTGTGACATGGCAGCCCCCTCCCCGTGTGCCTCAGGCAGTGGTGAGCTCCCTTTCCTGTCTGTTTGCCTGCCCCGGCCCATCCCTCTGCAACTAGCCAGCCTACTGCCCCCCATCCTGGTTGCCGGGCCTTTTGCTCTGAGGGAAGGTTGTTAAATCCCAGAGAAAGGGGAGTCTTTACAAGACTTTGTGAGGGAGAGGGTGGTGTTTGGTGCTGAGCAGCAATGGGAATGTTTCTGCCATGGAGACAATTTCATAGGAGGCAAGAGGCAGGCTTCCCTCCTCCCAGCACTGCAGCCTGCCCACCGCCAAGCAGCTTGTGTTCTGCTACCTGTGCTGCAAGACCGGTGCAGGTATGTGTTTGCAGCAGTACTGGGCTGTATGGTCTGGAAACAATTCTGTCTCTCCTATTAAAAGAGAGACAGAGTGGTCTTGGAAGGGAATTATGATAGTTCCTTCCTTAAGGGGAGACTTAACTGTGTAATGAACTGGTTTGGGTATAACAGCAAATTTCAGTTCAAAATAGTGTTGGTGTAGTGCAGGAGCAAGACATGAATGATGCGAGAATTCTTCAGGGACATGTGCTGTCTTGACTCTTCGGGACCTGCTCTCTCCCAGGAACTGCTTGGCCACAGCACCCTGACCCTGATCAGAAGAATAGCTGATTTTTTTTGTGGACCAGAGAAACTTCTGTATCTTCAAGTCTGTCAGTTGCTGTGAATGTGCATGGTCATTGTATCGCTAGATTTTTAGACTTTAGGTTCATGGATAATTTAGCTCTCATCACTGAAAGGGTCTCTTTCAAGAAATGGAGAGATACAATGGATTGGGGTTTTTTTCTAAGGAAAATGAATCAGTGCCTAATTTTCTAGGTCTATCTGTATCAGACATAGGTAGCTGAGGGACCTAGTGAGCTGGAAAAAGCCCGTTACTGACTGGCCTGGAGGCATTCATAGGGCTTGCTGCAGGGGTGCAGTTGTTCTGTCAAAACTATTAGCTGTGGAGGACCAGGAGGCTGTCTTGTTCCTCAGATCAATGTTACTATTCAGGTACGAAGTATGGCATTGAGAATCAAGCTGCAGTGCAAATTGAGGCACCTGTTTACTAGAGTATGCTAACAGATGATACATAAATACATGCCTATAGGTGTCAATTGAGTATTAAAAGACAAAGCTGCCTTGTCAATTATTCCCACAGCTCAAAGCTTGCTGTTTAGCAAAGAATGCTTGTGTGCCTACTTTAAGACCTTTAGAATGCCTCATTGTCACTGATGACATGCTGAGTTTTTCTAAAACCGGGATTTTCTGGATGGGTTATGAATATCTAATACACTTCTGCTTAAAAGGGTAGCCCTGCTCTGCCACAGTACAGCAAACTAGCTCTTCATGCTGGTTAAATTACAACAATTTGAAAGGTTGAAATTATACTGGTTTCCACTCTGAGTATTGTTGGCAAACCTGCACAGAAGAGGATGGTCAGACTACTTTCTCTGTTTGTGTGGGTCCTTCAGAGAAATAATTCTCACTTAGATTCTGAAGGGCAACTAGAACTCAGCACAACCCGTAGTTGACTGTTGCTACAGAAGATGATTGGTTTTCATTCCAGCTCCATAGGAACTTTCACTCCACGCTTCCTTCTTGGGACGAGAATGTTGGAATAGTACCGCAGGTGATATTTGTGTGAGCATAGTTTTTGTAAGTTTTGCTCTAAAGGTCATGCATACTTCCTAGAACTACCTGGTTTTAATGCCTCATTTTTCTGGGAAGGTAATCTTAATTCATAATCTGAAAGATTTATGTGAGTTCTTGAGTACAATCACAACAGTGCTAGAAAATAGTGGAGCTACTAGTTAATTTTACTGAAGGAAAATGTTTCCAGCTTTTAAAACTGTTATGTATATACTCTGAGAAGTAATTGTTACTTATTTGCTTTAGTGGAAGAAAGGGATAGGATTAGATAGGCTGCATATACTAGCTTGTGAAATTCTGTAGTATCTCAGTTAGTTTTGAAGCACTGAGGTTTTATTTTAATGCTATATGCTACTGAATGCTAATTTATATGCTAAAGCTGAAGAGATTGCCCTGTGTAGTTGTGAAACAGTTACCTTCTAGTTACATTCACTTTGTTTTTTTAATAGCAAGAATAAGTGTCAAAATACACTTCAGGATTTTGCTTAACTGCAATGTGGTTGAGAAGGCAATCACTTGGATTAGGTGATTCCCAGAAGCTGTGTTTTTGTAGTCAGCATGTGTAATCTCATTTAAATAATGAGACCAAGAAAGAGTTATTTTTACAATAGATTGGTACATTCCACATTTCATGCCATAGACCACAGTGAATTTGTGAAAACTTTGTTGTATGTTGGGTTTACCCAGGATGTACTGTATTTAATTCCATTAAAATGACAGTTCCTTTTAGAAGCAGGAACTTCTCAGCAGGACTGGTTAATGTTTCCTTGACTGCTTTTCATGTTCATTGTACTGCTTTGTGTGATTGTTTTACCTTGGGTAAGCTATCCTTGTACTTGAAAATGCTGCTTTGGTGTGGTATGTAATAGCTTTAAGGGCTAGCTGAAATGTTTCCTCATTCCTGAAGGCAAGCATAAGCTTCTCTCTACTGTCTTGCTCATCTCTGGATTTGTCTGTATGGTGTTCAGTTTCGCTATATAAAACACTGTTTTTCACCCACGTAACTTTTTCACCCACATGCTGTGTTCATTCACAGTAGAGGAGAAAAGAACATGGCAAGGGAATTCTAAAACACGAAGGAAGCAGAGAGGCTAAGAATCACAGTGGTTACAGGGTTAAAAACATGTCTGAGAGGGTAGTGCAGTTTTAATTTGTACTAACCTAAAACAGGATTGTGTAGAGCTCTTTGCCCTTAGTTCTGAAAAGCTTCTAGCTCAGACTACGGAAAGCAGTAGAAAGAAGCAGCTTCGTTTGCTGCCTTCATATATTTTAGAACTTCTTCATACATCTGACTTGATCTGGCTCAAAGTTTACATTCACTATTGAAAACAAGGCAGGTTTTTTACTATAAATTTTGATGGTGAAGTGTTGCACGCCTTCTCAAAAGCACTACTGAAAAGGCATTTGTTAATGTTTTAAGGTAAAGCTTTTATTTTGTGGCAGATATAATTTTTTTTTTAATACATTTTATCCAACAGGGCAAAATCTCTGATCAAGTTTACAACTATCCAGAGGGCTTAGGAGAAGTGCTTTATAGAGAACAGTTCGACTTCAACGCTGAGCCACCTTGGGAACCTAGCTGATGATAGTAGGGTTCCATCTCCTAACTTGTCCATGTAAGTATCTTCTTTTCTTTTCATCTATGTGCAGGAGGATAAGCCCTGCCAAAAATTCAAACAGCACATATTGGCTTTTTGATAAGCAAGATAACTGTCTCGATGTAAATTTTGAAAATTTGAAGACAGTGGTATGTGTATTACATGGGGCTTTCATTCCAGGGAGTGAACTATAATTTTCACTCACCTAATGCTTTTCTCAGAGTTACCTGCTGAATTTCCGAGAGACTTAAACATGTGTGAGTAAACTTTATAAACAGAGTTACTTTTTTGAATTGGGTCTGTTGGCTGCAGAAATCCTACAATAAAATGTCATACCTTCAGTCTCTCTGTGGTAAGCTACATGAATTGGTACTGCATGACAGTTAACAGCAAATCAAAAAATGTGATTTCTTGAGATACTTTATACTGAAATCATTAAAATTTGCTGCTGTAATCAGGAACTAATGCTACTCATGAAGGGTGTGCCTTCCCAAATGCCTGTCTCCATTATTTGCTAATTACTCTCCACTTCCACAAATAGTTGTAGTTGAGATATAGTAGAATGTGGAATTCAGCGTTGGATGGAAATCATGTCCTGATTATAAATGCTTGAACTATTTGTCTCTTAATGTGATTAAAGAAAAGTAAGACCCAGGATAACTGAAAACAAATTAATGTGTATAGCTGATCTTAAAGAGCACAGAAAACCCTGGAATGTACGTGGTTATTGTGTTTTGTTACCATAAAGCAATAGCTTTGTGTGGTTTTTAAAATAGCTTTAAATGTTTGTAATATCTGAGTGAAGCTGATTTTATACAGTATTAGGGGGTTTTTGTTGTTCAGCTGGAGGCATCTTCTTTTGGCTTAGTACCTGTAAATTACATAACACTTTAAAATGTAAGACTTGAGATTAAGAATGGTTAAGTACATCTAGCTGAGCCAGGTACTTTTTAAACACCACAAAGAGTCCAAAGGCCAGTTGTATTGGAATGTCTTCTAATAAGATACTTAACGCAGATGACCCTGTTATTTGAAAATACTGCAGTAAGGGAGGCACAGGATGAGTTTGATTTATCATGATTTCTGTCTTTACAGAGGTTACCTTCTTGTTGTTTTGTTTGAAACTTAGGGAATTAACTGTGTATATCTGATTCTGTGTGGATGACAGCTTTGTTCAAGTAAATACAGTTAACACCAAATATCACTGTTATTTTCTAGGTGTTGCATTATTTTTACAGGCAAAAGAACCGAGAAAATTTTCTCTTGTTTAGTTTGAATTTCACCTCACTCTTGTAAACAGATAGGACTCTTGCATGATGCTTTACACTTCAACAGGAATAAAATAGTAAGAAGATACGAAAGGCAGAAGAATTGTTAGGAGGAAGGAGTGAATAAAGTATAAAATCTTAAATTACTGTAAATGCTTTTTAATTTCTAAACCTGTTCTGAAGGAATTTTAGCTTGGACAAAAGGGTTTTTTTTCTTTAAGGAGAAGACTGTCTTGGTACCTTCATTGCAAAGAAAGGTTAGACCAGATAATCCTTGAGGTCCCTTTCACCCCTGAGAGTCTCTGATTCTCTAACTGGTAGACTCATGTGCTGTGGCAAATAGCGCAAGGTAAAAGCTTGTCCTAGAATGGAAATGTTGCTGTATTGGCTGTATCTGTAGCTGAATATTAAGATGATCTGTGTGTTTATTTTGAACAGTCAGTAATAATACACGGTGCACAAATGTAAGCAACTCAGTATTGAATGTAACAATGATGTAGGTAGCAGTAGTCTGACAGCTTTTGCCAGTAAATCTGTGCCTGGCTTGGTGTGCGGAAGCACAGGCAGTTGCCTCAAACACAGCCAAGATGAGAGGTAGACAGTTAATTAGTAATTTGAGTTCTGTTCATCTTGCAAAGCTGTTTAATGGGAAAGAGGTCAATTGAGCTTTTAAATATAATTATTAGTATTGTGTTCCAACAGAACTCAAATAAAAATCTTCTCTATGAAGGTGTACTTAAGTTCCCATTAAACTTACTTTCCTTTTTATAATTCTTTTCCCTCCCTCTTTTGTCCTTGTATTACACAGGCCAAGGAAGAACTTGAGATTTAGTTGTGTCTTTGCTCTTCATGCTCTGACTTCCTGAGCAGTCTGAAAACTGTGGCCTGATGTCTTGCCCCTTCTAAAATGTTCTTTGTATTGCCACATCTGGTTGATCGGAGGGAATTGAGGATGGAAACCTGATTTATTAACAAGGCCTGTCTGTGCCAAGTAGAAGCAGTTGTTATCTGGACTGGCTTGCCTGTAAAAAAACTCTCTTGACTTTGTCTAAATGGGTCTGGATGGCAATCGGGAGGGTGGGAGGTTGGAGAGCAGTGGGAAGGCCAGTTGCTAACATGCACTAAGCAAGTTAGAGAAGACAGGACACTAATTGCTTGCAGTGTTGTGAAAGAGATGTGCTGGTAGAGTACCACAAGTATACATGCACTTATAACAGTATTCAGTTTTATAAGCTTTACTAGCTTATTTGCTTTGAATAATGTATTCAGACTGTATTCAAAACAGAGAGGTTCCTGAAAGCATGGTTCCTGTAAAACATGTCAGATGAGGCATTATTTTTGTAGTATCTACCTCCTTTGCTTGCTTTCTTCATCAGAGATGCTCTTGTATTGCTCATTTACCTGTAGGATGCAACTAACCATAGCTGTACTGGTCCTCTGCTATGACCTTCAGTGGATTTGTACTGAGGCAAATTGGATAATGCAAAATATCCACTGCCATTCTAAAACACACCTGCTTCAGCACTCCCATCAGTTGGCTAGTGGCTGCATTCAGCTAATGGAAGGACAAGTATATCATTTGGTGAAATGGCATCTTGGAATATTTTAAGATACTCCCATTATAAATAGGCATTTCCTGACTGAAAACAGGTCTTGTTTCTACTTGTCTAGTATACCTGTTCTGTTCTTAATTGCCAATTTTTGTGACAAAATGCTGCTTTTTTTTGATCTCTCAACCCTGAAGAGCCAGTACTGTTAAGGAATGAGAGATTAATATGTTTTTACCTTTTTAATTTTTGCATCAGCATAATTGTTAATCTTGTCAATATTTATCTTGCTTAAGAAGACCTGTAGCCGAAAAGCATTATTGAGAGCTCATTTGGCTTGCAGAGACTTCGTTTGTTGCAGAGGAAGTTTTTAATGAAAGAACCAAACCTCAAGGTTGGTTTTTTCAGACCAAACAATATGTAGTTCTGGCAATACAAAGAAAAAAAATTCTATTTATTGTGGATGCTTATATATGACAAGCATATGTTTAGTTAGTCACTTTTCAAAGCATTTTAATTTTCTTCTATTCCAGATGTAAGCATTAATTGCAATGTTTAAATATTTAAACTCTTATCTTACAGTTCTTCATCTGGGAAATCATTGTGTTAAACCCTAAAGAGCCTGAGGATGTAACAGTTTACTTCAAAGAAAGCAATCGCATGCCTACGTAGGAGTCTCATACCACTTGACAGCTTTTGTTTGCCCTGAAATATATGACCTGGAGCATTGTGCAGTCTTAACATTTCAGGTGGTAAAATGGGTGGTGTTACACACTAAGTCTGTCAAATTGTGACTTGCAGCAAGTCAGCCCTTTCAGCAAGGGCTGTACTCTGTACTGTAATGATTTCTGACTTGTCTTACAGACACAGAAGTTTTAAGCTATCTTTTCAGTTTCCTACTGTGTGTATTCATTTGATCTTTCATGAATTTTATCATTGACTCTCCTCCCTGCTTGGGAACAAGGCCAGTTAGAACAGAGTAAGGTTATGGCACAATCCTAAATCCTACTCCAGATATTGACTTCTTGAGAAACATTTCTCATTATTTCTTTCTTAGTGAGAAACATTTCTTACTGCTGTTTGGTGGTGCTGTAGCAGTGCTGGTACAAATTTCCGTTTTCTCTCAGAACGAGAAACGAGTATTCTACAATAAAACTGAAAAGATGTGTTTTCTTAGAGTAGAGGAATGGGCTATGACTCTGAGGACAGATGTTGGTAGGCTAATGTTAGCTTTTTTATCAGATGAATTTTGCTAAGTGAAGACACTTAGATATCATGGATGTGCTTGGAAAAAGCAATTAGTGTTTAGCAGCCTGGGAGATATTATAATAGGTTGTTCAAGGTTTTGTTGCAAGCTATTTTATTAAATCTACTAGCATGGATAATTGTCCTCCCCATCTCTTGATGGTAAAATGCTTTTGGATGAAAGAACTGAGACATCAGACCTAACATACCAAATAAGTAGGGTGTTCTTGGTGGTGGTTTTGGGGAGTTAGTGATAAAGAGGCCTTTTCCTGCCATTCTTAAACTAGTTCTCCCCCTCTTCCCCACTGGACCTCCCAAAAGTAGAAGGGCAGCTTTTAAAGGAAAGTATTCTTCTACACCATCTCTGTTTGAAAGCTATAAACACTACAGTCATTAACTAGGAAAAAACTTTTTTTTAAGAGTACTGCAAAAACTAGCCAAAATCTCCATCAGTGTAACTCATATGAACATTGAGACTTGAAGGAAAAAAGCTGTCTGTTCCTTAGACTGAGCTTCTTTATTTGAAATACAGAATCACAGAATCTTAAGGGTTGAAAGGGGCCTCTAAAGATCATCTCGTCCAACCTCCCTGCCAGAGCAGAACCTCCTAGAATAGGTAACACAGGAAGCCATCCAGATGGGTTTGAGTGTCTCCAGAGACAGAGATGCCATAACCCATCTGGGCAGCCTGTTCCAGTGCTCCATCACCCTCACAGTGAAGAAGTTTTTCCTTGTGTTTATTTGGAACCTCTTATGTTCCAGCTTGTACCCATTGCCTCTTGTGCTATCATTGGACATCACTGAGAACAACCTGGCTCCATCCTCCTGACACCCACCCTTTATGTATTTGTAAACATTGAGATCACCCCTCAGTCTCCTCCAAGCTGAAGAGCCCCAGCTCCCTCAGCCTTTCATCATAAGGGAGATGCTCCACCCCCTCTATCATCCTTGTGGCCTTGTGCTGAACTGTCTCCAGCAGCTCTCTGTCCTTATTGAACTGAGGGACCCAGAACTGGACACTATTCCAGATGTGATCTCATGAGAGCAGAGTAGAGGAGGAGCAGAACCTCTCTCTACCTACTGCCCACACCCCTTCTAATCCACCTCAGGATGCCATTGGCCTTCTTGGCCATGAGGGCACATTGCTGGCTCATGGTCATCCTGCTGTCCACCAAGACCCCCAGGTCCCTTTCCCCTACACTACTCTCTAGTAGTTCATTCCCCAACCTATACTGGTACATGTGGGGTTATTCTTTCCCAGATGCAAGACTCTACACTTGCCCTTGTTGAATTTCATTAGATCTCTCCCTGCCCAACTCTCCAGCCTGTCCAGGTCTCGTTGAATGGCAGCACAGCCTTCTGATGTGTCAGCCACTGCCCCCAGCTTAGTGTTGTCAGCAAACTTGATGACAGTGCCCTCTGTTCCCTCATCAAGGCCATTATTGAACAGTACCAGTCCCAGCACTGACCCCTGAGGGACTCTACTAGGTACAGGCCTCCAACCAGACCCTGCCCCCTTGATCACAACTCTCTGCCTTCTTCCCTTCAACCAGTTAACAATCCGCCTCACTACCTGATCATCCAGCCTACGCGTTCTCAGTTTTGCTGTGAGGATGCTCTGGGGGACAGTGTCAAATGCTTGACTGAAATCAAACTACGTCCACTGCACCACCACCATCTATCCATCTGGTTACAACAAAAGGCTATGAAGGTCATCAAACACAACTTCCTCTTGGTAAAACCATGTTGACTGCTGTTAATGACCCTCTTATCCTGTATATGCCTGGAGACAGTTCTCATCAACCAAACAAAATTCTTCCTTTAACCTGACTTCCTCTGGAGTCTGGGGCTCCTGGAGACAGTCTTCAGCAGTATAGACAGAGGCAAAGAAGGCATTCAGTAACCGCCTTCTCTATATTCTCTGTCACCAGGGCACCAGCTTCATTCAACAGAGGGCCTACATTGCCTGTAGCATTAGTTTTATCTGCAATGTATTTTAAGAAGCCTTTCTTGTTGTCATTGACCTGCCTTGCAAGGTACAACTGCAATGAGGCTTTAGCTTTCCTAGTTACCTTCCTACATCCTCTGGTGACAGTCTTATACTCATCCCAAGTGGCCATCCCTTCCTTCCATGATCTGTAGACTCTCTTCTTCCACTTGAGTTTGTCCAATAGTTCCTTGTTTAACCATATGGGTCTCCTGGCTCCCTTGCTTGATTTCTTACCCACTGGGATGCTTTGAGCCTGGAAAAAGTGATCCTTGAATATAGACTGACCATCTTGGGCCCTTTTATTCTCTAATACCCTGTTCCATGAGATACCCCCTAGCAATTGCTTGAAAAGGCCACAGTTGGCCTTGCTGAAGTCCAGCGTTTTGATCCTGCTTGGTATTCTGTACCTAAAGCACAAGATCCTGAACTCCACCATCATGTGGTCGCTGCAGCCAAGGCTGCCCTCAACCTTCACCACTTCAACCCAACCCTGCTTGTTTGTGAGTACAAGATCCAGTGGTGCTC
This sequence comes from Colius striatus, assembly GCF_028858725.1. Taxonomy (NCBI): domain Eukaryota; kingdom Metazoa; phylum Chordata; class Aves; order Coliiformes; family Coliidae; genus Colius; species Colius striatus. The sequence goes on along the minus strand of NC_084762.1, from coordinate 76,407,015 downwards.
CTCTCCTAGTTGGCATATCTACCATTTGCATCAAGAAGTTATCATCAATGCACTGAAGGAACCTCCTGGACTGTGACTAGCCATGTTGATCTTCCAGCAGATGTCTGCATAGTCAAAATCTCCCATAGGAACCAGGGCCTGTGATTTTTGAGGCTGCTCCCAGCTGCCTGTAGAAGGCCTCATCGACTTCCCCATCCTCATCAATCAGGTGGCCTGTAATAGACACCCACAACAGTGTCACACATGCTAGCCTAACTGTTGATCCTAACTCACAAACTCGACTTGCCCCTCATCTTCAGATGGATATGAGGCACAAGTGATTATCCTGCAGAGTGTGTGTGCCTGAGTCTATAAGTCTGTCCAGTGCTGTGACTGGTTCCACTGCATGTACTGACACCTCCCACCAGTGCCAGTTGGTGATGTGCCTTTGTTCAGTGGAAGGGATTCCACCATCTGTATGCCTCAGTGTTGGAAATGACTTGTACAAATAAAAAAGCCCTCAACCACTAAAACTTTTAAATCTAGCTAAGTAGTACCCTTGTATATACAGTAAATCCTTAAAGTGCTTCAGTTTTACCTTTAGGCTTTTAAAGAAGCTCAGATAAGGCTTCTGCCCAGTCACTTCTCACCTATGTTCAGCTGCAGGTACTTAACAGTATTTACTGGTCAATGTGAGGGGAGAGGAGGACAGAGGAAGTGGGATGGTGAAAGTTCATCTTCTGCAGTTACTGTGTTGCAATATCGCTGCTGAGTTTTGTTGACGTTTTTTCTGAAGACAGTAGCATAGATGAGATACATCCTGAAAGATGTTAAAGATTTAGATGTAGCACAAAATGTGTTTAAAATTTGAAAATTTTTCTTTAATGCCTATGTCACAGAGGATTTAGAAACTTGTGATTTTTTTTGAATGGTAAACAAATATCATAGAATGGTTGGGATTGGAAGGGATTATTAGAGATCTAGTCCAACCCCTGTGCAGAAGCAGGTCAACCTAGATCAGGTCACACAGGAATGTGTCCAGGTGGCTCTTGAAGGCCTCCAAGGAAGGAGACTCCACAACTCCCCTGGGCAGCCTGTGCCAGGGCTCCCTCACCCTCACAGAGAAATAGGTTTTTCTTACGTTTAAGTGGAACTTTTTGTGTTCCAGCTTCATCCCATTACCCCTTGCCCTGTTGCTAGCTACTATAGAAAAAAGGGATGCTCCAACTTTGACACCCACCATTTAGATATTTGTAAATATTAATAAGATCCATTTGAGTAACCTGATGAAAATCAAAATAACATTGCTCTTGCATGTGTTCCAACTACAGTTCGCTTACCTTTTTCCTATCTTGGGGTATTATTTTTCCTGCAAAAGTAGAAGAGATGCTATTGTAGAAGAGAAGTTTGATGTGTTTATTACAAAACTAGCAAGTTCCTGGATGCAAAAAGTACTCTAGAACAGAGTTTAAGCATTAGACTGTTTAGATATAAAGAATTATGCTAAAATAGTTAAGTTGTGCACTTAGCGGTTTTCTTCTTTCTGTCTTCATGCTTAGAATACTCCAGAACTGTATCGAACTTGCACTAAAACACCGATGCCTGCTTTTCTTTCCAGGTGAAAAAAAAAAAAAAGCCCAAACCCTTTTTGGTACTCTGCCCCTGGAAGTCGTGGATATTTTATGGCTGTGAATTTGAGAGCTTTGTGTTAATCAGCTGTCAAATCAAAGATATGGATGAAGTACCTGTTCAGGGGCTGACAGTAGCTACATAAACATGGCTAGTGTTTGTTCCAATCTCATTCTAAGTCAAACTTAGTTTACAAGCTTGTCTCTTTTTGTTTGGTGGTGAGTTTTTTAGGAAGTTTTTAGGTGATAATCATGAACTTAAACTGAGGTGGGACTGACTGAAGAAGTTTTTCCTGGCTGCTATAGTCTCTACCACCTAGTCATTGTTTTTATGTAATTGTAATTAATTATCACATAGATGTAAGGATTTATCTTACTCTTTCATGATTGTTTTGGATCTTCAGGATTCACTTAAATAAGCATATGACTCACTGGTTTTATGATTCAGCTTCTGAAGATAACTGAGAATTCTCGCTGCTGCTGAGTTAAATTCACCTGCCTGGCAGTAAATGCTTCGCTTAAATATAGGTGACATACTTGAGTTATGCAGAAAGCATACAAAACTGCAGGCTCTTCCCTGTGGTGTAATGACAAGCAGGAGCAAGTGCTGATTAGTTGTTCTAGTATTAGCTTGAGGAAAAGTAACTGGTCATATTATTAACAATGTTAACTGAACTTAGGTCACAAATTGTGAATTATTTTTCTTCCACCACCTCTCTACATTCAAAAAGCTGTGAGACAGATTTATACCATGGCCTTGTGACCATTTGAAGCCAAAATTACTTTCTTCTCTTTCACAGTCTCAGTGAAGTGGTCTTTTTGCTTTCAGCTGTGATGTCTCTGGCTTCTGTCAATGCTTTCATTTAGAAAAATGTTTATTATGTTGAAGCCAAGTACAGGTGTCTTTAGAAAACAAGTCTTTTGTAATAAAAACTGTGCAACTTCTGTTGAGAGGTTAAAAGAAAGTCTTGAGTGTTCATTTAATGATAGAATCTAGTTAGCTGGCTGGTTTTGATCAGTGTTGTGTTAGTCATAAAGATGACAGCTGAAACAAGAAAAAGTCTAGTTGGTCAGTTGCTATAAACTAAGAAACTGCTTTTAAACAAGTCCTACAGCTCTAACGGAATGTAAACTACAAGTTCATCAAGTAGGGCTGATGAATGTCTATAATCAGCCGTTTGTAGTCTTCTGCTGTCTACTGATATTTTTTTGAGACTGACAATTTCATCCATATTCCAAGACTGTATATTTAACAATGTTTCCTGTCTTCGGACTTTGTTAATTGAGATTGTCTTTTGGAGAACACTACTTGTGAACATCTAACTTGCAGTGAAACTTTGAGGATAAACAAGATGTAAATAGAGCTAGGCTGCAACTGTTACTTTCTTTTAGTACCAGTTCTACTTACTAAGATTGTAATTTTTAAAACTACTTCTAGCCTAATGACTTTTTGCTATTAACAACAAAATAAATGTGTGGCGAATATAATGTGTGAAAGAAAGGGTTATAAATTAGCATCTAAACAAACTGAAATGTTAACATGAGTCTGAGAATCTTAAACATAAATGCAAACATTCAATCAGTAAACTACCCGTTTCTCTATCAAATTCATAAGTATCCTGTTAGAGCAAGATGTGTACTTGAATACTAATGTCACTTAAGATGCTACACTTAAGAATAGCTCAGCTGAGGTGTTTGCACAAGTATCTTACATTAAGAGTACTTTCAGGTTGCATAAGCTGAGCACAAATCAGTGTGCATACAGTCTGGAGTTCTTCTCAAGAACAGCCTTCCATTAGTGGTTTCTTACTTGTCTTTCAGTTAATATCAGATTTAAGGTCTGCAGCTTCTGGTTTATTCTCACCTTCAGTAGAGCTGCTCTGTCTTTAGCCCTGGCAAATGCAGAGTGAGCAAAGTGGGGGAAAAACAAGTCTTTGGTTTTGTAGAGAGGGTGTGTGTTACTGTTTGCAGTACATCAGATGTAGAAAGCCCTAAGTTTTAAATAGTGACATAGGATGCGTTGTGCCTCGTTTCTCATTGATTTATGTTCTCTTTGTCCAGTTTGTTGCATAATTTAAGGACCCGGATATAAGGCTTGGAAGCCCATCCCTTGTGTTTCTTGGTTTATGACTGTCGGCTTTGTGGAATACGGCTGAGATGAAAGGATTTCTTGAGGATGCAAATTACTCCATTGGTCTGTTGGATGAAGGAGCAACTCTTGCAGATGTTATTGACAACTGTATTTATGAACATACTCATGTAAGTGTGTGTTTTAAGTTTTTCAATTCTCATGGTTTAGTTCTCTTAAGTCTTCAAACCAGGTCAAGGTATTTAGCACTATTGAGCTGACAGCAATTGAGGAACAGTCAGCTAAAACTCACCTTATAAAATAGTTTCCTATTTCTTTTTTTACTGATTGTTTGTCTCAGGCTGAATTCTTTTGGGGAAATTTGGGCAACAATTGTTACTTCCCTGAGTGTGACTAGCAGGAAAGTAGTCTTCCTGATGTAGTTAAATACAGGTTCCCATCTCCTTGTTCCAAGAGATTATATTATCAGTGGGGTTTAGACCGGGAACCTCGAATTGGACAAGTGGGGAATCACAGAGTTAAAAACTTCCTTTTTCTCTCTTTCCTTAAAAATATGTCAAAGTTTAGACAAATATGTATGCTGAGCCAGTTTAAAAACCACATTTAAAATTTCTGTGATGGATCACAGTTGCATGTTTATACATCTTCCCACTACCCTTCTCTGGAAGGACAGGTACAATCACTTTGTGGGGTGTTATTTTTTTTTCTTTCAAGAAAATAAACTGATCTAAAAGCTATTAATTAAAGTTTAGCAGTCTACTGGAAAGAAACTTGAATAATTCTGAGTATGCAATAGTAGTTTTATTGCATAAGGCTTCACTCTTCAGGAGGCAGGAAGATATTGTAGCCTTTGCTTTATAGAAAAGGCTGCAGAAAGAGTGAACTTAAAAAAGCTTCATTAAGCAAATCCTGTGTCCTTAATATGCCATACCTGTGAGATGTTTGCTTTTCCCTTGGTTTCTAGAACTAATGTTCAAATGCAATTGCCCAACTATAGAACAGCAAATAGCTAAATCCCATGGCCTTCTGAACTCAGGTGTAGGATTCCCAAATCTTGATTCCTAATATTCTTTTTCTGTCTAGCAAATAAATAGGTAAACTACTGGCAACATGTCATGTCTCCAACCACTGGCTGGCTCACAGAGGATAGCTGCCTCCTGCTGCTTTCATTTACTCCTTTAGCTCAAGGGGTAGAGGCCTGTGCCATGGATCTAAAGCTCCAGATCCCATTCCTGCTGGTGACCCGTACAGGGGGTCAGTATGCTTCCACCCGATGGAATTTCTATTTGTGTTTTTTAAACAGAAGTAAAGACATTGTATACAATAAGCAACAACGTAGTTTCATATCTGAAAAAGTCAAGTGCTAGAATTATCATTTGATGTACAGTCTTATTTCAGGTCATTCATGTGATTTGTGGTGGTCTTTAATTGGCCCGTGGCAGGCCGTTCATTTACAGGAATCTTACTGAGTGCGCAACAAACAGGATGATCTGTTTGGATTTGGATTGGCTACATCCACGTCATGACTTGGTATTGAGAAGGACTATGGTAGCAGATGCACAAGGGTAACTGCTAATAGTTTCCAGAAAAGCCTCTGTGCATTAAAGGCCATGTACTTGACTCTGCAACTTTAACACACTGTATTTAGTTCTTCCAATTCTGTTTTAACTTTATGCTTCACCAGATGTGAAAAACAGTCTCAAACTTGACTTTCTGAATTAAAATACTATCAAACAAATTTTCAGTGAAGTGGGGTATTAGCTAGATGTTACAAATAACGATATTGCATTAGATTTTATTCCTTGTATAATAAGCTGTAAATTGAGACTGTGGAAGCTTTCATCCCAGTGGATTTTCTTCCTTCAAAAAGTTGCAGACTTCTGGAAATACAAAGTTGGAAGAGATTTATAACCTTTATTTTTAGTTAAAATCAGCATTTGGCATTTAAATAGTGTCTTGTGTTCAGGAATTACAGAATATTGTCTAAATAGCATTCACAATATAAAGTGGTAGGTATTCCTTTTAGGTTTTTTTTCAAAAAACTAGCTCACATTGTTGAGTGAAAGTAAAAATAAAATCATTGTTCAAGGCCAAACCTAAAAGTTAATAGCAGGGTGAAAAAAAGTGCGTAATTCTTTAAAAGACTATTTATCTTTTGACAGCAAACCCACAATTTCAGACATTTTATTTTCCTGTTCTTCCTATCTCTTTTAGACTGGAAAAAGAGCATTTTATGTTGGTGATCTTGGAAAGCTTATAAAGAAAAACATACAATGGCAGAACGTGATGGCACCGATCAAACCATTTTATCCTGTACGATGCAATTCTACTCCAGGTGTACTCGAAATTTTGGGAACTCTTGGTGTTGGATTTGCTTGTTCCAATAAAGTAAGTTTGGGGGGCTTTTTTCTGTGTACATGTGCCTTACTTTCTTCCATATGTCTGCTGTTTTAAAATCAACTTTTTGGTATTAGGGACCATGGTTATAAATAATACAAATTAAATTGTGAACTCCTGGGTAACGGGTTGTTGGGAGTCTATACTTGTACCCTAGAAGCAGCAGATAGTTTCCTCTAGTCTGTGTTAACTGTTCAGCACAGTACTAGAGCACATTTGGTGAAGGTGGTGCACTAGGCTGTGTCAAACTCTGGCTTGCACTGTTTTTCAGTCTGAAATGGCATTGGTACAAGATCTGGGCATTTCTCCTGAAAATATTATATATACTAATCCTTGCAAGCAAGCTTCTCAGATAAAATATGCAGCGAAAGCTGGGATAAACGTCATGACTTGTGACAATGACACTGAGCTGAAGAAGATTGCACGTAACCATCCAAATGCCAAGTAAGTGTCAAAATTCCGACTTTGCTATTTTATGGGGGGGAAACTTAATTTTGCCAGTATTCTGGATTCTTTGTGTTGTGAGCAAGGCACGTGACTTATTTAATACAGTTCACTGGTATCTGTTTTTCTCTTCTCTTTGTTTCCTTTTAAGGTAGCTTTTCTGCAACTTTTTCCATACTGGCTCTCAGCTTCGTAGTAGTAAGGCCTTTGTTTTGTGGGAAGTCTTGTATTTTTGTTTCATAGCGCAATCTTCACATAAAGTTTTCAGTTATTAAAGTTCAGAAGTGTGGCACCTCATCTGCAGTGTGTCTTTGTCCTCTGTTGTGGCTTCAGTGTTTTCTTTCTGGTATTCTATTTGGATACTAGTGGCTTCAGCTGAAGTCAGGGCTGAGATGATAGTAAATAAGCGTGTGCATCAGATCTCATCTAGGGTTTGAGCATGTTCTGTGGGTCTGTTAAATGCACCAACAGATACTTCCTCACTACTGAAACAGTGAGAAGTTTAATTCTGGTTCTATTTTTAATCACTTCAGTGTTGGCCCACGTGCTTTCTGTAGAGAAGTGATCAAAGCTGATGTTCTGGTGATTAAATATGAGAATTTTATTGCTGCAAATGTATCATGGTCTCTTTAGGACTGCTTCTGTCATTAAACATCATGTCCCTCGCATACTTTGGCTGTGGGCCGTACCTTTAAGAGTCAGAGCCTAAGTGAATGTCAAGTGCTTTCTATCAATTAATGAAGTGTAGCTTCCCCCAAATGCTATCAGAACATACTGAGAGACTGAATTCTTGACATCCTTTACAAAGCCCCTTGGTTCTAGACAGTCCTTATAAAGTGTCATGTCTTCTCCCAAAACTGTGGCCGTAGCTGGGGAACTGGTGAGATTCTACCAAGGTCAGTGTCTGCTCATCCCATCTAGTCATTTGCTTCTATTTTTCTTTTTAGACTGGTGTTGCTAGTGGTTACACTTCATCCTCGTGGAAGCCTGTCAGTGCTTTGCCCACTAGGAGTACTTGCTGTGCCGAGAAGGTTATCTGTGAGAAGTAATTGTGTGTGTAAAGCATCGGTCTTGACTAGCCTGCCTGCATTTGAAAGCCTCAGATAAAGTTGCTGCTTGTCATGAGTGTGTTGCCAGTTATCACTGGTGGTTTGAGTGGTTTGTTAGCTTTTATATTGATTTACTTCCTTGAGCCTCTTAGAAGATGTTGTCTGTGGTAACATCCACAGAAACAGAAGTTAGGGTGCAGGTTGCTCTGAGGCAGAGAAATGGTAAACTGAGGAGACAGAATGAAGGAGTTTAACAAGCTAGAGAAAAACAACATACACTCTTCTCAGGGGTGCTATAGTCTAATATTTGACAAAGTTCCTGTTTACCAAAAACAAGAAACTCAGTTTCTTCAAAAGAACTCAAACTTGCCATCTAAATTTTCCAGAAACCTGATCTCCAACTCTCCTACTGAGCAGATAATTTGTTTGGTACAATTTTCTCACTTGGGTCATTATAACTTTGATGCTGAAGCGACAACTATGAGTTTTCTTCTTTCTCTTCCTTGGCATAGCTTCAGAAAATCAAAACCTTTTATATAGCTGTATGCTTCCTGTGTGTGGTGGTTTATAGCTGGGTTGTCCCTTTGTAGATGAAGCAATTATGCTTTGAGGAAATCCTGTTTAGAAAGTTGTCTATCTTCTCACTTTCTGAAGGTTCTTTGTAATTTTCTGCACTAAACTTGGTAATGTTTCTGCCTTTGGAAGTTTTAGTAACTCAAATGATTGCAGACTTTGTTTTAAGAAAGAAGAGGAATGTCAGAAAGGAGTGCTAGTCTTTCATTTCTTTGTACCTTTTGATTTTACTGGGCAAGCTTTAACTGCTGAGGTTGCTAGTGTCCTCAGAGCTCCGGTAGAGGAATGGAAGTTAAGAATATCAATGCTTCCTTAAAAATAAACCATATCCCTGAATCTTAAACACACACGTCATCTTCTAGCCCTTCTCTAACTGGCTGAAACCCAGGAAGAGGAATCTTACTAGGTTCCTAGAAATTAGAAATACACTTTCAGTGATTTGCACTAGAAAAATATCTTCACTCACAATGGTGCCATAACGTTTCATCAATAAGATTTGCTATTGGATATCTTCAAGAAATTATTTTACCTAATCCTCATGTCAGGTTACAAATGGTAGTATTATGCATTTGAAATTGTGGTGGTTTGGCCAGGTGTCCACCAAGTCATAAAATCACTCCCTCTCCTAAACTGGACAGGAGAGAGGAATATAATGGGTGGTTTGTGAGTTGAGAAAAGGACAGAGTGATTGCTCAGCAATTAACATCACAAGCAAAACAGACTCAACTTAGGGAGAAGGTTTGATTTATTAAAGGAACAATAAGAACAGGGAGATGAGAAATAAAACTGAATCTTAAATCACCTCCCTCCACCCCTCCCTCTTCCTCAGGCTCTCCTTCCTTCCTCCCCAGTGACACAGGGGATGGGGGTTATGGTCAGTTCATTACAGATGGACTTTGCTGTTGCTGCTTTTCAGGAAGAGACCTCCTCACACTTCCCACTGCTACAGTGTGGGGTCCCTCCCACGGGAGACAGTCCTGCACAAACTTCTCCAGCGTGAGTCCTTCCTATGGGCCACAGTACCTCATGAACTGCTCCAGCATGGGGCCTCCCATGGGGGTAGCTCCTCACACCCTGCCCCAGTGTGGGTCAACCATCGGGAGAACAGTCCTTCAGGTACCAACTGCTCCAGCCTGAGTCCCTCACAGGATCACAAGTCCTGACAGCAGACCTCCTCTGCCATGGGCTCCTTTCTCCCCACAAACTCCCAGGTCCTGCCAGGAACCTGCTCCAGGGTGAGCTTCCCACAGAGTCACAGCCTCCTTCAGGCATCCACCTGCTCGGATGTGGGCTCCTCCACGGGCTGTGAGTGGGTCTCAGCTCCCCAGTGGCCTCCATGGACTTCTCAAACATGTTATTCACAGAGGGGTTATCTCAGTTACTAATTGGCCAGGCCTGGGTCAGCTCCAGATCCATCTTAGAATTGACTGGCATTAGCTCTATCAGCTACAGGGGAAGCTTCTGGCAGCTCTTTGTTTAAAGATGCCACTCCTGTAACCCCTCTACTACCAAAACCTGCCACAGGCAAAACCCCTACAGAAATTCTTTTTACATTTTAGAGTTTTCACTTCTGAGGGATTTTTGTTACATGTAGCACTTTTTTCGAAATGCTTTACTAAATAGTCCTGGACTACAGATTTCTTGAACAGAATTGTCTGTACTAGTGGAGAAGCAGGAAATAAGAGGCTAGTTGCAGTTTCTCCAGATGAAGCGATATGAAGTAAAATTAACAAAGATTGCTGAGAAACCCACATGAGAACTCAGGATTGTATCACTCTTTACAAAATGCACTTTAAACACAATAATGAGACATTTGGAAAGGGCTTTTAGAAGTCAGGGTGGCTGTTAGGCCAATGTATTTTGTAGTGGCTAGGCTAACTTTTGATTGTTGCGTAACTTGAAGAGAACTATTTCAATTTGGGTGCTGAGCTTCTGCCACTTGTTTACTTTCTTGATCTTGGTTAACTGTAGCATGCCCTGTGTAGTCTGCTTGTATGTCATGACACAACTTCTGTTTTGTTTACCAAGTAGCTAATTAATTTCTCTTGGCGGGGGGATGGCACATGGCTTTCGTAGTGGTCAGCAGTTAGAATTGGTGAGTGTTTGGGGTGTAGCTCAAGGTTTTGATGTGAACGTGCCTTAGCCACTTAAGTGTTACTTTAATGTAGAAAACTATCAACACTGGCACTGCAGTTTGCCAAACCTACCTAGAATGAGGCCTGAGGGAGGAAGCTGTCTCACTGCATAAGGCTGGGGAGATGGTGGTCATTGTCTCCCTCCTCCACAAGTGCCCTGAAGGGAGGACAGGGAATGGACTGTCCCCAGTCCCTGCATGCAGCCAGGGAGGGAGGTGGAGGGATGTGGCCAGGCTGTGCTTTCAGTTGTCAGCCTGGTGTTCTCCAGATGCTGAGTTAAACTAAATCTCTACACTATCCTCTTGGCTAGAAAGGACAGAGATGAGAAGAGCATGTTGCAGTCTTTTATGAGGAAGTGTACTTTATTAGAAGGTAACATTCTCTTTTATTACAGCACTCAACAGACTCGTGCTGCTACAAAAGAGTCTTAGTTGCTGCATTTCAAAATCCCTTGTCCTTGTTGGCTCCATGTTTTAGCCCCTAATAGCTAGTTTTTTCTCCGTACAGGATTGTTTTTCTTAGGTTCACTTGATTCGTCCATCGATGGAGCTGGAGTACTGACAACATAATCAACACACTTCTGACAGTCTTCAGGCTTCCCATGTGCTGATGATGTAAACCAACTGCCCCAATCATCTTCCCCTTCTCTTAGGCTCTTACTGCACATTGCCACAGAAGACATTACTGCCGATGAGGAGATGAACATGAAGTTTGGCACCACCCTGAAGAACTGTAGGCACCTCATGGAATGTGCTAAGGAGTTGGGAGTCCAAATAGTTGGTGTCAAGTGAGTAATTTTATTGTTCTGTGCTGGCTGAGCAGATGTCTGTATGATAGGCTCAAAATGTAGAATACAAAAGAATCTTTTTTTCTTCTTTGGCACTATTTTACAGGGTTTGGGGGTGAGGAGGGGAACAAACAAACACAAAGCCCAAAACCAAATACCACCTTTTGGATAATGAATGTTTGCTTACAAGCAACGTTCTAATTAAAAGTAAAAGCTGATATCAAGCTACGTAACTATTACAGACATCAAAGCAATTTGAAATGGGGTATCAAAAATCCTTCTGTCAGCATAAAAGCAAAGTTTAGAAGCCTCTCCTATTTTTGAGCTGTACAATTGAACTTTCATGATAACTCGATTTGTATTTCTCCAACAATAAGCAGTGAAACAGATTGGTGCTGGCATAGCATGGTGGAATAGCTTGGCCAGGCTTTGAACACCATCAACAGGGAGGGGGCTGGATTGTCACACTTTGATCATATCAAGACAAAATACTTGGATAAGTTTTTGACTTGCAGGTGGCAGGAATGAACCTAGTGTTCTGAGAGCTTCCAAAATATTTGATGTTGAGATTTGACAAAGGTGTGCATTCATTTCTCATCCATATGGTCACAAGTCTTTTCTGTCTGCCTTCAGCTACTAATGTACCACATGCTCATGTGTGTTTTAAGGAAGCAACCAAACAAGTAAAAGAGGGTGCATCATAAAGACAGTAAAGAAGTGTTTCAAGTGAAAGATGTGCATTTTCTTTATTTAAAAGTTAATTTAAAAAATCCATATGTGGTTTCATACAAGTCAGTTTGAAATGTAACCTTTGCCTCCAAAGGGCATTCCTTAAAGGAACAGACTTAGAGTGAAGAGTGTCATGGCTCAGATGAGTGGGTGTATGGTCTGTCCAGAACTAGAAGACCATAATAGTGTTTAGGAAACCCATGGGAATGTTGGTGCTTGCTTTAGCACCTCAGTTTTTACTAGTATTATGGCATTGTTTAAATCAGAGGGGATTCAGGAGCTTGCAAGAGGAATCAGGACTTCTCTGCTTCTGGTGATGTACTCACAAGCTTATTTGGCCTTACTGTTAAGATTGAACCTGGCCTGGGGTAAAAAGGCTTCAGAACAGGGTGTCAGGTGGGGGGGGGACACCTCTCTTCTCACCCTCACCTGAATGTTGAAGAGAGTAGATAATGTGCACAGTAGAGCCCTACCTCCAAGAGGAAACCTGGATGGCCCAGGAGAGAGGGTATACAGGTAAGGCAATACACTGTAGGTTAGGAGAGGAGGGACTGTGTATGCGGGCATTGTGTTGGCATTGGCACCCATTGAAGAACAGATTGTAACCACTTGAACACTTGTGTCCAGTTTTGGGCCCCTCTTCTACAGGAAGGACATTTTTGTGCTGGAGAGGATCCAGAGGTGAGCTACCAAGCTAGGAAAGAATCTGGAGCATTTCTCCTGTGAGGAAGGGCTGAGGGGTCTGGGGCTGTTCAGCCTGGAGAAAAGAAGGCTCAGGGAGACCTCATCACTTTCTACAACTACCTGAAAGGAAGTTGTATCAAGGCAGGGATAGGTCTATTCTCCCTAGTAACAAGCAACAAAAGAGGAAATGGCCCCAAGTTGCTCTAGGGGATGTTCAGGCTTAATGTGAGGAGGAATTTCTTTACTGAAAGGGCTGTCAGGCATTGGAATGGGGGTTGCCCAGGAAGGTGATAAGTCACGGTCCCTGGAAGTGTTTAAGAGACTGGTGGATGTTGCACTTAGGGAAATGGTCTAGTGGTTGATAGGGCTGGGACAAAGTCTGGACTCAAGGATCTTAAAGGTCTCTTCCAGCTGAAAGGATTCTGTGATTCTAGTCTAGGTTTTATGACAGCGAAAGACTGGAAAGTTTGGTAAATCTGTTACTTCTTAAAGATAAGAACACTGTGGGACATTCTTAGCATTAAGAGCAAGACAGGCCTCAAGTACAAATCCAGTGGAATAGATGGCAATCATCTGCTGAGCTTACTGTCTGCACAGTGTATTATCACACAAGTTGGTCTGGAGCCAGTTGGGAATAAATTGCTTCCATTGCTGTTCTAGATGGTGGAACAGTTTGCTTGATCTGAAAGCTTCATAGTTCAGTGTATTAACTGCAGTTTTATTTCTTTCAGATTTCACGTTTCAGGCTCTTGCAAGGAACTGCAAACGTACATTCATGCTGTATCTGATGCTCGGTGTGTGTTTGACATGGCTGTAAGTACACATATATACATGCGATTGTTACAGCAGAGGATCTGTTCTAATCATACTAACGAGGCAACTACCCTGTTTCCAAAATACATGAATGTAGGAAACCTGGTCTGTTACTAAGTACTCCATTGTGAGATGTGGTAGTAGTAAAACAAACCTTACAGTCTTAATTATGGACAGAGGTTAACAACTGCTGTCTCACTGACAGACAGGCAGGGGCCCTGTGTGCTATTTTCAAACAGGAAATTAGTTTTACCCTTTTGGTAAAGGCCTTTTGAAATTCACATTCCAGTCCTGTGAATACACAGTTGATGTTTTCAAGTTACAATATTAAGCACTTGTATGCTGGCAGATATTGTGATATAACCACTAATTGGTTGCATGTGATCTTTGAGATGAGTAACTAAGCACAGTAAGAAAGAAAGGGGTCATATTGCAGGGGGGTGCAGGGAGAAATCCCAGTTTGGATGAGGAGGAATGGATTTGTTGGATGCTTCAGATGACTCTCGAGTCTTATGTGTCTTGTATGAATTTCTCATATTGCAAAGTTCAAAAATCCCTTCTCTGAGCATCTGTCTTCCTGTAAATGAGAAGCTCCTAAAATAAATGGAGATGACTGCATGTCTTTTTACTCTTACTACAGCAGTTAGTGCCATAGCTGTGGCTGGTAATGCATGGAGGGCAACACAGCTGAAGTTCTCACAGATCTTGGTGCAAATTCATTGTAGCAGTCTTGCCACGTAAACAGTATCCAAAAGAGTTGCATCACAGTTACTTGTGAATTCCTGAAACTGTCTTTTGTCAGAATGCACCACCCTGCTCAGCAAATCTTGTCTGAACAGAAATGCCACAAGGTGGGAGTTGGTGTTACTGTGGGACTTCTGCTTGAAGGCTGTAACCAGCCCCTACTGGCATCCCTGTGCTGTTAGCACAGCCTCGTTAAACCTAGTAGTAACTTCATGGTGCCGTGACTCCCTCAATAGACTTACTCTGCTACATATGCTCAAAAGTATAAATACGTAGAAAATAACCACAGGAAAGGATGAGAGAAAAGTGTTTTTACACTTGTCTGTGTACTTACGTTCTGCCTGTGCATTTTAGGAAGAATTTGGCTTTAAGATGGACATGTTGGATATTGGTGGGGGCTTCACAGGCTCAGAACTTCAGCTGGAAGAGGTATGCAATGTTTCAGAAGCTAACACCTCGATTTTGGTTTAGGAAGATGATGTGTTTAACCTTCAAACTGCATCTAACATCAACAGCTGAAACCTGTTCCGAGTTCTGTATTAGACTCGTTAGTAAGATCCAAATAATTGGATTTATATTCTTTATCGTGAGGGGTGTAATCAGCCCTTGGGGTGATCATTACTGCTTTTTAATCCTGTTCACATTGTCTGAAGGCTGACTTGAGTATATCACAGATTAAATTACTACCCTAAGCCACCTTGATCGCTGTAACTCCATTTTTTCAGCAGTTGCCGGTTGTCTAACTGGTTACTCTGTTGCATGGTTTGGGACAGCATTACTTAGCAGGCTTTGGATCATGTGCACCACTGCTACTGTACCAAACTTTCTGGTACTTCCTCTAGAACTGAAGACTGAAGGTCTTATCTCCTTGCAAGCTGGCCTTGGCTTTGGCATAAACAGGATTGTCAGTAAGCAGTGGCACATAAAACTGAACAAGCTCTTTACACTGTTACTTGCCTTAAAGACAAACTTCTCGAATATGGGACAGTGGAAGTGATTCAGTCAAAAGTTACTAACAGCAGTCAGGGCTTTTCTTTTAGTTCTAACTTTTCTGATACTTGTCCAAAATACTGGTTAATCCTCAAAATGTCTGTCTTAAGATTTGAGCATCAGAATGAAATAGTTCTGTTTAATACAACAGTGTTCAGAACAGATCACAAAGGCCCTTCTGGATTTGTGCGTAATTTGACATTGTGCTGGGCAAACTTTGAAGTTACTTGTGCAGCCTCAGGTGTACCCATGGCTTGAACTTTTGCTGGGAGGAGGGACTCTGTGGTGCTTGGGCTGATGATGCTCGTTCAGTGTTTACCAGAAGGCTCTGTTTCCTTAAACACTTCTATACGTTTTGGACTTCTGGTAAAGGGCACTTCTGAGAGCAGAGGAACAGAGTGAGCTTTTACTTTTTTCTTTACTAGAACTGCTGCTGCCTGAATGTGTGTGTATTTGATAAATAAGCTGAGCTTCATTGGTCTTACCTCTGACTTGGGTTTCCTAGGTTAATCACGTCATCAGGCCATTGCTCGATGCCTACTTTCCTAAGGAATCTGGTGTTAACATGATTGCAGAGCCTGGGTGTTACTATGTTTCATCTGCATTTACACTAGCGGTTAACATCATTGCAAAGAAGACTGTTGAGTATGATAAACTTCTTCCTTCTGGAGGTGAGGGTGGTATTTATCTCTGGCGTGTTGCGGGTGGGTACAGCAGAGTGCCTGCTGGTAGCCAGGGGGGACTCCTTTGTCTCAGCATGTTTTATAGGTTCCCTGACACCTGCATTGGGACCCACTGCAGGAGTTCTGGCCCTGTGTTACTTGCATATCACACTTCGCTACATTTACTTCTTGTTTCCTTGTTCCGTTTGACTTAGGTTTAAACCTGTCTGGGAGGCTTTACAGAAGGGGTATTAGATAGAAGGTTCTGTGTTGGGAGAACACAGAAAAGCATATCCCGGAGAGAGCTGCTTCTCTGCTGAAGTAGAAATTGATTTATATTCTTAACAGCAATTATTACTGAAAGTATTAGTGTTAAGCCTCATGCGTAATGTTTCAACTGAATTTGTAATCTGGTCTCATACAGATTGCTCTGCCTGTAATTGTCCCATCCCAGTAGATATGGAACCCTCTTGCCAGGAGAAAGCAGTTGTCTTAAGTTAGATTGCAAAAGGACTTCTTATGGCAGAAAATGCATGCAAGACAACTTCTCTTTTACTTCCAGTGGAGCAAACCAGGAATGATGATGAACCAGTATTTACGTATTACATAAATGATGGTGTCTATGGTTCTTTTGCGAGTAAATTGTCTGAGAAACTGAATACCAGCCCAGAGGTTCACAAGGTGAGTCCTCCTCTGTTCTTCAGAGGTAGTCCTGATTGCCTGTTTTCAGTATGTATTTTAATACTTCATATGTGTATGGTTCTCTGTTACTTACAAATTTATCCTTACGTATACTTGAAAAATGTTCTTATTGAATAAACTGAAGCCTGAATGACCTGGATCATTCCCATACAGAAATACAAGGAAGATGAGCCTCTGTTTGCAAGCAGCCTTTGGGGTCCATCCTGTGATGAGCTTGATCAAATTGTGGAAAACTGTCTTCTTCCTGAGCTGAGTGTTGGAGATTGGCTGATCTTTGACAACATGGGTGCTGGTACCTTAGGTGAACAGTCTACCTTTAATGACTGTCAGAGGCCACTGATTTACTACATGATGTCTTTCAGCGACTGGTAAGAAAAATCTCTTGGTAGTGGTGAGATTGTTTTCACTTATGCTTGTAGCCAAGTAGGAGTTATGTTTGATGGCAAATAACAGGAAGGTGCAGCTGGGCACAAGAATATGCCTTTTTTGTTGGTAGGTTTGTTGGTTTTTTTACTATTCCTAAGCCCAAACTGAGAGCTGTGAAGGAAGTGCCTCCTTTGCTTTAAGGCTGACAAAGGAAAGCAAGATGCCTAATTCTGATGGTGAGTGTAGTGGCAGCTGTGAAGCTGTGTGCTGTTGATGCCAGTCTGGAGCATTGCCACGGCTTGTGAGGGCAGCTCATGCCCTGGGTCAGCACCTTGCTGCCTATCTCCTGCCTCTGTCAGATGAGTGCCCCCCTCATTGCAGGGCTGGTGCTGGCAGCTTGGGAATGCCCCATCGCAAGGCTGCCAGGGCCCTGCGCTTCTGGCACTCATGCCCAGTTCTCCCCTTTGCTGAGCCCACCACCCTGCAGCGGGAGGTGCTGTATTCCAGGCAGGTTGTTGGTGAGAAATTGTTCATGAAAACGTCTTCTCACAGCTGTCGTCCTTTCCTGCCACAGGGATGAGATGCACGATGCTGGAATTGCTTCAGACACATTGATGAAGAACTTCTTCTTTGTGCCTTCCTGCATTCCGCTGAGCCCAGAAGACCGCTTTTCCACTGCAGCTTAAACAGGCAGTAACGCTTCATTTAGACCTGCAGTTGCAAGTCTGTAGTTTGTCTGGTCAACATTCCAGTGTGGGAGAAATGGAACAATCTTGAATTCAGTTTGTTCTCTTCAAAACTTGAAAAAAAAACCAGAAATAGCAAATGGGGACCAGGCAAAACAAGCTACAGCTACAATTCATTGGGGGTGGGAGGGTTAGGTAATGGTGTCCAAATTCAAAATCAAGTTCATTCAACCCCTGAGCGTTTAAATATGCAACAAAATGGATGACTTAGTTGAGATGGAAACCCATCACTTGGGTTCTTCAACAGTTTACATACAAGTACACAGTTTTTATACTAAGGATTCCTGTTAGAAAAGTCTTGTAAAGTTATTGTCTTTCGCCCAGATATATCAAATGTCAGTGGGAGACCAGTGTGACTTCATTAGATGTTTAGTGTATTTAGAATGTGTAAATTTGTGCTTTGAACTGTAGTTTAATAAATGTAAAATTGCATCATAGTATTTGTTGTATTTGACCCTCGATGGATCCCTTGTATGATTGCAATAAAACTGTGTAGATTTTGCTGTTCTCCAGGCTAACTTTGGGAGGACCTAGGCAGAAGAGGTAGCTATACAATAGATGTGCACATGATTGGTTTGAGAGGCCTTTTTTCTAACCCATTACTTCAGATTTGTATTAAGCCAGAAAAAAATGGAAGATTGATAAAACTATATGAAGTGAGAGTCACAGAAGTTCCTGGAAGGCTAAAAGGCAAAATTTGTGGTGTGGGTTTTTTTTGTGACCTTGGATTCGGTTCTAGCAGCAAAGCTGCAGTAGCAGGGATGTGCAGGTAGGAGGTGGTCCTTAGCTGGCACACGTGGTACTCCAGGCTGCACTTGTTGCAGCCTTTAGCAATTTTTTGGCTCAATGGTGTTTATTGAAGAGTCTGACTTTGTGCTTCAGTTGGTTCTGTGTAGTGCTGACCCCTTAGAGGAGAGCTATGCTGGTCTTCAGAACACGTGATGCCCTCTTGCACTGGGCTGGCCTTTACTGGTGGGTATATTTAATCGAAGCATACTCTGGAAGCACCTGTGGCTATTGTGTCAAATACCTGGGACTGCTGAAACTGCTCCAAGGATTTCTGTATGGTGTTACTCAAGTCTCTTGATTTCTTCAGCATCCTTCTCTTACTTTCCCATTTGAACTTCCCCTACTTGAAAACTGGGGTGTGGGGAGGAGGAGGAGGGATATCAGGGCTTTGAAATGGTGCAGTAAGTTTTGGATGCTGCAGTCAAAGGCAGGGCTCTTGAATCCTTTAGTTGGAGGTGAAGGCCTACCTTTTGTGTGTTTTACAGGAGTGCCAGCTAGTAGAAAGTCTTAAGTTTTGTCTCCAAAGCAAAGACTTCATAAAACCTGAGGAACCTTTACTTGAAAATAAAAAGTCTCAGTTTCGACTCAGCTTCTCAGAAGAGTTTTAACAGGCTGGCCATATGAGGTACAAAATGTTTTGAAAGCTGCAGCCTGAAATATTTAGGACTAGATTTAAATGTGGAAGTAGGGAAATAGCCGAGAGGTGGTTTGGCTTATATTTTAAACCCAAAGTTAGTGGCCATCCCCAGTGATATGTGTTTCAGTCTGCCTGCTGAGGTCTTTCTCTAGACAAAAAAAGACTGCTGCATGGGGTTTTTTTGCCAAACAGAAATGGCAGTTGCTTGAGCTGAGATAACAGGATTCTGTTACACAATCTTCAGGAGACTCATGTTAGCGTTACCAGTTGGGAAAAAAAACTCCTCTAAATGTTACAGTGGACAGAGCAGAAATATTCATTGTACTGGAAGACAGTTTGCTGTTAGAAACAGCCTGGAGCTTGAACACAGTATGCATTTCAGTTTTATTTGCTATTTACTATTTATATTGCAGTGGCAATTCAGAGTTTTCCTTGACATACAAAAGCTGTGTGGCTTCTGTCTAGTGCTTGGGACCGGGCAGGCCCCCAGCCCCTGTGGTTGCTAGGGTGAGCTTGCCCCACTTTCCCTGCCACCCACACCCAGGGTTGCCTCTGTGTACTCTCCATGTTCCCTCTGTGCTGCAGTTCCCAGTCCTGCCTGTGGACACATTCCCCCCACTCTGGCCTGCAGTGGATCCTCTGCATGCCCCTTCCCAAGGATGAGCCAGGGCCTGATTTTTGGGGGGATGGGGGGAGAGGCAGGTGTCTCAGCAGCTGCACAACTGCCTCACATTGGCTTGAAATAAAAGTTGAGGCCCTGGATCCACCATTGGATGTGTTGCCCCTTCTTCTATGCTCTTCATTGTTGCTTTTGGGGTAGGGGGGAGTACTTGATGTGTTTCATAGTAACCTTATACAGGTTTAAACACTGCTTTTAAAAAAATATGATCCAAAGCTGAAAATAAACAGATGCTTTGAAAGATGGTGTGCAGTGAAACATCAGGTTTCTTACCTCTTGGAAAAAACCCACCTCTGTTTAGTCCCTGAGGGCTGGGTAAGTGCCATGTGCTGGCCCAGCATGCTCTCTCCGATCAGCTTTGCTCTGTTCCTTGACAAAGACCCTGGGGCCTATACCTTCTGTTTCCTCAGGTGAAGAATAGTGGTGCTGTGGGGGCTTTGCCCAGGCCTTAGGCCATGGCTGAGAAGCAAACAGTGCCCTAAAGAGAAGCCTCAGCTGCCCCAAGGCCCTGGTGCAGCTGGTTCTGTGCCCAGCCCCAGGGACAGCTGGGACACTGGCTGTGCCCATTGCCTGCTGCAGCAACCAGAGATGGCTTAACTGTTCTGACCCTAACTGCCGGGTGCAGAAGATGTGGGCCTGGCACAGGTTTTCTAGAGAGGCTGGGGCTGCCTCATCCCTGGAAGTGTTCAAGGCCAGGTTTGAGGGGGCTTGGAGCAACCAGGTCTAGGGCAGGGGCTTGGACCTAGGTGGTCTTTAAGGTCCCTTCCAATCCAAACCATTCTAGGAGTCTGATTTCTGGGCCAGTCATAGTCCTCCCCTCCCTGTACTGCAGCAAGTGTTAGGTAATGTGCATGCAATTTGTCCTTGCAAGGGAAGCACTGTGGTGCTTCCAGGCTCCTGCTTCATCCGCCTCTGAACTCTTATTTCACACCTTTATTAAAATTCAACATTTCAAGTGCTTGCAGTGCTGGGACTGAGATGACCCAGGGAGCGCAGGTGAAGGGCTTTTTAATCTGAGATTGAGGGCAGTTCCCTGACAGCCTGGCACATGGGAGCCTGACTGCTTTGTGCTCCTGGGAGAGAGGGTGGGGGTCGTGTAGAGCCTCCTCAGCCCGGTCCCTATCCTTGGAGCAACAAGCTTCCTCTCGCTATATTTTAATCTCTTTGCAAGGGCAATGTCTTTAATCTTGAGTTTGGGGCATTAATAGGATTACCCCCTCAGATGCACAGGCCCAAGCATGTGCCAGCATGGGGCAGAAAACAGCAGCTCTTGGTGCAGTGGCAGCAGGAGCTGGTCCCCTCTGCTGTCAGTGCCAGGCTGCATCACATCATCTCTGCCGTGACCCGAAAGCCTCTGGTCAGCTACCGCTTTCTCTTAAACTGTTATGTTGCCAGTAGTCTCAACGTGACCCTCTACTGTTAAGAAAATCACACAGATATTTGTGTCGAAAGCTTATTACGCTTCTGCCGTGGAAATACCTGCTGTTTAGGTGGTGGCAGCAGAGGGGAGCTGATGTTTCAGGTCTCGGCAGCAGCGACACAGCCTGAGGTCACTCGTGCGTCAGTGTCCGCGGCCCCTGAGGCGATTGCAGGGGCGGCAGCGGGATGTGCTCAGCGGAGCTCCGGCGCCGCGCTCCGGCGCAAATCGCCTTTTAAAAACCCCAAATACCGAGGGAGCCCCTCTGCAGGGACTGCTGCTTACAGGCAGCAACCTGCCCCAGGCTCTGCCCGCTTCTTCAGCCCAATGAGGGGTCTGTCGGCCGCCTGTCCCGCCCGGACAGCGCAGCCGGGAGGCAGCTGCGCCCGCCGGCACGGCCCGGGGAGCCGCCGGAGCGAGGAGACCCCCCTCGGGCCACCCTCCCGCCCGCTCCCGCACCCGCAGCCTCCTGCTGAGGCCGTCTGCAAGCTCCATCTGACGCCTGAACTCGCTCCTTCAGCGGCCTCGGGCGCCGGGGCGGGAGCGGCCCGGCTGCGTCGGGCACTGGCGCGGGCGCTCGGCGGGAGCAAGCTCCGGGCAGCCTGGTGTGACCTGGCGGCCGACCCTGCCTGCAGCCGGAGGCTGGACCCCGCACCTCCCGCCTCTGTCCTGCGACGCGGGATGCTGAGCCCTCCTCCCGGCTCGAGCTGCGCCAGCACCCTGCCCGAGCAGTGCCGGCTCGCCCGGCTGCGCTCACCGTAGCAGGTGGCATGCACGGGGCTGGCTGGAAAAGACGGTTCTCTTCTGAGGTTTCTGAGGGTCTCAAACTTTCCCGTTCCACACGGGGATGGGGACTGACCTATCCATGCTGGTACCATCTGGAGGGTGGAGATGGGAGACAGACTGTGGGGGACAGGACCACGGGACTCAGTGTCCCCCACACACAAGGACTTTCCCATTAGAAGTTTCAGTTTGGGTCAGTGACTACAGTTTTCCAACAATGAATGCCTCAGTGGCAAGTTCTCAGCCAGCCTCGGGTCCCAAAGCAAGTGGCGTTGGGACACTGGCACTGAAGGGAAGGCCAGGGAGCAAAGATGTCTCCTTCTCCCTCTGTCCCTGCCCCCGAGGTGCTCGGAGCTGCCCACTCTGCTGCAGCTGCCGTCTTGTCCTGTGGGCTGAGGCACTGCCCTGCGCAGTTCCAAGGCTGTGCCAGGGGCCGGTGTCGTCAGCAGGGCCGGGCTGGCAGCACCCACAGCGCTGCCGCCACACGCTCCACGTCCCGCAGGATGGGGACAGGGACTGGGACATGCAGCCCCCGCACCCAACGTCCCCATGGCTACGCACCCCTGGGGGCTGCACTGAGGGGAGTGCCTGTACAGCGGGACAAGAAGGAAAGACATCCCTCAGTACTGGGATAGTGGGGGACCTTTTTTCCAGGCTGGAGGGGTAGCAGAGGTGGCGGGAGCTGCTGTGCCAGTTGAAGGCCGCATCATTCCCTGCGCTCTCCCAGGTTCGAGTTTCCTGAGGCAGCCACTGCCAGGGCTGGCCCTGCCCGCGTGGCAGGCATGGGCACCTGGCCAGAGCCAGCCCACCCCATCCCATCCCACCCCTTCCCATCCCTCCCTGCCAGAGCTGCAGCCAGCGCCAGCCAGGCCTCACCTCCCTTAACCCCGCCAACCTAAATCAGTTCAGCTGAAATTTTCCACTTGAGACGCATGTGAGACCAGAATAGATTTCCAGGGTGAGTGGTTTTTTTTCTCCCTGCTAGCTAGAGGAAGGCCAGGCGATGCTTTGCAATGTTTGCTTTTAAAACATGCTCCAGATGGCTTTGGGAAGTCCCCAACAGCAGCCCCACAGGGGAGAGCCCCCTGGGCTGCAGGGTGCCAGGCCCTGGTTTCTGACTCGGCTGCTGCTTTCCACTGGCTGGACCGTCCATCCTGCAGGGCCACAGCCCCAGTCCAGCACAACCACCACACAGTTTTTCCACAGTGCTGCAGCTGGGGCCAGGAGGAGGGGGAACCCATCAGGGTGTGGGCTGGTGGGGAGGGATGGGCTGCCACCACAGGGGGAAAGGCAGGAACAGAGGAGGATGTCCCAGCTACAGCTCAGCTCCCAAAGTGGTGGTTTATTTGTGCCTTGTGAAAAAAATCTACAGAGCAGAGCTGGTTTAGCTCAGCACGTTTTGGCATGCAACTACCCTGCTCCTGCTACACCCATCCTGCATCTCCCACAGCGGGGGCAGGCCTGTCACCTGCACTGCCAAAGGGCTGGACTCTTGCTCCGGTGGCACCAGGCAGCCCACAGTCCCACTGCCTGCATTCCATGGCTCCCCAGCCTCACTGCCCCCCCAGCCCCACTGCCCCCCAGCCCCTCTCACTCACTCAGTGTGCACTTCTCCATCCCTTCACACCCATCCCCACGACACGCTGCCACTCTGCACACACAGCTGGGCTGCAGTTGCTGTCCCCAAGCCTGGGGCCTTGAAAGATGTCATCTGCTCAGGCATTTCTGTGGGGTTCAACCATCTCAATCCTCACACAAGGCTGGTAGCCAGCTAGGAGGAGTCATCCTCAGCCTAAGTCACCACCTGCACAGTGGCAGAGCCCCATGCTCCATGTCAGTCCCTTCCCCCATGGGCTGAGTGCCACTTCTACCCCGTGTGCTGCCCCAGCACTGTGGGGTGTAGAGAGAGTGGCTGGACTCCCTTCCCTTGCCTGCTCCCATGGGGTCACATTGCCTTTCTATGTGTGACGTTTTTACCTTTCCAGCGACTACTTAAGATCCCTCAATCTCAGACTGGCATTGTCCCTCCACGCAGCTGGGCTTTGGGAGACTTCTGCCACATGTTCCCATAACAGATACTCAACAAACGGGTCATTTCTTTTCCCAGAAGAGCTCCCAGCTCCTCACTGATCCCGCCCTGTGCCAAGGTTCTGTGTCTCGCTGCTGTTTGGCCAGGCGGGGCCACAGGGCCCTGAAGCAGTGCTTCACTATGGGCTGCGCAGGGGTGAGCCTGGGGACACGGACAGCAGCCTGCTCTGCTAAGGTCGAATCAGCTGAGAGCCCCGACAGCAACCCAGAAGGCACTGCAGACTTATTTTTTGTCAAAGAAACTCAGTGTCTGCACGAGGCTCTCTTGGGCAGCTGAACAAACCAATGAAAGCAAGCAGCAAAACAGTGACGCTCCAGATGAGCTCCTGCTGTTTGGCTTGGGACCCAGCTCATCATTCATGTAACGGTTCTATGCTGCCTGTAAACCCCAGGAGAGGATGAGCAGAGGCAGGCCAATTGCATGATTCTAGCTTTTGTGGGTTTTTTAAACTGGTGATCATGGGGTTTCACAATACATTTCCAAAAGGCTCTGTTCCTGTGGTTCACGGGCTGTCCTGCGCCCCCAGCGAAACAGCAGAGGGGGCAGAAGACCATCCTGGCTGAACTGGGAGCTTCTGCTGGAGCTCAGGAGGAAAAAGGCAGTCTGTGATCTTTCAAAGAAAGGTCAGGCAGCTGAGGAGGACTACAGGGAGGTTCTGAGGTTATGCAAGGAGAAAAACAGAAGGGTCAAAGCACAACTAGAACTGAAGCTGGCCACTGCTGTAAAAGACAACAGGAAAAGTTTCTATAAATACATCAGCAACAAAAGGAGGGCTAAAGGGACTCTTCATCCTTTAATGGACACAGGGGAAGCTTAGTGGCCAAGGATGTGGAAAAGGTTTAGGTGCTTCATGCCTTCTTTGCTTCAGTCTTCAATTCTAAAACCATCTGTTCTGTGGGCACCCAGCCCCTTGAGCCAGAAGGCAGGGACAGGGACAGAATGAGACCCCCTTAGTCCAAAGGGAAGTGGTGTGTGACCTGCTGCTCTACCTCAACACACACCAGTCCACAGGGCTGGACGGAATCTACCTGAGGGTGCTGAGGGAGGTGAAGTGCTCACCGAGCCACTCTCCATCGTCTACCAGCAGTCCTGGCACACTGGGGAGGTCCCACTGGATTGGAGGAAGGAAAATGTGAGAACAAGTCTGATGAGGAGTGGCTGAGCGAGCTGGGCATGTTTAGCCTGGAGGAGGTTGAGGTCATTCTCTACAACCACCTGAAGAGGAGGTTGTAGTGAGATGGGGGCGGTCTCTTCTCCCCATTAATGAATTATAGTACACAAGGAAATGGACTCAAGTTGCACTAAGGGAAGTTTAGGTTGGACATTAGAAAGAACTTTTTCACTGAAAGAGTCCTTAAGCATTGGAATGGGCTGCCCAGGCAGGCGGTGGAGTCATAGAGATATGACTAGAGATATTTAAAAGAGGTGTAGATGAGGTGCTGAGAGGCAGGGTTTAGTGGTGGGCTTGGCAGTGTGAGGTTAGTGGTTGGACTTGATGATCTCAATGGTCTTTACCAATCAAAGTGATTCTATGATCCTACCCAGCTCCTCCCATCACATGGGCAGCTGCAGGGCATGTGGTCCCTTCAGTCCTTCACTTACCAGCTTTTGTTCTTGAAAGGGAGAGGAAAGGAGGGGGAAAGGGCCTTTGATAAACTGCTGAGGACAAATGGTCTGTGAGCATTTTCTTTAACAAGACAGCTGCACCATTTTCAGTTCTTGCAAGCAAAACAAAATCTAAGGTTCACAGCATTTCACCACTCCCAGGGGAGGCAAAGTCATGATTAAAAACCTGTCTCAACCCTTTTGTTCACATCTTCCTTCATGCCTAAAGCACAACCAGTCCCCTTATCACTCTGAGTTTTCTTTTAGTCTCTTCCTCCCAAGGAAATCCCCTCCTCAGTGTAAAACAGGAAACTGTCACCTTAAACCAGAAGTCAAAACCAATTTTAAAAGAGTGGCAATAAGACCCAAGCCAGGTATGAGGACAGCTTCCTTTGCCCCATGCTTGGCTTCTACCCCAGTGTACCGTGGTGCATCAGCTCACCTCCTCTGCCACTCAGGCAGCTCCTGACCCTCTGCAGGCTGCAACCACAGCAAGGAGGCTGGTGTCCACCTGACCACAGCCAGGGAGAAGAGGGCACTGGTGTAATGGGGACTTGAACAGCAGCTCCCAGACACGGGCACTGGTGTAACAGGGCACTGAGCAGCAGCTCCCAGACACAGGCACTGGTGTAATGGGGACTTGAGCAGCAGCTCCCAGACACGGGCACTGGTGTAATGGGGACTTGAACAGCAGCTCCCAGACACGGGCACTGGTGTAACAGGGCACTGAGCAGCAGCTCCCAGACATGGGCACTGGTGTAACAGGGCACCGAGCAGCAGCTCCCAGACACGGGCACTGGTGTAATGGGGACTTGAGCAGCAGCTCCCAGACACGGGCACTGGTGTAACAGGGCACTGAGCAGCAGCTCCCAGACACAGGCACTGGTGTAACAGGGCACTGAGCAGCAGCTCCCAGACACGGGCACTGGTGTAATGGGGTGTCGTGGTTTTGCCCAGCCGGAGCAAAGGGGAAGAAAACCGCGACTCCTCCCCCTCCCCCTCTCGACGGAATGCGGAGGGGATCGCAGAGGGAGGAAAAAAAAATAAAAGAGCCCGCGTAAGTTGAAATAAGAACAGTTTACTGGGGAAATTGAAGAGTAACAACTATAACAAAGACAAGGGAATATTACAAAGAAAACTGGTGAGTGATACAATTGCTCACCACCCGGGACCCGACGTAAGCGACCGCTCCCGACCGGCGACCGAGAGCCCGCGCGCCCCCCCCGGAAGGGCTTATACCGGGGCAAGAGCTTATTCCGGCCAGCCCCCACCTGTACCCTGGGCATGACGGTTAGGATGGTATCGAATACCTGCTGGCCAGCCTGGGTTAGCTGTTCAGGCTGTGCCCTTTCCTGGTTCCTCACGGGAAATAACTCTATCCTGAATCAAACCAGGACATTCCACCCCTTATTCTATACCATCTACACGTCATGTCTAGGTTTACACATCATAATCACCTACATATACATAACATAGAGCAACTATAGGAATCGTGACATTCAACAGCTATCATTATACAATTTAATTCACGGATTATTCTCACCCAGAATTAAATTCCCTTGAGGCACACATTGGGTCTTCCCATCCTTACACATCACCCACCAAGTACACCCAGGTCCCTGAGCAAAAATAATCCCACGGGTGGGTTTGCCTTTA
Source organism: Colius striatus (assembly GCF_028858725.1). Classification (NCBI taxonomy): domain Eukaryota; kingdom Metazoa; phylum Chordata; class Aves; order Coliiformes; family Coliidae; genus Colius; species Colius striatus. The sequence goes on along the minus strand of NC_084762.1, from coordinate 76,379,843 downwards.
CCTGAAGCAGGACACACCCAGACTGCCTTCCCTAACATGTCTTTTATATGTACCACAGGGACTTTGTCCCCTTCTACAATATGTAAGGGTCCTGATTGGGCAGGGCCAGCTCGATTGACAGATCCTCTAGAGTTGACTAACCAGGTGGCCTTTTCCAAGTGTGTATCCCAATGCTTGAAAGTTCCACCTCCTATCGCTTTCAGTGTGGTTTTCAATAACCCATTGTATCTCTCAACTTTTCCTGAGGCTGGTGCATGATAGGGAATATGATAAACCCATTCAATGCCATGCTCTTTGGCCCAGGCATCTATGAGGTTGTTCCTGAAGTGCGTCCCATTGTCTGACTCAATTCTTTCTGGGGTGCCATGTCGCCAGAGGACTTTCCTTTCAAGGCCCTGGATGGTGCTCCGGGCGGTGGCATGAGCTACAGGATATGTTTCCAACCAGCCGGTGGTCGCCTCCACCATTGTGAGCACATGGCATTTGCCTTGGCGAGTCTGTGGCAGTGTGATGTAATCAATCTGCCAGGCCTCTCCGTATTTATATTTCTGCCATCGTCCTCCATACCATATGGGCTTCAATCGTTTTGCTTGTTTAATTGTAGCACATGTCTCACACTCATGGATAACCTGTGCAATAGTGTCCAAGGTTAAGTCCACCCCTCGATCGCGAGCCCATTTATAGGTGGCATCTCTGCCTTGATGACCTGAGGTGTCATGGGCCCATCGAGCTAAAAATAACTCCCCCTTATGTTGCAAATCCAGATCTATCTGAGAAATCTTAGCAGCCTTGTCAGCTTGCTGGTTATGCAGATGTTCTTCTGTGGCCCGCTTTTTGGGTACGTGAGCATCTACATGGCGCACCTTCACAACTAGTTTCTCCATTCGAGCAGCAATGTCCTGCCATAGTGGAGCAGCCCAGACGGGTTTGCCCCGTCGCTGCCAGTTGTTCTGTCTCCATTGCTGTAGCCATCCCCATAGAGCGTTTGCCACCATCCACGAATCAGTGTAGAGGTAGATCCTTGGCCATTTTTCCCGTTCAGCAATGTCTAAAGCCAACTGGATGGCTTTTACCTCTGCAAACTGACTGGATTCACCCTCTCCTTCTGCAGCTTCTGAAATTTTGCGTAGGGGACTCCATACAGCTGCCTTCCACCTTCGATGCCTTCCCACAAGGCAACAAGAGCCATCAGTAAACAGGGCATACCGCTTCTCATCTTCTGACAGTTCATCATACGATGGGGCCTCGTCAACACGTGTCACCTTCTCTGGTGATATTTCACCATTTTCACACTCTGGCCAGTTTGTGATCACCTCCAGGATTCCAGGGCGACTGGGCTTCCCTATGCGAGCTCGTTGTGTGATCAGTGCGATCCACTTACTCCATGTAGCATCAGTTGCATGATGCGTAGGGAATGCCTTCCCCTTGAACATCCAGCCCAGCACCGGCAGTCGAGGTGCTAGGAAAAGTTGTGTTTCTGTGCCAATCACTTCTGATGCAGCTTGAACTCCTTCATATGCTGCCAGTATCTCCTTCTCGGTTGGAGTGTATCGGGCCTCGGATCCTCTGTATCCCCGACTCCAGAACCCGAGGGGTCGGCCTCGACCCTCCCCAGGTGCTCTCTGCCAAAGACTCCAAGTAGGGCCATTCTCCCCAGCTGCGGTGTAGAGCACATTTTTAACATCTGGTCCTGTCCGGACTGGCCCAAGTGCCATTGCATGAACAATCTCCTGTTTAATTTGTACAAAACTTTGTTGCTGCTCAGAACCCCATTCAAAATCATTCTTCTTCCGTGTCACACGGTAGAGGGGGCTAACAATCATACTATAATTTGGAATATGCATTCTCCAAAAACCCACAACACCTAGGAAAGCTTGTGTTTCCTTTTTGTTAGTTGGTGGAGACATGGCTGCAATCTTGTTTATCACCTCTATTGGAATATGACGACGTCCATCCTGCCATTTTACTCCTAAAAACTGGATCTCCTGTGCAGGTCCTTTGACTTTACTGCGTTTAATGGCAAAGCCAGCCTTTAGAAGAATTTGAATTATTTTCTTTCCTTTATCAAGGACTTCCACGGCTGAGTCACCCCACACCACAATATCATCAATGTATTGCAGATGTTCAGGGGCCTCACCCTCCTCCAGCGTGGCCTGGATCAGTCCATGGCAGATGGTGGGGCTGTGTTTCCACCCCTGGGGCAGTCGATTCCAAGTATACTGCACCCCTCTCCAAGTGAAAGCAAACTGAGGCCTGCACTCTTTTGCTAAAGGGATTGAGAAGAATGCATTGGCAATATCAACGGTGGCATACCATTTGGCTGCCTTGGACTCCAATTCGTATTGGAGTTCCAACATGTCTGGCACAGCTGCGCTCAGCGGCGGTGTGACTTCATTCAGGCCACGATAGTCTACTGTCAGTCTCCACTCTCCAGTAGACTTTTGTACCGGCCATATAGGGCTGTTAAAGGGTGAATGAGTTTTGCTGATCACCCCTTGGCTCTCCAATTGGCGAATCAACTTATGAATGGGAATCACTGAGTCTCTGTTGGTGCGATATTGCCGACGGTGCACTGTTGTGGTTGCAATTGGTACCTGTTGCTCCTCAACCTTCAGCAAACCCACAACAGAAGAGTCCTCTGAAAGGCCAGGCATGCTGGATAATTGTTCAATCTCTTCTGCCTCCACTGCAGCCACACCAAAGGCCCATCTGTATCCTTTTGGGTCCTTAAAATACCCTCTCTTAAGATAATCTATACCTAAGATGCATGGAGCTTTGGGGCCTGTCACAATAGGATGCTTGTGCCAATTTGTGCCAGTCAGACTCACTTCAGCTTTTAATACAGATAGCTGTTGAGATCCCCCTGTCACTCCAGAAATACAAATGGATTCTGTCCCTTTAAAATTTGATGGCATCAGAGTACATTGTGCACCGGTGTCGACTAAAGCCTTGTATTCTTGTGGATTTGATGTGCCAGGCCAACGAATCCACACAGTCCAATAAACCCGATTATCCCTTTCCTCCACCTGGCTGGAGGCAGGGCCTCCCTAATACTGGTCATCGCAGTCATCATTTACTGTTTCCCACGAAACACCAGAGGTCCCCTCGAGGGAATCAGAATTGAAATCAACCCTCCTATCTTGTCTAGGGGGTTGCTCACTGGAAACTGGAGCGACATTCCTCCAAGGAGAGTTACTTCTTTTAACCCTTCCTTTACGCAACTCCTGTGCCTGTGCTCTTGGAGTAGATGGGGTAGGTGGCCTATCACACTTGCTCATATTCTCTCCTTGGTCCTGTGGATGGGACCGCGAAACATCCTGGGGTGTATACTCCTTATGTTCCTGCTCTTGAGCACGGGGACGCTTATTCTTAAAAGCTTGAGTACTGGCAGGTGGAGAGCGATACATGAATTGGTCAAACTTCCGTGACATTTTCTCTACAGCTGACACAACAGCCTGTAGGGAACAAGGCACATTTTCTTCATATTGCCGAAGTTGAGCGGCTAGTTGTTCCACCGTTTGCCTCTCATCTTCTTTCCAGGAGATAACTGCCAACGAACTGGCATAGTTTGGTGGTGCACTTCGTAGGAACTTTCGCCACATAACTCGTGTGCATTGAATTTCATCTGGGTCTGTGGGTGCATAGTCATTATAAATAATCTCCAGCACAGCTAACTCCCTCAAATATTGAATGCCTTTCTCCATGGTGGTCCACTTACTTGGGGGGCTTGTAATATCTTCCTTGAAGGGGTATCTTTCCTTCACACCCAACAAAAGTCGCCTCCAGAGGCTGAGGATTTGTGACGGTCTTCCCATAGCCTTATCAATGCCCCCGTCCCGGGACAAGGAGCCCAATTGCCTGGCTTCTTTGCCCTCTAAGTCCAAACTGTGGGCTCCATTTTCCCAGCATCGGAGCATCCAGGTGATAATGTGCTCACCTGGGCGACGGCTGTAATCTTTTCGCACTTCTCGCAGTTCGCTCAGGGACAAGGATCGGGTGATTATCTCTGGCTCTGGCTCTGACTCTTCCTCCCGTTCCTGTGATGACACTGGTTCATCTTCATCCCTCACAAGGCGAACTGATTTTTTTATGTGTTTCTTTTTCTGGACAGGAGCAACTGACACTGCCACAGGTTGATCCTCTGATTCAGGATCAGTGTCTGCTGTTGGAGTTAGGGCAGCAACAGCATCAGTTGCCTCAGTTTGAATGGCCACAGTGGTTGCTAGGGTGGCATTCCTAATCTGTACAAGTAAAAAACTCTTCCAATACCTGTTCATATTCTTCTGTATATCAATCCCTCCGTAGCTGCCCAACCTCATAACAGTCTGGAAAACACATTTCACAACTCTACCCAAGAAAAACACCCTACCTAGAGGACAGAACAATAAAACTACAACGGCTGGGACATCCCAAGTGTGTTCGGAATTGTCAAAAGCTATTGCAGTTAACTTGAATGAGTAAGGGAGGATGGAGAAAATAGAAAAATTACGTCCCTCCATTTTTCCCATGAACTGGGTGTCATTACTGTCACTACATTCTGAAAATAAATGTCCAAGTTGCCGAAATGCCAACCAAGTCATGTACAAGTATTGGCCTAGCTCCACACCCAGTGATACAACCATACCATAAGCCAGTAACAACCAGTACATCAGAACGAGTGCTTTCGTCCCTTTTCCAAAGGACATAAACACTATCAGAGAGAATACATAGTGCATATGACAAATTATGGGCCAACAGCAGTTAAGCAAATACATCAACATTGTGACAATTCTTTCAGCCTACTGTGTCTTATTTCAACCCTGCGGGCCCCACGTTGGGCGCCAATAATGTCGTGGTTTTGCCCAGCCGGAGCAAAGGGGAAGAAAACCGCGACTCCTCCCCCTCCCCCTCTCGACGGAATGCGGAGGGGATCGCAGAGGGAGGAAAAAAAAATAAAAGAGCCCGCGTAAGTTGAAATAAGAACAGTTTACTGGGGAAATTGAAGAGTAACAACTATAACAAAGACAAGGGAATATTACAAAGAAAACTGGTGAGTGATACAATTGCTCACCACCCGGGACCCGACGTAAGCGACCGCTCCCGACCGGCGACCGAGAGCCCGCGCGCCCCCCCGGAAGGGCTTATACCGGGGCAAGAGCTTATTCCGGCCAGCCCCCACCTGTACCCTGGGCATGACGGTTAGGATGGTATCGAATACCTGCTGGCCAGCCTGGGTTAGCTGTTCAGGCTGTGCCCTTTCCTGGTTCCTCACGGGAAATAACTCTATCCTGAATCAAACCAGGACATGGGGACTTGAGCAGCAGCTCCCAGACACGGGCACTGGTGTAATGGGGACTTGAACAGCAGCTCCCACACACGGGCACTGGTGTAACAGGGCACCGAGCAGCAGCTCCCAGACACGGGCACTGGTGTAACAGGGCACCGAGCAGCAGCTCCCAGATACAGGCACTGGTGTAACAGGGCACCGAGCAGCAGCTCCCAGACACGGGCACTGGTGTAACAGGGCACTGAGCAGCAGCTCCCAGACACGGGCACTGGTGTAATGGGGACTTGAGCAGCAGCTCCCAGACACGGGCACTGGTGTAACAGGGCACTGAGCAGCAGCTCCCAGACACGGGCACTGGCGTAACCGGGCACCGAGCAGCAGTTCCCAGACACGGGCACTGGTGTAACAGGGCACTGAGCAGCAGCTCCCAGACACGGGCACTGGCGTAACCGGGCACCGAGCAGCAGCTCCCAGACACGGGCACTAGTGTAACGGGGTGCCGAGCAGCAGCTCCCACACATGGGCACTGGTGTAACCTGGCACTGAGCAGCAGTTCCTAGATACGGGCACTGGTGTAATGGGGCACCAAACAGCCGCTCCCAGATATGGGCAGAGGTGTGAGGAGCCGTCTTGGAAGCAGCACCCAGATGCGCTGTGCATTCCCCTTCCTGCCCCACCAAAGCCACCTACGGAAGATGAGCAGTTCCCACTCAAGTGTACACAGAGCACTGGTGGTCCCTGCGGTCTCTTACTCTCTCAACTGTTTATACACGTCACTCCTCACTGCAAACCAATACCTGTGTGTGCCTGTGTGTGTCTCTGTGTGTGTGGGAACTGCGTTTGGCAGCACCGTACAGTATTTTCATGACATATATTTGAGGCCAAATACATATTGTAGTGTTGAGGGATTTAAGGTGACAAAACATTTCCAAGACATTTAAGCTGTAAAAATAAGCATCACAAAAGGCCTTTACAAGTCAGTATGTTCAGTTCTGATGGGCTCCTTGCTATCCTGCTCAGTATGAAATACAGACAGACTGACTTAAGGACTTCCTCAGCAAACAACGCTGCAAGTGAATAAGACAATTGGATACATCTAGAAAAACAAACACTTCTTCAAATTCCACATAAACACATTTTTATTTTATGGCAGCAAGAAAAGAGTACTTAGACATGATTTTAACAAGGAAAAAGTCTTGCCCCGCTGAACTAAAATAAGCACATAATTACGGCTGAGTTTTTCAAATCTGCCTAAGGGATTCAAGTCTCCAACTAAACCAAACACAGTGAGCGCCCAAATCCGTTAACTAGCCTCAAAAATTCTCCCATCTGTGTGTGCAGGGCTGTGTGTACCATGGTATATAGAGTTGCACAAGTGTAAAAAATGTAATATTCCTTTCACCAAAGCAACTATTTCACGGGATTCTGAGTATACAAATACACAAAAATGAACTCAAATGATCCGCGGTACTTGAAAGGGCATTCGGTTGGTCTGACACAGGATCTAATCAATACTCATTGTTTATTTAACAAGAGTAAATTTGACTCAAAAGTTTCTAACGTCTTGAGCTCTCCTCCAGTGCCAGCAGGATTATTTAAGGGCATTCACCCAGGGTTGCCAAATAGCCCTGCAGTAATCAAACAGACCTACACACTATTTGAGCTTGGGCTGGCCAGACCTTGGATATTAATAGCCATCCCAAAGAGGGGAGAGGGGTCTGTGCATGTAGGGTCACAGATAGATCTATTCCTAAAAGCTGCAGCTTTGCTATGTCACCCATGTCATTGTCCCTGGATCCATGAAGCTTCCTTCAGCACGAGCTGCTGTGTTGCCTTTCCTTAGCTACACACCTGCTTGCCAGATGTGGTCTTATTTTAACACACTTGTACACTGGTGTCCCAGCTTTGCCTTCCACAGGCTGCTGACCAGGATGCCATATCACAGATCTCTCTGTGACTGAAAGCAATCACTTTGCCTCTACCTGCTCTTCTATGAAATCTAAGCCTTTAATTCACTGCATGTAGTGAAACAGATCCAAGTTGTGCCAGGCTGACCATCAGTGACGAGCTCACAAAGGGCAGAAAATACTGGGGTGGAGAAGGGGGTGTCATGCCAGCTTTAGGGGCTCCCAGGACTTCCACAGAAGTGAGAAGTCCTGGGAACATGAACTCGTCTAACTGAGGAGTGGGCAAAGACTTCTGGAGAATCATTATGGATGTTACCTGCTCCAGAGAACTACAACTCACAGCTTGTATTGTACACAGTCTCATAAGACTGACCTGGATTTGAGGTTAACATCAAAGCTTGCTGAGGACAAAGGAAGACAAAGGGCTCCCATCTTCCCCCTTTTGTCTGTACTCACGTTCCAGTGCTTACTGGTGGTGAACATGACCCATGAGGATGGTACCCACCACCTGTGCTTGAACGCACAAGCAGAATAAACAAGTGGTAAATGTGACCCACCTTATCTGACAAAGCCTTTTGTGGGCACACGTAACCCCTGACCCTCGCTGGCTGCTTTATCTTACACCCATGCTCATATCAATGCTGGAAATGTCCTTTTTTGGAAGGGCTATGAGGCTGTTCCTGGTAGGCGCATGACCCTGACCATGCGGCGTTTTCTGATGGTTAGAACTGTGCCAGCTGCGAAGTAAACACACATATGTACACATGTTACAACATCAACGTTTCTTCTACAACCAGGGTCAACAAATAAGTGAAGATGGTCTTCAGGAATGCTTCTCGAAACAAACAACTGGATCAGTACCCTTTCTTCCTTTGTGTGCTCACAAGATCCTCAGGCTTTCTCAATTTGAATCCCCATCCCAGTACCTGCTCTCTCCTCACAGCTCTCAGTGAAGCCCCTGTGCAGCAAAGGGCAGTCTGTGTGCTGCCCAAGCTGCAGCCACACCTGGAGGCCTGCATGCCCAGTAGCCAGCAAACAGGCAGGCCTTCCCTCTCTCTACAAAATTCAGTTGATGGTTCTGGCTGGCCTTGTAGGCATTCATGGTGGGATCCACCTCAACTCACTCCACGTGCCTGCTGGATTCACCCACCCGTGGCAGCTGCCTGGGGTCCTGTCGTCGGCGATGGAGATCAAGCTCAGAGTGCAATTCATTCATCAGGGGAAAAGGAAATGTGCCTGAACCCTGTGGTTTACATTTACTAGCACTCCCCTGACTATAAAAAGAGCTGTAAAACCAGATGCTTGTGTTATAAGCACCTAATCTTGGATGAAGTCCACGCAGAGCAGCTCTGGGTGCAGTTCTATTCACTTTGCCGTTTGAACCCGCGAGCAACCTTGGGCTCAGGGTCAAAGAGTGCAAACTGGCTCCCTTCCCAGCTGCTCACAAGGCTCCTTCGGAGCAGATGATTTGTACCTATGGAAAAGACAAGTGGGCGTACACCTGCCCAAGCCTCCTCGGCCTCCCATGCCAGCACACTCACTAGCACGGGCCACACTCCACAGCCCTCTGTGGCTGTTTTGCAAGAGACGTGCCCACACATCTACACCCTTCCAGGCATTGACTTCAGCCACCATCCCTTCTTCCCCTCATGGAGAGGAGACTTTGGACCAGGGAGACAGCAGTCCCTGGTGGGTCCAGATTGATGGGGTCTTCACAAAGCTGCCAGCCCTTTGGCACATGACTCACTGGGTCCCCATCTCGGCGGGGCGGAGAATGGCCAGCACCCTTTGGAGGCTGGCAATCACTGCAGAGTCCTGGGCACCACAACCTGCTTCACAGGCACAGTCTACACTGCAGGTCCTATCAGTAAAGCATGACCTGTCTACTAAGGACAAGCCAGATTTCCATGAGGTCAGGGTGCCACTCTGTGTCATCTCCAAGGGAGCCCAAACAGTCCCTTCTCCCCGTTGCTGTGGCTCCTGCAGAGTGCAGGTCTGTGGGAACAAGGTGCAGCTGTCTCCAAGGACAAGCTGCCGGACACAGGCAACTCTCTCCAACAGCTGCAAAAGGAAAGTGTGTATCTCATGGGGAGCTGCAACAGTGAGGTGCGTGGCCTCAAAAGGGAGCCACTCAGAATTCAGGGAGCAGCAAGAGGCCAGCATCCTGCTGCCCAAGCAGGTGGTTGGGATGGGTTGCAGCTTTCATAACCTGCACTGTCTCCAGACAAACTGCTCCACAGCGACCTGCAAAGTCCAGGGCAAGTGGACTCTGGTCACAAGGAATAGATCTCCAGAATCTCTGGGCAAGTTTTTCTGCTCATGAGGGCCACACCACTGATGAGAGTCCCCACCCTGAGGTCTCTGACAAAGCAAACACCATCTCTGCACATTGTGCATCTGGAGAGTAACCAAGGATGTTCTCTGCAGGCCCTCACATAGCTCTGAGATCACAGCAGAGATGCTTGTCCTGAACAGCCCTAAAGCTGGCTGTCACACAGGCTCTTGTTTTAAAAAAATGAAGTAGTATTGCTCAATTCTTATCTTGCTGCCAAGAGGCTATCTGAGCAGCAAAGCTGTGAGTCTTCTGGCGTCTCTAGCAATTAAACACAAGGACGTGTTCTCCCCAGGTTCCTTAAATGTGCGCAGTGCCCTTCGCTCCTGTGACATCTTAAGCCAACCCCTGTGTCCCACCCAGCCTAAAAAAAAAGAGTTACTAGCAGGGAGCAGATTGCTTTGCAGCATGCCAGTGGTGTGCTTTGCACCATGATGCCAAGGGTGTGGAATGCGAGCCAGGCACGTGGCAAGAGATGGCAGCGAGATACGGACAGCTCAAGGCCTGCGACACATTCGGGAGGAGAGGAGCGTGCTGGGTGTGTGGGGTCTGGCTGGATGCACTTCAGGGTGTACTGTATATCAGATATGCTACTTGCATTTTTACACCTGCATTTTCCCACCTAGAAACTATTTTCCTGCTCGAATATTAACTGGCATAAAGTGAGGGTGGGAACAAATAATCAGCAAATTAACACTGCAGGAGCTATTAACATCACTGCCTCATCTATCCTATGGGGCTGAAACTAGACAATAGTTCAAAAATTAGTAACAGTGATAGGTTTGAAGACAAGAAGATCCTTTGTTTCACAGGACTACCATCAAAGTACCTACAAATGGGAGATGCAGAAATGCTGTTAGCTGTGGGAGGAGGAAAGGCAAAGCTGTTTCTGCTGACTTCTGTATCATCTTGATATGTTCCACGGGATGCCCCAGCCACACCACCACCTTACCTCCTTTGTATCTCCAAGATTTAGCCCATCAGGAACTCCTGAAGGGCAGCAGCTATTAAGCCTGTGTATAGCAAGTAAATAGCAAGTAAATGCTGTTTTGGCAGGAAAGAGCACACAAATGTGTTTCTAATGCTTCCACCAGGTACAATATTTGTCTGATGGTAGCACATACAGGTGGCTTTCTTAGCTACACAAGCTCATGTGACATGCTTAGAGGTTGCACCCGTCTCATCTTACCAGCTGATAGCTCAGCTTCTAAGTATCTGATTTTATTAGCAGAAATTCAAGTCGACCAATTAGATTTTATACTAAACACTTAAATAATTCACAACACCGGGGAAACCCTGAATGTAACACGACTCAAAGTGGTGGAACACACATGTGTATGTCACCCTCACAAGCAGAGAGGGTCTTCAGTTGTGTTTTCCGATATTTTCCAAGCTCCATCTGCAAATAAACAATGCCACTTTGCCATACTCTTCCCCAGCCCTTCAAAGGTACCCATGTTGCTGTGAAATGGCGCATCTCCACATCACTCCGAGGGCACAAAGGTGTTGCCCTTTACCAGAGGTATCAAGAAAACCACCAGCACTGCACAAGTGAAGAAAGACATACTAAACAAAAATAAACACATGGTCACCCCAGGAGAAGTGAAATAGGAAGCGTGATCTCTATGGAAAGAATCAATATCATTCCAATATTAACTCCCAATTTTCACTCTAGAGGATTCCCAGGATTTCTTGGACCATGACACACAGTGAATATGCGACTTGGCTGGTTTGAGCTGACCAAACACCCGCTCTGGCTGACCTTCCAAACAGACAGATGGGAAGCAGGGCTGTAGCTAGTACCATCGTCCCAAGAAGAAACACGGTGCTTGTGACAGCCACAGGACCTGAGGAAGGTTCTAGGGGGTGTACGACCTGATTCTGCACTGAAGGAGCCAAATACAAAACCTCTCACAATTTCAGTGGGTAACAGAAGCAACCATTTAGTCACCTAGGTTCTTTCTGCGCTGACTAAAATACCACACATCCCACAGTTTTCTGTGAAACAGGTAAGCCTCTAACAGCAGAGCTTAAACATACTCCTTGATGGCCTGTCACAAGAAGTGCAAAATGTTTCTTGCTTATTGGTAGGCAGAAGCCAGGAGGCCCAGGATAAAGGAGTGACTTAAAACACCTTCTTAATTCCGCATGCCAAAGCCAAGATAAGCCACAGATAACAGAGCTGTGTTTCTTAAGGGCAGGGCGAAATGCAGGAGCCTGGAGTTTCGCCTGCCTTGGCCTCAGTCCCTAGACTGTCGGACAGGAGTGCAGTCACAGAGCCAGTCAGTGATTTGCCAGCCCTGTTGCCAATTCTCTTCTCTGATTTATCTCCCCAATCCCACGACAATTTAGCTTCCCACTTGAGAAGAATATGGCCTGCAGGCTGGATAAGTGGTTTTCTGGGAAATTCAAACAAGATATAGTATAATAGGCATAACCACAAGTGCTTAAAAGTAAAAATCCCACGCATCTTCCCAACAAAAAACCCAGACATGTCCATTTTCTCCTGGGCAGCATAAAACCACATCTTCCAGCTTCTCAGGGAAACTGAACAGAAAACACAAACACATGTGAACTGACAGTGATCCTTCATCTGCTTTCAGTGACTGCCAGAGAAAACCAGTTTCACTGAGAGTTGCTCACTTGCAGAAAAGAAGTTTCTCTTATCTGTCCTAGGCTTCCCTTGGGGTGTTTGAGGTTTTTTTCCCCTCTCTCTCACCAGGCTGTCTCCCAGGGCAGCAGCACAAACACCAGCACAGCTAACAGCCTCTGAAGCCCTGCAGTGAAGGGCGCTGAGCAGGCATGGCTGAGCAGGGCTGCAACTGTGGTGACTCAGGAACAGCCACAAACGCTTGGGATCAAAAGGGCCGTGAGCAATACTGTGTAAAATGCACGTAGACAGAAACTGGGGGTAGCATCATGCAGGGCTGGGGAGGAACAGGACTTGCTCTGTCTGGCAATCGGGACTGGTAAAGCAAACCACAACCCATAGGCTGAAGGCTTAATGACACGCTAATTCTGATTTTCACCTGGTATTCTAACAAGCAATTGCAGAATCAAGACAAAGCAGGTTTTTCCTGAGGTCGGGATGCGTGGGGAGAATGTGGTATGAAGAAGAGGGGAAAGAACTTAGGGGAGACAAAAAAAAAATGAGACGAGCCGCCTTGGTGCTGATTACATGCTCCGCCTCCCCACTTATCTGCTCTATAAAGCTCTGCAACCGCTGGCTGTAGGGGCAGAGCTGCTTTCCCAACGGTTATCACGTGAAGGCCACGGGCAGCAGGCATGTCGGGGAGAGGAGAGCCGCCCCACACCCCGCACAGCCCTCTCTTGCCCCGGGCCCGCTGTCTGCGGCTGCCGGCCCTCCTTCCGCCCCCTCCACACACGCGTTTTGCTCCCTTCCTTCCGTCCTTCCTCTCGTCTTCCCTGGCAGCTGCTTTCCTGCCATTTCAGAGCTGCCTGTCCCTGGCCACCCCCTCAGCCTCAGCTGCTTTCAGACACCCACCACATTGCTCTGCGTATGAAAATGAGCTGTCATATTTTCCAGCCTCTGAGGCAGAGATTATTTTGGGGAAAGGTGCTTTTGACACTTCTGCCCTGCAGTTCACAGGCTCAGCACAGGGCAGGTTACGTCAGCGCTGCGAGGGAAGAGGAAGGGAGGGTACAACACACATGCAAGGCTCCTGGCTGTGCACTCAGAAGGGACTGAAGGTCTGTGGAAGGGACACGAAGCTCTCCTTGGGTGTAGTTAAGGACCAGTTAAGTTTCCACACGCCTGAGGGCTGTTCTCTCCCTAGCAAAGGCCAGCTGCCAGCAATGCTGCTACAGGACACATGCCTGTGAAGGACAGGGACAGCAAACTCATTCGCCCCAGCTGCATTTCTATCACTCCCTGCCCATGGGAGCCCAGGGTCCCCAGCAAATACCACAATCAGCATCCAGGCCTCATCTGGGGAGCTGGCCTAAAGAGCCCTTAAGAGGGAATGTGTAACAGGAACTGGTCCCACTAGCCCAGGCTCAGCCATCCTGCCCACCAAGAACTATTGTGTATTAGTTTCACAGCCTTTATTTGGGGGAGGGGGTCTGCAGACACAGATAGAGGCATTTATGAGCCAGGAAGCCCTTCCCTTGTGTGCCTCGTGTGACGGTAGCACCTTTTGGCAGACAAGAGTGTTTCAGGAGTCAAGCAACCACTTCATCAAAATTTTTTCCTGTTTATTTCAGTGGGAAACACACAGTAAACACACTTTCCCCTGCAACACACCCAGAGACATGGGATTTGGTGGAGTAATGTGCAAACAACTGTTTGCTACTGCTAGTAAAAACAATTTGGATCATCCTGAAGTGAATTCTCTTTTGGGAATTCTCTCTAGATAGTCAAGCCAATCTGTTTTCCTGCAAGGGAATGTACAAAGTATCGGTGGAAATGCTGGAACTAAAGCAACACCCTAAAGATGCATCTTCCTTAGAAAAATATAACACTCTTCCGTCAATACACGTCTTTGATCTAAGTATGAATTGTTTTACATTATATTTCACTTTGTGTTCATGTTTTGCAATTTTTATATCCTAACTTCTCCTTAAGGCAGAAGAAACTGCTCATTTACTATCCTCACACTTTCAGACATAATGAAACATTCTGGGAGGTTTCCAGGAAAATTACAGGAGGACATAACCTCCTGTCAGACCCCTCCTGTCAATCGGAATCAGATGACAAGGGGAAGAAGAATCAAGCAGAATGAAAGAATACTGGACCATGCCACCATTGAAAAGGAAAAGGAAGACATGTTTCAGAAGAATTAAACAAAAAGGTAGAACAATGCTCTGAGAGAAAGAGGCTGGACACCCGAGAAGGACGGGAGATCTCTGAAACGAAGTCGAATAAATAGAAGTGGAACCGAAGCACCACCAAGCATCAAGAGCAGCATTTCTAGAGCAGAACAGCGCTGGCACAAGCAGCAGCCAACGCTGCAGTCCGGCTCGGGATCCTGCTCCTCAGATGCTGATACACACAGCCGCATCTTCGGCTACCAAAACTTTCTGACAGGAAAAGGAGTCCACCTGAAACTCCCCATCGAGCAGAACACATCAAGCAACTCTCGCCCTTCCGAGTGCCGCAGCCTGCAGTGTAACGTCACGAACCGCGAGCCGTGGCCGGCAGCCTGTACCCCGGGCAGCTGGGCAGCCGCTGCCGGGAAGCGGGGCGAGGGAGCCTGCGCCCTCTGGGCTGGGGACCCGAGGCTCCGGCAGCCCCAGGGGTACCCTCGCAGCTCCCGACGCCACAGGGCTCCCGCCTGACACCGGCGGCGCTCGGTGCCCTGCCCGGCTCTCCTTGGGCCGCTGCGGCCCGCAGACCCGGCCCGACCCTGACGCGTGGCAGCATCGCCCCCCCCTCCCCCGCCACACCGCGCAGACGTGGCTGCGTGGGCCTCCACCCGGCGTGGGGGTGCCGCCAGGACACATCCCGGGGGACGCGGGCGCGCCGAGCCACAGCATTGCCCCGCGGCCGGGGTCTCGGAAAGGCCCGAGGCGGCCGGAACGGCCTCCCTCCCTGCCTCCCCCGCAGCCGCTTCACTCCATCGCGGCGGGGCGCGGGCGGGGGGCGGGGGCGGCGCGCCGGGGAGGCTGCTCCCCCCTCAAGCCGTGTGACCTCATGCACGAGGAAGCGCCGAGCCGCCCCCGCCGCTCCCACCCGGACGCGCGGGGGAAGAAGGGGGGGGGGGAAGGGAGGAGGGGGGGCGGGTGGCCCTGACTCAGCCGGCGGCGGGGACTCACCGCGCGCCGCGCACACGCCGCGCGGACACACACTGGCCACGCCGCGGGGCAGCCGCCGATCACGCGCGGGCGCCCGGCGCCCATTGGGCGCCGCCTCACACACCTTTGGCGGCGATTGGCGGGTGGCGCCGGGAGCCCCGCCTCCCCACCCCCTCCAGCCGGGCGCGGGGTCGGGGGAGCCACCACCTGAATGGGGAGCGGCGAACAAAAAGAGGAAAATAAAGGCATTGGGCGGAGAGCGGCGGCGGTGCGGGCTCCAGGCAGCCGCAGTCCCCGTCACCGGGCCTCGCCGGGGCAGGAGGGCGAGCACAGCACCTTCGGAGGTGCGTGGAGCAATGGGAAACGGGGCGTTCTGAGGCGGGGGAAGGAATCGCCGGGGATGGCGCGACAGGCGGGGGATCCCTAAGGGAGGCGCGGGAGCAGACTGTGGTCGGGGCGAAAAGGGGCCGTGGGCAGCGACACGGGCGAGAGAGGGGAGTGAGGCGGTGGCTGGAGGAGGCGAGCCGCGGAGGGAGACTGGGACTGCCGGGGGCGTGTGGAGCTAGGGGAATGAGCGGCGTGGCCCCCAGGGGAAAGCCTGCGGAGCAGGCGGGCGAGGAAAGCCGCACATGGGGGAGGGTGGGAAAGGAGCCGGTGGGAGCCTGTTGGCACCGCCGGACCGACCCATTACTGGCTGTGTCCGTGCATGCCTGGGCGCGCCCAGGATGGGGCAGCGGCGTGGGCGGCAGGCTCCGCCGCCGCATGTGCCAGGCGCGGTATGCAGGAGGAGGGAGCCGGGGGGATCCCGGCACGGCGGGGGCCAGCGGGGCCCGCCGCCGGGGAGCGGGGTGGGCGGTGCAGCTCCGGGAATCGGGCCGGCGCTGCAGGGAATAGCCAGCCACAGCCCTGCCCCGCCGTGGGCTCGTTCTCCGCGGAGACGCTGCTTCGCTTCCCTTCCATTCCCCCTCGGCGGGTGGCGCCGGGCGTGGCGGCGCTGACCCTCGCCCGGCCCCCACCCGCTGTGAGGCGAGGCGAGGCGAGGCGGCGCGGCTGCCCCGGGTCGGGCTTTCCCCGCCCCGCCCGGCCTCGGGAGGCGCGGCGCAGCGCGGCCCGGCCCAGCCCATCCCGCTGTGGCCCAGCCCGCCGTGGCGCGCTGCCTTCCTGCCGCCGGGCTGCGGGCGGGGGCGGTCGAGCGGGGGAACTGGGGGAAAGGTCGTCGCGCGGCAGTACCCGCGTCGCCGCGCGGGCGCTGATCACGCTTTGTTCACATGCCCCCGCCCCGGGCCGCGCCTCGATGAGCGCCGGCCAATTAGCGCCGGCGCGGCGCGGGGAGGAGCCAATAGGAGGGGCCGGGGGCGGTGCGCGCGGGGGCGGGCGGTGGGTCGAGCCGGCGGGGTGCGCTGAGGTGAAGGTGGCGCGCGCCCAACGGCCGGGGGGCGGGGACCGTGCCTGCGCCCCGCCTCGGCCCGTCCCCCTGCCGCGGGGCCGCTCTCCCGCCCCCCCGCAGGCCAGGTCTCCTTAGAGAGATGCCTCCTGCGCCGTGCCTCCAGCTGCCGGAAGTGCGGCTTTTCCACCCACATCGTCTGTTCGGGGCGGGGGAGTTCGCTCGCGGCGAATTCGCGAGGTGCCTCGGAAATCGAAAGCTTCGGAGGCTTTTTGCGTGGGTTGGTTCCGTGTGGTGACCGGTCAGATAGGGAGTACATCTACATACATCTCAGTTCTCAAAGTCGGTGTGTGGGAGAGAGACCTTTTGAATATTTTCTGGAACATTTTTGGTAGCTAACACCCTTTCGAGAAAAACGTGTATCGTCCCCTCTACAGCCTTTTCTCATGTGTCAAGCACAATGCTGAGGGCAGTGTTCAAAGCAAAACATGGGAGCAGGGTGGAATGGGGATGAAGTTTTGTTTTCTTTATTTGGGGAGCGATGATTTTTGTTAAGCTTTCAGACATAACACTTGTGATATCGTTGTTGCTAAAGATTTGGAGATGGGCTGAAAAAAATATGTGATCTTTACCAGATGGCCTGATTTCCCCACTAACATCTTCATCAAAGTACTGCGTAAATAAGAAAGAGGGCAGGAAAATACAGGCATTCCCTGGCCATGTATATTTATCTGGTACAGGTTGCGTTGTTTGGATTTTATGATGCCTTCTACGATAGATAACTGCAAGCATCAGGTTTTAAATTTCCTTTTTTTCCTCCAACCAAAACAGGAGGAAGAAATGGAAATGATGACTGAGAAACAGCAAGATACTGGTTATTCCTGGAACAATACTCCTGAAAAAAGCGATTATGAGGCTGTCGAAGCTCTTATTTCTATGAGTTGCAACTGGAAATCAGAGTTCAAAAAACATGCGGAAATGAGACCTATAACTCCAGCATCTGATATGTCAGAAGAGAGTGACGAGACTTTGCTTCCTGGCGCAGCAGACTTTAATGTGGTACCACCGGCATTTGTAAGTGTTTGACTTTGTATGTGTGTGTGCTTGTTTTTAACAATTATTGCGGCGACACATTATGTGCCCCCCTCCCCTCACTGTGTCTCTCTCCCCCATGCAGTGCTTGACTCCCCCCTACAGCCCTGCGGACTTCGAGATGTCACAGGTGGCCCATCCGGTGCCTGCCTCAGCGCTCGGCAAGTCGCTGGCTGAGGCTGCCAGACCCCCCTCAGCCACGCCTCGGAGGGAGGGGGAGAGGTCTCCAGCAGCCGCCGGGCCTCTGAAAGCTCAAGCAACGAGTGTCATCCGCCACACAGCCGATGCTCAGCTTTGTAATCACAAAACCTGCCCGGTGAGAACAGCCAGCGTGCTGAAATACCAGGACAGTGTTTTGAGGGAAACAAACAGTAAACAAAGCGCCGAAGCAGAACGTTCGTCGTGTTTTGCTATGGCGTCGAGCAGACCCGACGCTGAGAACGCTGAGGTGCTGATGGCAGAAGGGAAAGCTGCAGAGCCAGCTGTGGGTCGAGTGCCGTCGATAAAGCCCTCGGTCAGCAGACAGTATCCTGGGCCGGCACAGGCGCCGGTGGTGGCCGTGGCACCGCCGTGCCCTGCCCAAGGCAGTGGAGCCCCCCCCATGCCAGTGATTTGCCAGATGGTCCCGCTGCCCACAAACAGCAACGTTGTGACAGCCGTCGTGCCTGGCACCGCGTCAAACCAGCAGCCAGCCCTCTGTCAGCCCATGGTCTTCATGGGCACTCAAGTTCCCAAAGGCGCTGTTATGTTTGTTGTGCCCCAGCCAGTTGTACAGAGCACAAAGGCTCCCATCATTAGTCCTAATGGCACGAGACTCTCTCCCATTGCCCCTGCTCCCGGCTTCGTACCTTCTACAGCAAAAGCAGCTCCTCCGGTTGATTCGTCACGAATAAGAAGTCACGTTTGCAGCTACCCAGGATGTGGGAAAACATACTTCAAGAGCTCCCATCTGAAGGCTCATGTCAGGACACACACAGGTTGGTCACTGTTCCTGTGTGTTAAAAATTCACGTAGGAAACTGGCTTTGTACAGAATTCATTACAGTCTTAGGGACTATCAGGTTGGTTTGTGCAACAAATTGTGAGGCAGCGCTGAAAGACGTTTTTTGCCAGCCTGTGTTGTAATGCTGCCTGATCTCTGACAGGAAACCTCTCCGGGTGGGGAAGTTGACTCAGCAATTTATGCTGGACTTCTCATCCAGCATCGGGTAACACTTCTTATGAGGGCAGAAGCAAGGCCTTGCCCAGCACGGGGTGTGTGCTTTTCCAGAGTGGCAGGTGCCTGACCAGGCTTCTCCACAGGAATGCCTTTGTCAGAAGTGGGTAAAACTTAAAAAGAGGTTCTTTCATGAAAGAATATAAGGATCCAAACTATTCCTGCCGTGGTTATTTTGGAGTAACTTCCCCACACCTCAGCTCTTAATTGCAGCAGCAGAAGAGTTGCTCATATTTTCGTGTAGGCTCACAGTGTGCTGCCAGAGCTCCGTCACAGAAAATATTATGACGGGCTGTGTTTCAGGGGGCAACTTTGGGTGTGCTGACTCACCATCAGCTGCAGATTGTGCAGAGCCCAGAGTTAAAATCCGCCCTCTTGAGACCCACAGAGCACCTCAGTCTCTGGTTCCAGAGAATTTTTAACTCTTTGTGCTACTTAGCTTTGAGGATAGTGGGTCTGTGTGGTTAAATATGGCTATATAGACAATTTTTCACATCTCAGATACATAAAATAATGAATATTCATGTACATTTCGGCTCGACTGTCATCACAGAAACTCTTTTAAAAAGTGAAATCCTGCCCGTCAAGGCAGTTGTGTTTGCTGCTCCCTTAGTACTCACAGGGGTTTTTTTCTTTTGTCCTTTTTTGTTTTCTTTTAGGAGAAAAGCCATTCAGTTGCAGCTGGAAAGGCTGCGAGAGAAGGTTTGCACGGTCTGATGAACTGTCTCGCCACCGCAGGACGCACACCGGGGAGAAGAAGTTTGCCTGCCCCATGTGCGAGCGGCGCTTCATGAGAAGCGACCATTTAACGAAGCACGCGCGTCGCCACTTGTCAGCCAAGAAGTTACCCAACTGGCAGATGGAAGTGAGCAAGTTAAATGACATTGCTGTGCCACCAGCGTCTGGGGCTGCGCAGTGATGGGGCTTCCTCCAAAGAGGGTAGCAGTGACTATTGTCGCTGGGATATGCGGGCTGAGAAAAGGCTTTTGCTCTCGGTCACTGGCTCCTGGGCGCCGGCTGCTGCTGGCAGTGCAGCAGGAAGGCAGAGGCAGCCTCTGCTCACCATTGGCTGGCTGGAATAGCGGGTGCCTGGTGTGCTGGGGAAGACAGAGAGAGAAAGGGGAGGCTTTGGAGCAGAGAGCGCACCATGTGCCGGTTCTGGATTTCGCAGATCTTTCGTATGAACTCTACATCAGCCACGTGTGAGTGTTCCCCAGATTTGCTGCTGGCGCTTGAGACACGCTCCCAGTTTAACTCCCAGTGTGGGTCTTCAGTACGGCGTGGAGCAGGAAGGCAGACAGGGCAGGCGTGGGCGAGAGGGCTCAGGCTGCGCCTGCCTTGTGTTAGACAGTTGTGATTGGAAAAGGAGGCAGTAAGGATACCAGCCTAGAATGTAACCTGTAGCTTTTGTGACAAATAATACATCAACTTTCACTATTTCTGTTTTATCACGCTATGTTGAGGACACGTATCGGAATGGGAACGGTTTGAGAGTAGTGTATTAGATATGCTTTTTGTGACTACTTCAAAGATTTGCACATTTCTTATGTTGTACTTTATACTTTGTTTACAATAAAATCAATTTTCTTTAATACAGACTTCTCTCTCTTCCTCAGTAGCAGAACTTAGCCCTTTGAGAGAAAAACAACCTCAAAACTAAACATAGTGCCCGTCCTGATGTGTTCTGGCCAATGTTACTGTTGCCTTTGGATACTTTTTAGCTCCATACAGCACATGGGAGTGGAATTCCAGATCTGCGCTTCCTCCTCTGCCTGGCACACTGAACCTTAAACCTAGTTTGTGCTGTGGCACCACATGAGAAGGACATAAAGAAGGTGCCCCCTGCGTCACTTGTTGCCCTGTGCAGGCTCAACTGGCCAAGGCTCTCCTCTCAGCACTCATGGAGCCTTAACACCTCCTGCCTCAGCAGGAGTGGAGATGTCTGACAAGGGCTCTAGTGCTGCAGTGCAATAAGAAGGGAAGAAGGCTGTGGCCATCTCTGCTGCCTGTGATTTCTGAAGAAAAAGCAGCTTTGTCCATGGCATCCAGCTCTGTGGGGCGTGCCTGGAGGGCACCTGCTGTCAGCACTGCCGGGGAGCCTGCAGAGCAAAGTGTTCTGCCACAGCTGTGGGCTGAGCAAAGTCAGCCTCTCACTCCACATTTATTTAGCAGTAAGAATTGCACTTGTGAAGGCAGCTGAAGGCAGAGCTGTAATTGTGAATTTACCTCACATGCCATTTTTTAAAGCTTAACCGTGGAAATCACTGGAAATTAAAGCAGTCCAAGCCTGACCTGAGAAATGTAGTGGAAAGGGCATTACTAGACACCTTTTCAATGCCAACCTGACTGTGCAACCGCATGGGCTGCATGGTAGGAATCAGTGCTAATGAATTCTCTTGCCGATTCCTGTGAATAACAAACAAGAGCCGTTTGTGGTCCCAGCAGGCAGGAGGAGCAGCTGGGGTCCCACAGCAGCCGCTTGGCCTGGGAAGGGCGGGAGGGAGCTGCTGTGCCTAAAGGGAGCGGTGTGACCCCACGCTTGGTCCCCCCACCTCACCAATGAAGTAGGAAAAAAGTTCATATTGCATAGACTTTTCCTGGTTTGAGTTTATAGAACAATCCTTTCTGTGGTCCATTTCAGATACCTTTCATGTTTAGGATGCTCTGCTCACAGAAGTTGCACCCAGTCTTGCTTACAGGCCCTGTCTGTGTCTATGAAGGTGTAGTCGTTGAATCATAGAGTGGTTTGGGTTGGGAGGGACTTTTCAAGGTTGTCTCACCCTGCTGTGGGCAGGGACACATTTCACTGGATCACGTTGCTCTGTCCACGTCTGACCTTGAGCACTTCCAGTGACAGGGCAACCATGACTTCTCAGGAGGCACAGTGGGGCTGACCAGGGCTGAGCAGGATGGCTGGGGAGCTGGGGGCTGGGTATCCCAGCGGGGCTGAGCAGGATGACTGGGGAGCTCAGAGCTGGGTATCCCAGCGGGGCTGAGCAGGATGGCTGGGGAGCTGGGGGCTGGGTATCCCAGCGGGGCTGAGCAGGATGACTGGGGAGCTCAGAGCTGGGTATCCCAGCGGGGCTGAGCAGGATGGCTGGGGAGCTGGGGGCTGGGTATCCCAGCGGGGCTGAGCAGGATGACTGGGGAGCTCAGAGCTGGGTATCCCAGCGGGGCTGAGCAGGATGGCTGGGGAGCTGGGGGCTGGGTATCCCAGCGGGGCTGAGCAGGATGACTGGGGAGCTCAGAGCTGGGTATCCCAGCGGGGCTGAGCAGGATGGCTGGGGAGCTGGGGGCTGGGTATCCCAGCGGGGCTGAGCAGGATGGCTGGGGAGCTGGGGGCTGGGTATCCCACTCCCTGCCTAAGCCAGGCTGGGTCAGCAATGAGGGGCTGCAGTGCCAGGGCACTGCGTGTCTGCTCTCAGTGTGCCTTTGCCAGTACTCAAGGATTTTCATCTCTTCAGAGAAGACAGGGAGAAGGATGGAAAAACAAGCATTTTCCCTTGTGGTTTGGAGAGGAATAATTTCCATTACAGCAGGAGTATTTGTGGGAGACTCAGATGCTCTGTGAGTGAACTAGTATGTATTTTAAAAGGAGTCAGGTCCTGAGCAGCTTGTCTAGAGCCACAGATGCAGCTGAGACAAGAAACAGGGCATCCTGTCCACCCATCCATCCCACCTGGAGAGCTTGGCTTTCTGAAGTTTTTCCTCCATGCTTTACCCTCCGTGACACCATTTCAAGATAACCAACCAGTCTTGTGATGTGGGCAGAGGGTTTGAACAGCCTTGGTGCCAGGGTGAGTGCCACAGCACAGACGTGGCACATGACCAGAGAGCTGAGGGGATGAGTTTTGCCGTCAGAGGGCCCAAGACTTGCACACTGCATGGAGAGGTTTCAGGTATTCCCCTGGCAGCTCCTCACTTTTACTGTAAATAGATGATTCATTTCTCTGCTTTGGCAACAAACTTTGATCACCAAGGAAACTCTTTGCCAGCTGTCAGAAAAGTTGGAGCACAAAATCAGGTCAAGAGAAATGGTGAAAGGAATGAATGGATGATTATGTGCATTGCGGGCTCAGACTCCCTGTCCCATGGCATACACTTTCTGCAGAAATATTTGCTTTTCGTGGAGCACATGGTCAGAGGGGTGGTATTCAGCTACAACAAATGATTTTAGATTATATCTTACAACGTAATGGGCGTGTCACATGTAGCTTCCAAGCCTTTCCTGGGGATGTGGGGATCTGGAATGCTTTCCCTGGTCACCAAAAGAAAATGTGA